>NC_055988.1:121647950-121955013 GCF_018446385.1 Zingiber officinale
TAATTTAAATTTTAATCCATAATTAATTATCAAACTTTAATTCAAACTTAAATTCATAATTAATTATCAAACTTTAATTCAAAATTAATTATCAAACCTAATTTAAATTTAAATCCATAATTAATTATCAAACTTTAATTCAAATTTAAATTCATAATTAATTATCAAACTTTAATTCAAATTTAAATTCATTATCAAACCTAATTCAAACTTAAATTCATAATTAATTATCAACTCTAATTCAAAATTAAATTCAAAATTAATTATCAAATCTAATTCAAAATTAATTATCAAACTTTAATTCAAACTTAAATTAATTATCAAATCTAATTCAAACTTAAATTCAAAATTAATTATCAAACTTTAATTCAAACTTCAATTCATTATCAAATCTAATTCAAACTTAAATCCATAATTAATTATCAAACTCTAATTCAAAATTAATTATCAAACTCTAATTCAAACTTAAATTCATAATTAATTATCAAACTTTAATTCAAAATTAATCATCAAACCTAATTTAAATTTAAATCCATAATTAATTATCAAACCTTAATTCGAATTTAAATTCATAATTAATTATCAAACTTTAATTCAAACTTAAATTCATTATCAAACCTAATTTAAACTTAAATTCATAATTAATTATCAACTCTAATTCAAACTTAAATTCAAAATTAATTATCATATCTAATTCAAACTTAAATCCATAATTAATTATCAAACTCTAATTCAAACTTAAATTCAAAATTAATTATCAAACCTAATTTAAACTTAAATTCATAATTAATTATCAAACTTTAATTCAAACTTAAATCCATAATTAATTATCAAACCTAATTCAAACTTAAATTCAAAATTAATTATCAAATCTAATTCAAACTTAAATCCATAATTAATTATCAAACTTTAATTCAAACTTAAATTCAAAATTAATTATCAACTCCAATTCAAACTTAAATTCATAATTAATTATCAAACTTTAATTCAAACTTAAATTCAAAATTAATTATCAAACCTTATTTTAAAACTTACTAAAAAATTATTTTAAACTTTTTAAAACTTATTAAAATTTATAAAAAAATTATTTTAGAACTCACTAAAATTTATTAAAAATTATTTTAAAACTTATTAAAGAAATTATTTTAAATTTTTTAAAACTCATTAAAATTTATTAAAAATTATTTTAAAACTTCTTAATTCATTATTTTAAACTTAATTAAAATGATTTTAAAACTTAATTAAAATTATTTTAAAACTTAATTTAAAATTATTTTAAACTTAATTAAAATTATTAAAATTATTTTTCAACTTAATTAAAATTATTTTTTAAACTTAATTAAAAGTTATTTTAAAATTATTTAAAATTATTTTAAAACTTAATTAAAAACTTAATTAAAATTTTTAAATCTTAATTAAAACTTAATTAAAAACTTAATTAAATTATTTTAAAACTTAATTAAATTAAAACTTAATTAAAATTATTTTAAAACTTAATTAAATTTCTTAAAAACTTAATTAAATTTCTTTAAAAACTTTATTAAAACTTAATTAATTTGAAGTTAATTAAATTAACTTTACAAATCTAATTAACACAAAATTCAAAATAATCGAAATTTAATTCTCAACTTAATCAATTAATTTATAAATTCTCTAATTTAATACGTAAATTAATTCACGTTTAAATAATCTTAATCTAATATGATTAAAAATCAACATTAATTCATTTTAATAAATTAATTATTAAGTTGCTTTAATTAATCTAAAATTGATTAACAACTTAAACTAATCACTGTATTTTATTAATTTAAATTTAATCCTAAATTAATTAATCTTAATCAATTCAAAACTAAACTTTATTAAGTTTAACTTAAATAATTAACTAAATTACTCCAAAACGTTGGTTTAACATATATTTTTCATATCCCGCTTGGTCTTTAGATTATTTAATTAAGGGGGAGCATCAACATCATTTCAAAACCAATCTTTCCTAGAATTTTTCAAAATTCATATTTTCAAAACTTATTTCTTTTAGACTTATGGATTTAAAAATATATTTCAAAATTCTCTTTCCAAAATATTTCAAAAATTATATACTTATTTTCCTAAAAAAAGTATAAATGTTCTTGATTAAAAATATTTTTTGCTTCAAAGTTTCTTCTTCAAAATTTGACTTAGATTTAAAAAAAAAAAAATTTAAAGACTAATTTGAAAACTTAGTACACTTTTTCTCTTAAAAAATTTCTAACTTCCAAAGTTTTTCTTAGATAATTTTTCAAAAATACATTTTCAAATAGTTTTAACTTAATAATTCAAAGCTTAGATATTTTATGGATTTTTATAAAAAAAAATTACTATTATTTTCAATCGAATAACTTTTAACTTATACTTTGAGAACCTTGATTTCAAAAATTTTCAAAGTTTTCTAACTCAAACTTAGTTTTTCTCTTAAACTATTTCAAACATGTTGGTATTACCCCTATTTTTGATGTGTGTCAAAGGGGGAGAGATAGTAAATTTAGGGGGAGTTATTGAACTCAGGGGGAGAGTTAAATGTTTGTTTACTTAACTCTGCATATTTTAAACTTAACTGTGAACCTTGGTTGCCAAACATCAAAAAGGGGGAGATTGTTGGTGCAAGGTGCACCAGAATCAAACCTGAGTTTTGATATTGTCAAAGGTTCAAGTTAAGTCTTGTTATGATCTGATATTTGGCTAAGTGTGCAGGCTATTTACTCAATCAGGAAAGCCCTAGTCATGGCCAGACAGTAAAGTCCAAACAGGTCTTAGGACCTAACGTTTGGCAGATAAGTTGAGATAAATAACTGGAAGAGTGACAGTGAGGTCGGGTTCCTGAAGGGAACAACCTAAGGTCGTTGATCCAACTGAAGAAACCGGGAAGATTTCCAAGTTGAGATCAAGACAGCCCTAACTGTTATACTCATGCATATTACTATTATAACTGTGCTAACTTTGTTTTGCAGGAATATTCTTGTTATATCGAACTAACTTTGTGTTGCAGAATCATATGAGCCTTTGGACTTCAAATGGTCATAACTTTTGACTTAGAACTCAGAATCAGGCTCTGTCAGCGGCCACGCGACCAGCACTCAGAAACCTTCAATTTACCAAGGGTTCAGTCGACTGAACAGGAGGTTCAGTCGACCGATCAAGGCATGTTATCAGTCAACCGAAAAAAGGTTCTGTCGACCGAATAGGCAAATTTGGCAAAACAGTTCAGGCTCGCAAACATGGTATCACAGCATGATCGGTCGACCGAACCTCATTTTCGGTCGACCGAACAAAAAAAGCATTAATGGAGCATTAAGTGCGAATCTCGGCGAGAAGGGAAATTCACTGTTCGGTCGACCGAACAAGGTTATCGGTCGACCGAACCATTAAAGATCAGTTAATGCTCGAAGATCAAATCTCTACGAATCTCAGCACAAAAGGAGGGGAGCGGGTTCGGTCGACCGAACCCATGGATCGGTCGACCGAACCCATGGATCGGTCGACCGAACGTCGACAGTTCTTATAAAAGGGAGCTTGAGGTCCAGAGCTCAGGTACGCGGTTCTGCTTTAAAGGTCATCTCTGTGCAAGCTTCTGCTACTTCTCTACGACTTGCAAGCTGCTCCATTCAGAAGTACCGACCTAGCTTCGTCTTCAAATCCTTGTCGGTATACTTTATTTTGTAATAAGCTTGCATTGTACTTAAATTATTACAAGATAGTAGGGTGTTACTATCTTGCATATTGTACGCACTACTTCTTTCCGAAGATTTCGGAAAGAAGGGTTATAGTGTTTGCCCATCGGCTCGGTCAAAGACCGCGGGCTTTCGAGTAGGAGTCGAGCTAGGCTCTGAACGAAGTAAACAACTTTGTCCCCTTTCTTATTTTCCGCTGCACGACTTTGATTTTAAAAGGTTAAAGAAAAGTTTTTAAACGCGCGATGTTCACCCCCCCCCCCCCTCCCCTCTATCGCTCCAAACGATCTATCAGGATCAAGTCCGACGACTCTCCCAAAAACATGAATTTTTCATGTTGCCTAATAACCCTCCCACTATTACGAGGTACTGTTTGTTGTTGTGTATCATTTGTGATATGTGTTGCAGTTTCTTGTGATATTTCATCTTGCACTATTGGTACTAAAGTAGACATGTCCTCTCTCATTTCTTCTAGAACAATTTCACTTATGGGCTTATGGTTTATTACATAATCTTCTTCTAAAAATCGAGCATTGGTGCTGACAATGATCTTCTGATTTTTATGATTATAAAACAAACCACCTTTCATTCCCTTAGGATATCCTACAAACAGAAAAACTTCTGTACCTGATTCCAACTTGTCAGTATCTCCCTTCAGCACATGTGCTGGACTACCTCATATCCGAATATGACTCAGACTAGGCTTGCACCCATTCCACAATTCCATGGGAGTAGAGGGTACTGATTTAGAAGGTACCATATTCAGAATGTACACTGTTGTTTCCAAAGCTTATCCCCAAAACGAATTTGGGAATTCTGAATAACTCATCATCGATCTAACCATTTCCATAAGAGTCATATTCCTTCGTTCTGCCACACCATTCTGTTGGGGTGTACCAGGTGCAGACAATTGGCATTGAATCCTGATTTCTGATAAGTGACTCCTAAATTTTCCTAAGAGGTACTTGCCACTACGATTACACCGTAGTGTCTTGATACTTTTATCATGATGTTTCTCTATATCAGCCTTGTACTCTTTGAACTTATCAAAGCACTCAAACTTGTGGCGCATTAAGTAAATGTACCCGTATCTCGAATAGTCATCTAAAAATAGATGAAATATTCGAAACTACCTCTTACCTGGATAGTTATAGAACCACACAAATCAGAATGAACCAGTTCCAACACATCTTTGGCTCTACACCCCTTGGCCTTAAAAGGTCTCTTGGTCATTTTACCTTCCAAGCAAGATTCACAAGTTGGAAAGTTTTTCCAACACTAATGAACCCAAGAGTCCATCGGCTATTAGCCTTTGAATCCTACTAACTTAATATGACCAAGCCTTAGATGCCAAAGATATGTTTGATTCATTTCCGAAGGTTCCTTTCTCTTATTAGAATTAGAAGATGTGCTATTAATTTTCATTTGTTGCATCGTGGGAGTTATTGGATTTAGAGTATAAAAATTGCCAACGAACGTACCAGAACAGATAACTTCCCTATTTATCTTGATAACACCTTTGCTATCATAAATAAACAGAATATCCATCCTTGTATTGTTTAGAAACTGAAATCAAGTTCTTTCTAAAACTTAGTACGTAAAGACAATTTCCTAAAACTAATATTTTATTCCTATAAACATCTCCCACTGCAACAGCTGCTACTTCTGTAGCATTGCCCATGTAAATAGTGATTTCTCCTTCGTCTACTCAGGTTTCCTGGAACCCCTGCAATGATTTGCAGACATGATCAGTGGTTATTATATCTACACGTCAGGTACCGGTAGATAACACCACTAAACATGTTCCAACTACTAGAGAATAAGATATACCTATATTGTTCTCTTCCTACGAGGACAGTCCGCCTACAAATGTCCAGACTGCTTGCAAATGAAGCACTTGCCTTTCGGCTTCTTCATTCCTTCTTTTAGTCCAGTACCAAGAGATCATACAGTCTTGCCTGTTAGCCCGATTCTAGTGTCCAAAGAGTTCCTTGAGATTGTACATTATGTCATGGCCAGTAGGCATGGTCTGATGCTGATGTTGCAGCACATTTGATATAAAAGTCAAATATAACTCCACGCTATCTCATCTTCCTTGACTCATTTCTTATGATATTCAATCTCCTCTTCACTAGAATCACTATTAGGTACATTAGGACAGACCTCTAACAGTACAAACTTATAGCCTTCAGCAGTTAGGACAATGTCCAGGTTTCTTTTCCAATCTATGTAGTTGGGACTAGTAAGTTTGTTCTCTTTCAGTATAATAGCCAGTGGGTTGAAAGTCATCCTAAGAATCACAAAAAAAAAAAACTTTTTGGTCAAGACTCTAAATTTAGAATAATATTGATTCCTCAAATAATATTGTCACGCCCCAGGTAGTCCCTGCCCGAAGAAATTTCGGCAGCATCTCCCCTGTACGGGTGACAATATGAATCCAGAATACATATATCTATACCTCGGCCACACACGACCGGAACAATACAATACAAATAAGAAACAAACCACGCAGTTTATATCAACATTCCACACAGCTCAACATATAATCAATCCACGCAGTTTAATAAGGAAGAACGATATAAAATCCTCAAAGATATATGTAAACATCCTACTCCACTACAACGAAGAAAACAAATCCACGAAGAAATGAGAAAATCCGCAGCGGAAAACAAAAGTAGCAAACCCGAATATTCAATGTCCACAATACAACCCACAATACAAGTATATAAGATGCAAAAGTAAAATATAATCCGACAAAGAAAATCCTCGCGATAATGGGGCTAGCGACTGGAATATCTCCTGATGGCCTCAACCTGAAAAATAGTAACAACGGGGTGAGTTCAAAGAACTCAGCAGGTAATCCAATAGATATGTACAGCAACATATAACCACCAGTAACATCCTATGGTACAGTATCCTAACAGTATAACATATAGTACAGTCTCCTAATAGTATAACAGGTATGCATAACTGAATAAACTGCAGTAACCAACAATAAGCATGTAGTACAGTCTACTGCAAAAATAATAAGAAATGCATAACTGAAATAAACTGTACTCACCTGCGAGACATGTGCAACTAACTGTGAACATACACAGATAAAAATAGTCAGAGCAAAAGCATGTATCCTGTATGCATGTCAATCATATGCAATCACCAAAATGCATCATCACAAAGAATGCAATCTGTGCGTATGATGCAAATGACATGTCCTGGTCACCCCTATTGTCATGCTCAGCCGTCTCACACACAATGGTGAGACCGAGTGGGTAGGACTGTGACAACCGTGCACTCTGCCGTCACTACCCTTGATGAGTGACCGAGTGGACGGGATACTGTCGGAGTACACCTATCCTCCTGCCTCAAATATAGTGAGAGAGCGCAATGCTCTCATCTCCCGGTACACAATGACGGGGAGGGATCCCGGCTGCAACCCCGCTGTATCGTGCTACCCATGAGCACCCCGGCGGTGCACCACCAAGAAACCTGCCATACACACCCTGAGTGCTGTGCCACTACCCATGCAGTGGTCACGCTATGTGCAGGCCCTCATGTAGCCGGCCGACGAGCTCAACAATAATGGAGTCGTCAATCGCCCAGCATGCAATCATGCAATATGGTGCATGCGGCTACAGTATGGCATAACTGGACATATCCTCCTCCATATGTGTAGGTGCCAAAAAGATAAACACATATATAACAAGAATAATATAAGCAACATAAATCCAATAACATATAACAAGTACCTACAACAACTAATCCAGTGGAAAGTAACACTAAATGTACCTATCCATCTCCATAAACATATGATCCTGTCCGAACCAGGGTCAATGGACGCTGGGGATGTGGCGCTCCCTGCTGGATCCTCGAGCGCTCCGGCGAACCTGCAACAAAACCGAGCCGGGGGGGTGTCCCGGCGACGGCCCTCCGACGCTCAAGTTAGGCGAGGGAATAAGAAAGCGGCTCAGAAAATGTAGACTTGCGTACCTCCAGTTGAAGAAATGGAGGCCCTATATAGACCTCTCGAAGGAGCCTGGGCACACCAATCGAAGCGATCACCTGCTTTCAACCATGCCTAGGTGTGGGCCTGTCAGAAGGGCATCCATAAGACCATACTGCTACTGTATCAACCTTTCCGTGACGTGATGGTGGGGCCTTTAATAGTGTCATCTTGCGTACAGTCTAATCATCATGCCTTTGCTGACATATCATATCCCGAGCCGAGCGAATAGGCCGCTCGGCTAACCACTGTTCCCTCGCCACGATTCCGGCCGAGCGGACACCTCCGCTCGGCCATTCTGTCCTCGGCCGAGCGGACACCTCCGCTCGGCCATTCGGCTCCGGTTCTGCTTTGGCGTCGGAAACCCAAACCTTTGGCTGGGTAATCTTTGGTTCCGCTCGGACGGGACCCCATCCGTGGGTCCCCCATTCTTACCGCCGGATCACTTGCCTCCCCTTCAAGTCTAGTCGAAGGAGGCAGTGAGTCCGACTGACTGGACTGTGTGTCCGAGCGGGTGGTCGTCGCCTTATCGCTGCTGCTGATATCCCTTGAGCCGTTCGGCCCTCATGCCAAATTTATCCGCTCGGCTCTTCACTTTGTATGCCTTGGCGCCCAACGTGGATGTTTGCTTGTCTAAATCCTCTTGAAAATCACGCAAGCCTTTTTCATTAAGCCGAAGCATGCGCGGTATGGGCGCGTTAATTGCGCTTGGTGACAGAGCGCCACGTGGCTCGTTTCTAGTGGCGGTGACGCTCCGTACGATGGGACGCCCTTTGTTTTGAAATGAACGGCTAGATGATGAGCTCGTCGGCGCGGATAACGGCTCTCGATCTTTAACGACGGAGCTCGTCGGTCTTCCGCTCGGGGATTTATAGACGCCGGCTCGTCTCTCGATTTTTAACGTCGGAGCTCGACTACGCGGATATTTATAGCCGGTTGGCGCGGCTCTCGATTTTTAACGACGGAGCTCGTCGGCGCGGATATTTATAGCCGGTCGGCGTGGCTCTCGATCTTTAACGACGGAGCTCGTCGGCGCGGATATTTATAGCCGGTCAGCGCGGCTCTCGATCTTTAACGACGGAGCTCGTCGGTCTTCCGCTCGCGCCGGCTCGTCTCTCGATTTTTAACGTCGGAGCTCGACGGCGCGGATATTTATAGCCGGTCGGCGCGGCTCTCGATTTTTAACGACGGAGCTCGTCGGTCTTCCGCTCGGGGATTTATAGACGCCGGCTCGTCTCTCGATTTTTAACGTCGGAGCTCGACGGCGCGGATATTTATAGCCGGTCGGCGCGGCTCTCGATTTTTAACGACGGAGCTCGTCGGGCTTTTAAGCCTAATTTGGACAACGTTTACCTGGCCGAACGGCACAGGGTCTTCGGAATTGAGCCTTTGGCTCGTACAATATACCTCCGGCTGAGCAGCTCGAGGCCTTCGTCGTCGAGCGCTTGGCTCCGATAATTTGCCTCCGGCCGAGCGGCACGGGGCCTTCGGTTTTTTATGCCGATGCAAGGATATCGCACGCCCGGCCGAACGGCTTGGGCCTTCGTCCTTGAGCATTTTGCTCGAATAATTTACCTCCGGCCGAACGGCTCGGGGCCTTCGATCCTCGAGCCTTTTGGCTCGGCTAATATACCTCCGTCCGAACGGTACAGGGCCTTCGATACTCGAGCGTTTGGCTCGGATAATTTACCTCCGGCCGAACAGTCCGGGGCCTTCGATCCTCGAGCCTTTGGCTCGGCTAATATACCTCCGTCCGAATGGTACGGGGCCTTCGATACTCGAGCGTTTGGCTCGAATAATTTACCTCCGGCCGAACGGTCCGGGGCCTTCGATCCTCGAGCCTTTGGCTCGGCTAATATACCTCCGTCCGAATGGTACGGGGCCTTCGACACTTGAGCATTTGGCTCGGCTAATATACCTCCGTCCGAACGGTACGGGGCCTTCGATACTCGAGCGTTTGGCTCGGATAATTTACCTCCGGCCGAACGGTTCGGGGCCTTCGATCCTCGAGCCTTTGGCTCGGCTAATATACCTCCGTCCGAATGGTACGGGGCCTTCGATACTCGAGCGTTTGGCTCGGATAATTTACCTCCAGCGGAACGGTCCGGGGCCTTCGCATCGAGCTCTTGGCTCGGTTTATACTCTCCCGGCCGAGCGGCACGGGGTCTTCCCATCGAGCTCGTGGCTCGGTTTATACACTCTCGGCCGAGCGGCACGGGCTTCCCATCGAGCTCTTGGCTCGGTTTATACACTCCCGGCCGAGCGGCACGGGGTCTTCCCATCGAGCTAGGGGCTCAGCTTATACTCCCGGCCGAGCGGCACGGGCTTCCCATCGAGCTCTTGGCTCGGTTTATACTCCCGGCCGAGCGGCACGGGCTTCCCATCGAGCTAGGGGCTCGGCTTATACTCCCGGCCGAGCGGCACGGGGTCTTCCAATCGAGCTCGGGGCTCGGCTTATACTCCCGGCCGAGCGGCACGGGCTTCCCATCGAGCTCTTGGCTTGGTTTATACTCTCCCGGCCGAGCGGCACGGGGTCTTCCCCTCGAGCTCTTGGCTCGGTTTATACACTCCCGGCCGAGCGGCACGGGGCTTTTAGCTCGAGGAACTATAATAAATCTTACAACGGAAAGAGGATAACTGAAGAACTGACCTGCCGACCAGCGAGGGTTCTGACCCAATTCCTCGACTCCCGAATACCCGTGGAGTGATGAAGAATATATATACTTGTCGAAACGCATCATGGCTCCCTCGTCGGACCGATATCGGGGCAGGAGTTACTCCCACTTGAGTGCTGGTCGGACCCTTATTTTGCCCCCATTTCTAATGCTTCTCCGGTCGTTCCTCCTGGGCCGCTCAGATATCCGCTCAGCTTGAGCCTTCTGTTTCTGTTGCTCCACGAGCTTAGTTGCTCTTGCCTCAATTAGAGCGTCGAGTTTCTCCTGGGAGAGCGTCACTTTCCTGGCTTGGATCAGGTGCGCTTCCACAGACGGCGCCAATTTGATCCTATCCGAAGTCGAGGCAATGGACGCTGGGGATGTGGCGCTCCTGATCTGGTGGTGGACTCCTCGGCGAAGAACTGTCCCGGCGACGGCCCTCCGACGCTCAAGTTAGGCGAGGGAATAAGAAAGTGGCTCAGAAAATGTAGACTTGCGTACCTCCGGTTGAAGAAATGGAGGCCTTATATAGACCTCTCGAAGGAGCCTGGGCACACCAATCGAAGCGATCACCTGCTTTCGACCATGCCTAGGTGTGGGCCTGTCAGAAGGGCATCCATAAGACCATACTGCTACTGTATCAACCTTTCCGTGACGTGATGGTGGGGCCTTTAATAGTGTCATCTTGCGTACAGTCTAATCATCATGCCTTTGCTGACATATCATATCCCGAGCCGAGCGAATAGGCCGCTCGGCTAACCACTGTTCCCTCGCCACGATTCCGGCCGAGCGGACACCTCCGCTCGGCCATTCTGTCCTCGGCCGAGCGGACACCTCCGCTCGGCCATTCGACTCCGGTTCTGCTTTGGCGTCGGAAACCCAAACCTTTGGTTGGGTAATCTCTGGTTCCGCTCGGACGGGACCCCATCCGTGGGTCCCCCGTTCTTACCGCCGGATCAACATATATATACATGGCAAAAGATAAAAGCATCCAATTCTAAAGTAAAGCAACTAATAGAAGAAGCATGTGATAGGTATCAACTAAGCTAAGACCAGGGAAGAGATAAATCTACCATCTACCACTAGTAATTATATATAAACTATACATATCATAAGACAGTATCAAAAGATAAGTCAAAGGGTACCCGCCTCCAATAGAAGGTACAGTCAATCCAAATCCGAAGTCGTAACGCCCGTCTCAAATCAGAGTCCTGTGTAAACAAATACATTTACTTTTATTTAGCTAGAATACAAACAAATAGCTAAATAAATCCTAAATAGAAATTTAGGGATAAACCCTAAACCATATCCCTCAACTTTTCTAACTATTAATTAGGGCTAATTACCTTAACCCCAAACAACCCTTTAGATAGAAATCCAAAACCTAAATCCATATAACCTACTTAATCTACACAACCTAATGATGATTAATTATCAATAGGTATCAAGATCATACCTAATCATCTAACAAATATCCAAATTCGAACATGATCTACAACACCTAATCCTTACCTAATATACAGCCTCTGCTGGAATAAAGTAAGCTGCTGGAAACCAACTGAGCTGGCTGGATGGATTGCTTCCGAAATCAAGAACACCTCACTGATCCAAGCCCTTGTTGTCGACACAGTGAGAGGTAGTCTCCTTGCTGGATCAGAGAACCCACAGCAACCTCTGCTGGAGTTCTTCCCCAATTCAACCAAGACCTCAATCAGCAGCAACACAGAAGGGATCCAAGATCACCTTCACAGAACCTCCCCTCCCTAGATCGGATCAAGATGAGGAGATCACAATTCGACACAGAACAGAACTCAATCAATCAAAATCCGACGACACCTTACCTTCAATCGGTTGTCTCCAGAAAATGTCGCCTAATTCGATCCGTGAAACAACGTACCAAGGATTCTTCTGTCCTCAAATCAACACGAACGAAGATTGGATCCAAGATCTGACCTAGGATCACCGACCATTAGAGAGAAAGAGAGCAGAATCGAGGAAGAAACTCAAAGCTAGGGCACAATTTCGAGAAATAGAAGAATAAGGTTCGGATACATATCCTTGAAGCCCTAATTAACTCTTCACGCCGGCGATCGAATGGATCTCGCGTCGATCAGAGAAGGAAGAGCCAACCGAATCGGAAAGAAGGTTCGAGGCAGACCTGATGACATGATATCAGGAGGATCCGCCTCCTTGTTCGACCTCTGGCAAGGTTCCGGCGACGAGCTCCTCTAGCGAAGATGACGATCGCCGCAGATCTGTCCGCGACAGGAAGAGAGAGCGCGTGAGCAGAGGGGAGATCGGGGAAGGAGAATCGGCGTTTTAGGGTTGGGGAAAGAATTAAATAAAGGAAATGGATATATATATTAAACATTTCCTCACTTAAACGGGTATCCCAAACAGGCTTATTCCGCGCCTACCGAACGATCCCCTCAAAACCCTCCGTACGAGTTCCGAAAAATTCTCAGAAAATTTCTAAAAATTCCGAAAATTTTATAAGGTCATTTCCCAAATAACCCTATTTATTTAAATTTCCCGATATCTCATATTCTCCCCTACTAATAAAAATTTGGTCCCTAAATTTTGCTATAACCAGCAACAAACACTATAATATAACCAAACAGTATAAATGCTGAAAGAACTCTAACACACATACCTCAAGTAAACATATGAGGGTATCGAGCTCGGATCGTATCCTCCAGCTCCCAAGTAGCCTCCTCGTCAGAATGATGCTGCCATCCGACTTTAACCAGTCGGACCGTCTTATTTCGCAACTGACGCTCTCTATGGTCCAGAATTCGTACCGGAACCTCCTCGTAAGTAACGTCAAGCTGAATAGGAACTGATATATCTGACAGAACATGTGTCAGATCGGATACGTATCTCCTCAACATAGATACATGGAATACATCGTGAATGCCAGCAAGAGATGGGGGTAGCGCCAGACGGTAAGCTACTGCTCCAATCCTCTCCAAGATCTGGAATGGCCCAATATATCGTGGAGCTAGCTTACCTCGAAGACCAAATCTCTTCACCCCTTTCGTGGGTGAAACTCTCAAAAATACATGATCACCAATAGAGAACTACAGGGGTCTCCGTCTCTGATCAGCATAACTCTTCTGACGGTCCTGAGCCTCAGACATCCTCCGCCTAATAGTACGAACCAACTCTGCCTCCTGCTGAGCTCTCTGAGGTCCTAACAGCTGAGCCTCACCAACCTCCTCCCAAAGGGTGGGTGTCCGACAAGGTCTACCATACAATGCCTCAAACGGTGCCATCTGAATAGCCAAATGATAGCTGTTGTTGTAGGCGAACTCCACCAAGGGCAGGTGGTCCTCCCAACTGCCTCCGAAGTCCATGACACAAGACCTCAGCAAGTCCTCCAAAGTCTGAATGGTCCGCTCTGACTGTCCATCTGTCTGCGGATGGAATGTCGTACTGAAACGAAGTTGTGTGCCCAAGGCCTGCTGCAGACTCTGCCAGAATCGGGACGTGAACCGTGGGTCTCTATCCGATATGATGCTCAATGGAACACCATGTAATCTAATAATCTCACGACAGTATAGCTCTGCTAATCGATCCAAAGAATCTGTCTTCCGGATCGCTATAAAATGTGCAGATTTGGTTAATCGGTCAATGATTACCCAAATCACATCATGGCCTCGTCAAGTCCTAGGCAATCCTACCACAAAATCCATAGTAATATGCTCCCACTTCCACTCCGGAATAGAGATCCTCTGAAGTAAACTAGCAGGTCTCTGGTGCTCAGCCTTCACCTGCTGACAGACAAGACATCTAGCTACAAAATCTGCGATGTCTTTCTTCATGCCGTTCCACCAATAGGAACGTCTCAAATCGTGATCCATACGAGTCCCACCTGGGTGGATAGCAAATCTAGAACGATGAGCCTCCTGAAGTAACTCCTCCATGACCGAGTGAGACTGAGGTACACATAATCTGCCTCGGAAATAAACAATACCCTCGTCATCTCGTGTAAACTCGGTCTGCTGTCTGGAAGCTATCTGCTGCTAATGAACTGTAAATGCTGATCTCCGGCCTGGGCCTCTCAAATCCTCATCCTGATCGACGACTGAGCAACCATGGTAACAAGAATACCCTGCTCTGTCCGTCCCTGCTCCTCAAGGCCCAACTCGGAGAATCCCTGAATCAAGTCCGTGACTAAAACTCGGTGACAAGCTAAAGTCCCTCTGGACTTTCTGCTAAGTGCATCAGCAACCACATTAGCTTTACCCGGATGGTAGCTAATAGTACAATCATAATCCTTCAGGAACTCCGCCCATCTCCTCTGTCGGAGATTGAGTTCCTTCTGTGTGAAAATATATTTGAGACTCTTATGATCAGTAAGAATCACAAAAGTAATACCATAAAGATGATGTCGCCAAATTTTCAAAGCAAAGATAATAGCGGCTAGCTCTAAATCATAGACTGGGTAGTTCTTCTCATGCTCCTTCAACTAACGAGAAGCATAGGAGACTACCCTACCATGCTGCATCAAAACAGCGCCCAAGCCCTGAAGAGATGCATCTGTGTAAAGTACGAATCTGTCATCACCAGAAGGTAAAACCAAAACTGGTGCTGATACTAATCTCCGCTTCAGCTCCTGAAAGCTGGTCTCACAAGCCTCTGACCATGTGAACTTCACGCCTTTCCTAGTCAGACGTGTCAATGGCATAGCAATACTGGAGAAACCCTCAACGAATCGTCTGTAATATCCAACCAGTCCCAAGAAACTACGGATCTCCTGAACTGACTTCGGCTGCTCCCAGCTAATGATAGCCTCGATCTTCTGAGGATCAATTGAAATACCTCGGCTTGATACCACGTGTCCCAGAAAACCAACTGAGGATAGCCAAAATGCACACTTGTTGAACTTCGCATACAGATGATGTCGTCGCAAAGTCTCTAAGACTATGCGAAGATGTTGTGCGTGCTCCTCCTCAGAACGCGAATAGATCAATATATCGTCGATAAACACAATAACAAACTGATCTAGGTAGTCCAGAAAGATACAGTTCATCGGATCCATAAATACTGCAGGAGCATTGGTAAGCCCAAATGGCATTACCAAAAACTCGTAATGTCCGTATATGGTGCGGAAAGCTGTCTTCTGAATATCAGAATCTTTGACTCTCAGCTGATGATATCCAGACCGCATATCAATCTTAGAATACACTGATCTATCTCTGAGCTGATCAAATAAATCCTCAATCCGTGGCAAGGGGTACTTATTTCTGATAGTCACTGCATTCAGCTGCCTATAATCTATGCACAACCTCATAGTACCATCCTTCTTCTTGACGAATAGTACAGGAGAACCCCATGGAGATACACTAGGATGAATAAATCCCCTATCTAATAACTCCTGGAGTTGAACCTTCAGTTCGTCCAACTCTTTTGGTGTCATACGATAAGGAGCTTTCGACGTTGGTGTAGTCCCTGGAATCAGCTCAATAGCAAACTCCGCTTGCCTTCGAGGAGGCAAACCTGGTAACTCGTCTGGAAAAACGTCTGGATACTCTCGGACCACTAGAACGTCTGAGAGCTGAGGGTTACTGATGTCATCAGTATTAATCAAAGATAATAGAAATCTCTGACATCCATGTGATAGCAGTTTCTGTGCCTGTATCGCAGAAATGGTCGATATCCCATCGTCTTTGATGCCAGTGAAATCCCAAGAGGGTTGGTCCGGAGGTCGAAAAGTGACAACCCTCTTCTGGCAATCAACTGTGGCATGATATGCTGATAGCCAATCCATGCCAAGGATAATATCAAATTCGACCATTTCCAATACCAACAAATCTACAGTGAGTATAACGTCACCAAAGTCTAACGGGCAACCTCTGACCTCCTGGGTGACATCCAAAGTATCACCAGATGGTAAGGAGACGGTCAGTCGCCGCGGTCTATGAGAAGGTAGTCTACCAATCTCTCTCATAAATGCACAAGATATAAAAGAATGTGAACTACCTGTATCAATTAGCATATCAGCAGAAAATGCATAAAGTAAAATCGTACCCTCTGGTGACCGCGTGAACTCGTCCAGTATCTGACGATGGTAGAGGTGGTAGCACTGCCAAAGGCTGCTGCGTCGGAGTCTGAGCCTGCCACTGGGTCGGTACTGGATACTGAGTCAGAGATGGGGCTATGGGCTGCAGTATGTACTGAACCGATGGCTGGGGTTGTAACTGATACTGTCCCTGGGTCAGATACTGAGATCCAGAAATAGAACTCTGGGACTCCATAAGGACACCAGAATGCTCCTGACCACGTATACCATAAGCAGCTGCTGTAGAGGGAGCTGTCCTCTGCTGACGATGCGAATATTGGGCTTTTGGCCCCCCTCGCCGAGTCTCGGACTAACCAAAATGTCCTCCCGCAATAGAAACCCCAGAAGCTATATGCTCAGTCTTCAACGAACAGTCTCGGCTCACGTGTCTGGGCAGTTTACAGTAATAGCAAACTGACTGTCCCAAAGTACACGCAGGGGTGATGTGATCTTGGGATCCGCATCTGGTGCAGAAAGGGTCACCAGTAGACTGTTTCCGGTTCTGCTGGGCAGATCGGAAAGGTCCAGATGAAGTTCGTCTTGACTTCTGGGGTCGGCCAGATGACCCAGAAGTACTCTGACCCGTCTAAGGGCGACTGTTCTGCTGCTGTCCAGTAGTCTGTGACTGTTGGATCTGTCCCAAAATCCGATCAGTCTGCTTCCTCTTTGTATCTGCATTCACTCTCCGATGAGTAGACTCAATCATGAGAGCTCTATCCAGTGTCTCGGTGTATGATGAAGTACTAAAACCAGAAATCTTCAGCTGAAGATGCCCGTCCAGTCCCTGGGCAAACTGAAGCATACGAGATCTGTCATCGGCAACTAACTCAGGACAGAATCTAGCCAACCGATTAAATTCGGCATTATACTCCATCACTGAGCGGTTATTCTGCCGCAGACTAAGAAAATCCTGCCGAAGAGTCATCTGATATGCTCGGAGAAAATACTGACTCTCGAATGCCTCCCTAAATCTCGTCTAGGTAATATGCTGGTCGTTTATAATGGAGCCCTGTGTGTCCCACCAGATCTCTGCCCCATCTCGCAAACAAACTCATCCGTTGTGGAGGGAGAAACTCAGAGCCAACACATAAGTTTGTTGCATCACTTACAAACCAATAATGGAGACTGTGGAATTTATTTGCTAATCCCTCTCCCACTTAGTTATTTAAGGTGAGGAATTTTAACATGCACACACACATCACAGCAAATAAAGCAATAAATATGGAAAAATAATTTTCCAACTATTATGGCCTATTCCATCACTGTCCTCCGTGTGCTGCCAACCCTAGCTCCTGCCATCTTTAGCCACCGTAATCGGGTCTAGTCGCCGCATCTATCTTGCTTCTTTTCCTGCTGCGCCTCTGATCCACAAATAGTACCGCGCCTCGCAAGGATACGAACCGCAACAAAAATAGAATTTTACATATATCAATCCTATATTCCACAAAGGAATGTACATGTAATGTAGATTGAAACAAAAATGTAAAATCCTAAAACTAATACAGCTCCTGCTGTATTTAATACATACAATCATGCACACAAATAAAATGCCCTTGACATGTCCAAGGGTCCAATCACACACAATCTCTATAAGCCATAATAGTTGAAGCCTACAACCACAAAGTTAGCATATCCTACTATTATCCTACCTAAATTATGTATAATATGTGCATAATTAAACTGAAAACTAAACACACAGAGGCAAACCTAGCTCTGATACCAATTGTTGGTTGATACTCGGAATATCGTACTGGTTCCCCTATATAAAAATTTTGTACAAGTCCTGAATCATTCCTAACAATCTATTGTGTTCTTTAGAAATTAAATTTGAAATCACAAACAAAACTTAACATCATTGATTCCAAATTCAACTTATCTGTTCTTAGTGGTTTAGTCTTGGATCGCAAACGATGCTTAACATTATTGATCCAAATCCACCCATGTTACAAATTTAATTAAATATTAATTTCAGAGATCGGCTTCCAGGTTAAACATGACGAGGCATTAGACCTTCTTGGGTATGGGAGCATCCACCACTTCCTAGACAAAGCCTTCCAATGAAATTTAATATTTAATTTCCTTATAGAAACCCTAGGTTTAACCAAAAAGAAAAATCGAATCACAAGTTCGAAAAACAAAAGAAACACAAAATTGAAAACATAAATTCGATTACCTAGATTCATTAGCCTCTTGTGTTTGGTATTTAAAGATCTAAATAAAAGGAGGAACTAGTTATGATGCGTAAACTAATAACTAGTTATACCTTTTATAGCTTATAGACCTCACGATCTTCTATGGTATTCCTCTTCTTATCTCGGACGTCATGTGGGTGACGATCTACCGAGATGAGAATTCACCCTAGCCTCCTTTTTCTCCTTGCAAGTTTCGGCCACCAAGAATCTCCTAGAGATGAAGGTCTTCGGCCACCAACCAAGCTCCAAGGGATGCAAAGAAACAAAGTCTCCTTTCTCTACTTCTTCTCCAAGCAAAATCTGGCCACCAATTGTCTCCTAGAGAATTGATGCTGCTGGCCAAAGATGAAGAAAAGGGGAAGAGGATGAGGGTCGGCCACACCAAGGAAGAGAAGAGAAATAATAGATGATAGGTTATAAGGTGAGGCACCTCTACCCTCTCTTTTATATTCCTTGATCTTGGCAAATAAGGAAAGTTTAATAAATAAAATTTGCTAATATTCCTTGCCAATGTTTAAGAAGGAAAATTTAATTAAAAATTTCCTTTTAAACCCTTAATGGTCGGCCACCTCATTGTCCTCCAAACAAGGAAACTTTTAAATACAAAATTAAAACTTCCTAATTTATTTCTGGAAATTTTTAAAATAAAAATTTCTCTTTAAAAAATTCCCTTCATGGTTAGTCATAAAAGGAAACTTTTATAAATTAAAATCTCTCTATTAAAACATGTGAATGATTTACAAAAAGGAAAGTTTTCTCTAAAGTTAAAATCTTCCTTTTAACTACACATAAGGAAAGATATCAAATCTTTCTCTTAATCTTTTATAGAAAACTATAAAAGGAAAGATTTATAATTTTAAAACTCTCTTTTAAAATCATGAGGATGGTTACAAAAAAGGAAAGTTTTATCAAAAATTAAAATCTTCCTTTTAACTACAAATAAGGAAAGATATCAAACCTTTCTCTTAATCTTTTGTAGAAAGCTATAAAAGGAAAGATTTAAATTTTAAACTCTCTTTTAAAACCCTGGCTTCCACATAAGAAAGATTTTAAAAAATAAAATCCTTTTAATTTATTGTGGTCGGCCACCTAATCTTGGGTTCAAGCTAAGGCCAGCCACACTTCAACCCATCCAAGCCATGTCTTGGTCGGCCCTTGCTTGGGCTCCAAGTTTGGCTTGGTCGACCACTTAAGGATGGGTAAGAAGGTGGGTATAGGTGGGTATAAGACTTTATAATTAAGAGGCTACGATAAAGACCGAGAGGAGGAATTAGTTTTGGTCTCCCAATGAACTTGAGCTTCCCGTGGTCGTCCCGAACACCCAACTCGAGTTCATCAATAATAACTCATACCACTAAAGAGTTATTATTGAACTACCGCACCAATCCCATATTACTATATGGGCTCCTTCTTATCATGAGTGTGTTAATCTCCCTGTGTTTAAGATATCGAATGTCCACTAATTAAATGAGTTACTGACAACTCACTTAATTAATATCTAACTCCAAGAGTAGTACCACTTAACCTTATTGTCATGTCGGACTTAAATCCACCTGCAAGGTTTACATGATAATCATTATGAGCTCCTCTTGGGGACATCATCAACCTAGATTCCTAGAACACAGTTTCATTCTATAATCAACAACACACCATATAAATAATATCATTTCCCAACTTATCGTGCCTATTGATTTAACGAGCTAAATCACACCCTTTGATAAATTAAAGAAATAAGTATTAAGTATATGTGCTTGTTATTATATCATGATTAAGAGTACACACTTCTATAATAATAGAAGTATTATTCTTTTATATAGTCAGTATAAAAAGAAACTACCTCAAATGGTCCTGCTCAATACACTCAGAGTGTACTAGTGTAATTTTATAGTTAAGATAAACTAATACCAAATTACATTATGACTATTCCAATGGTTTGTTTCTTTCCATCTTAGTCGTGAGCAACTTTTTATAACTTATAAGAAACTGATAACATGATTTTCTGTGTGTGACACCACACACCATGTTATCTACAATATAAATTGAACAACTACACTTAGTATATAAATATAGACATTTGACCAATGTAATTTTTTATTTCAAAATAAATGTTTACAAAAAGCTAGGCTTTTAGTATACACTCTAACACCTTCAACTCTCAATAAAAGAGCATCTCGACAAGCCACTCATACACACTTCTACTACGATCTTCTACAAGTTCGTTTGACGTTCTGACTACTTCGGCTTTGTGTTGCTACTCTGCTACGACTCTACTATGACTAACTACTGCTGAGGAGTCATCCAACACCGAGTCTAATCGAATCATCTTTGAAGGTGTTGGGTAACGAAGTTCTTTTTATAGTTAATTTTTGCATAAAAGGAAAGTGTAGCGTGTTACACTTGTCCTAACTTTTATTGTACTCGATCCCTTCTTTCGCCAGTTCTGGAAGAGGTTATTAGTGGATTACCCATTGATAGATCTGCGGGACCTAAGTCTTGGAGTAGGAGTCACCAAAGGCTTCAAACCAAGTAAACAGAATGTGTGTTTTTCTTTTTCTTATTTTCTTGTTATTCCGCTGCATTAGTACTTAGTTTTAAAAAGATAAAGAAAAGTTTTTAAAACCACATGATTCACCCCCTCTCCCCTCCTCTCATGTGCATCTCGATCCAACAAGTGATATCAGAGCTAGGTTCTGCTCTGAATTGGTGCAACGACCAATCAAGCCGAGGAACTATTTTATTTCTTTTCTGATTTCAGTTTTTCATATTTTATTTGAATTGGTAAAGTTTACCTATTCAAATAATTATTTCTCATTCAGTTTTAACTTGAAGTTGGTGCAACACCACTCGAGTCTTTGATATTTCTTTTTACCTTAAATTCTGCTAATCCAAGACCTAGTCTTGGTACATTTCTTCTTTTTTTTTTTTTTGCAAGATAATTCAAATGGCCCAACTAGAAGGATACAACACCGCTCATCCTCCTCTCTTTAACGAAAATGATTTTTCGTATTAGAAGAAGAGAATGGAGGTCTACTTGAAGACGGGCATCAAGCAGTGGTTCACCATCCGATGAGGGTACAGGGTGCTTGTAGATGAAGCAATCTTAGTCGTCCCAATCAATTAGTTGATAAGGCTAGATATGCAGGAGAATTAATAAAAATATTTCGATCTAGTAGTTCTTTTATTTCTGACTATACTTATAGAGTGCTTGTTAAGAGATAGTCTCATCCTCTAAGGGTGGTGCGATGGTTGAAGTATGAGATATTGTCACATGAGGTCTTGAAGTTAAAACTCGACGTGTTTGAGCATGCTCTCCCTCATGCCTTGGCCACTTGCACTAATGTCTAGTAACCATCCATGATTTACCTCCTCCGTATTAGCCTAGGGATGAATTAGCAGAAGCACGGAGATAAGCGAATCCCCTGTTACCATATTGTTAAGACATAGTCTCATTTCTTTAGGAATCTACATTAACTCCAATTGATGCAAAGTATCTATGCTTCCATTTCAAAAGTTAGATATTGTATGGCATGATTAGGCTATTTAGTTTACTAAGCCTGATACGCAACTATTAAGCTTGATACCCAACTATGTTGGAGAGACTTCAGATCCGAGATCCCTCGTCTCCTCTCCCAATCGGGAGAGATGGTTGTTGTGGCGAGAAATTAGCCTTCTCCTCTCCCAATCGAGAGAGGAAGGAGATGCAGTGGCCACTCGACTGGAATTTCTCCCAATAGGGAGATGAAGAAGGCGGTTGCTCCAGCAATGAGTGGAGATGGCATCCCGGATCTAGATAATTGGCGTCCTCACCCCTGTTGTGAGTTGATTGAGGGAAAAGAGAAGCAGGGTTCCTCTCCCAACTAGGAGAGGAATAGAGGATGGTGGAGCTTGACTTTGGCTGGTGGTTGTGACGAGGATGAGGAGGATACCGACCATTTGTGGATAGGCGAAGAGGAGAAAGGAGCACATTCGTGAGGTCGCAGTGAATATTTCGTGCATCCAGCAGGAGAGGAAAATAGGGATTTGATCTTGACCTTGCCTTTTTTTTTTTAATATTGTATGTGATTTTTAGAAGCAGTCTTAATCGCTCTTAAAGAAGGGGATAAATTAACTGCTTCTAATGGTGACCAATAGAAGGATCCCTGGCGAAGGCTTGACTATGTAAGTTAGAATCCACCCATGCTGAGGTGGAGACCGTGCCAAGGCTGAAGTTGAGGTCTTGGAAGCCTCCAAGTCTGAGTTGCAGGTGGCTCTGGGGCCCAAAGACGCCAATTGGAAAGTAATATGGTGTAGCTCCAAGAGTACCAAACTGGAGAAGGTGATCGTTGGGAGATCAAGAAGAAGTCCTTCCTGTGCTTGCAAGAATTCTACGACTTGCTCGGTACCTAACTAGTCAAGAAGGTCTAGTATGGTATGGAAGGAGAAGTGAGCAACTATAAGTGGATCGGAGCCTTCCCGCTGATGCCACGTCAAATCACAACAATCTCAGCCGTCCAAAACCTACATCCAACGCAACAGTTGTTTCCCAATCGATTGATTGATCGATTGGGGAGGCTTGAATCGATCAGCCGATCGATTCAGCCTCCCTTGCGTCAACGCATGAGAAACATCCCCCACTCGATCGGTCGATCGATTGGAGGTGCCCAATTGATCGGTTGATCAATTAGAAATGCTTCTGTGCTCGCGATAATTGCTCACAATTGATCGGCGATCGATTAGGCCGCCATTTGTTGCAGCATTGTGACCAATCAATCGGAGGATTGATTGGGCTTCAGTTCAATCGATCGACTGATCAATTGACTGCCCTTGACTTGCTTAACTCAAACCTAGGGTCCCCAATTCCAATACCTGATCAACCGTGACCTGTTGGAACTCCTCATGCCTAGCATCTGGTCAACCTTGACCTGCCGGGACATCTTCACCAAGTGTCCGATCAACCCTTTGACCCACTTGGACTTTCCTCCTCATGCCAAGTGTCCGGTCAACCTTGACCCACTTGGACTTCCACTAGATGTCCGGTCAACCTTGACCCATCTGGATTTCCTTGTGCCAAGTATTTGTCCAATTCTTTGACCTACTTGGGCTTCCCAACACCAAGTGTCTAGTCAACCTTGACCCACCTAGATTTCCACGTGCATGGCTTCACTTACCAGGTCTTTCCTTTTGCCTAGATTCACTCACTAGGACTTTCCATCTGCCTATCTTCACTCACCAGAACTTTCGCCTAGTTTCACTCACTAGGTTTTTCAGCTGGCTTCACTCACCAGGATTTTACCACTGCCCGGCTTCACTCACCTGGACTTTCACCTGCCTAGCTTCACTCACTAGGTCTTTCACCTGGCTTCACTCACCAGGATTTTCCAACTGTCTAGCTTCACTCACTAGGTCTTTCACCTGGCTTCACTCACCAAGATTTTCCCTTGCCTAACATCCAGTTAGGACTTTCCCAGTCAAATATCCGGTCAACCTTGACCTACTTGACTCTTCTTAACATCAAACTGGGTAGTCCTTGACCAAAGGAGAATTATATCAACAATCTTCTCAATCGGACGATTGCATCTGCAATCTCCATGTATTATCAAACATCGAAACTCAAACATCAAGACTCAAGCTTAGTCAACCTAGTCAATCTTGACCCAGGGGATATTGCACCAACATTGATAACATAATGACTAATAATTTTTACAGTACAAAGAAATTGGTTAGTAGTTTAGGTTTGCCTATAGAGAATATTGATTATTGTATAAATAACTGCATGATATTTTAGAATGAAGACAATGATTTGAGTGAATGTAAAATTTGTGCACACCCTCATTATAAGAATGGTACTCACACACTAGGGAAGAAGAAAAAAAATTACTTCTAAAGTGATGTATTATTTTTTGTTAACTGCTAGACTTTAACGCTTATATACATCTGCTGCTACAGCCTGCCACATAATGTGGCATCATAAGCATGAGCACAAATGAGACATAATGTGGCATCCTTGTGATTCCCCTGCATAGAAACATCTTGATATTGCATTTTCCTCTTTTACAATGGAACCATGTAATGTGAGATTGGAACTTTCCGCAGATGGATTTCAACCATTTAGTCAGTCAGGGCAACAATATTCATCTTGACCAATTATATTAACACCGTATAATTTACCATCATGGATGTGCCTGAAAGATAAATTATGTGACTTACTGTGCTTATTCTTGGTCCAACCAATCACAAAGAGAAGATAGATGTTTTCTTACAACCTCTGATTGTTGTGTTTAATGAATTATGAAATATAGGATGAGTGACTTATAATATTGCAAGTAAAACTAATTTTAGATTACATGCTATATTATTATGGATGATCAGTGGTTTTTCAACATATTTAATATTATCGGGATGGAGCACGACTGGTAAATTAGCATACCCACACTATATGGAAAAGTTTGATGCACTTTCATTACCTTACAGTGGGAAAGTAGCTTGGTTTGATAATCATTGTAAATTTTTATCAGTTAATCACCCTTTTAGACGCAATAAAAAAAATTCTAAAGAATGTTGTAGTTAAAAAAAACCTCCTCCAATAGTCTATAAATCAAGTGAATAAATTATTGAGCAAATAAATAGTTATAGATTTTTACCAATATCTCAATATGATTTTGATAAGATAAATAAATATATTGTTATGATGTGCAAGTGTGGTTCAAAGAAAATGAGTACTTTTTTAGAGTTGTCATATTGGAAGTATGTACTTATTCGACGTAATTTAGATATCATACATATTGAAAAAAATATATTCAATAATATCTTTAACACTGTAATGAATGTGCCTGGAAGAACTAAAGACACTGCAAAATCACGTGAGAAATTAAAAGAACTAGTCAATAAACTATAGTTGTATCAAGATGAAACAACTAATAGATTTCCAAAGACTTGTTATACATTGGATAAAGATGGCAAGCAAGTTTTATGTAATTGGTTGAAAGAAATAAAATTTCCAGATGGGTATGCCTCAAATATGGCTCGATACATGGATATAAACAGGTTTAAAATGTTTGGAATGAAAAGTCATGACTGTTATGTATTCATACAAAGACTTGTTCAAGTAGCTTTCCATAACTTCCTCAAAATGTTTGGCAAGCACTCATAGAATTGAGTCTATTTTTTAGAGATTTGATAGTGAGCTGTATTATGATGGATGATATGCTTTGGATAGAAAGAGATATTCCTCTCATATTATGTAAACTAAACCGCATATTTCCACCCAGTTTCTTTGATTCAATGGAATATCTACTAGTACATTTACCATACAAGGCACAAATAATTAGTCTTGTGCAGCATAGATGGATGTATATATTTAAATAATTTTTGAAGAAATTAAAGAATAATATTGGTAACAAAGCAAGAGTTGAGGGGTCAATATATAATGCTTATCTAGTTGAAGAAGCATTTTTTTTCTACTCCTATTATTTTGCTGATAGTGTGAAAACAAGACATCACAAGTGTCCTCGAAATTCTGATGATGCTCCACAGCCGATAGACCCATCGATGTTTTCTATTTTCAAGTTTCCTGATAAGCCAATGGGTGCTTTGCTTTCTAGATAGCTAATCCAAAAAGAATATCATGATACAAGAATGCATATTCATAAATTGTAAAGAGGTCAAATCATACATAAAGTAAGTTGACTTCTCTAATCAAACATTTATCCTCCATTTAATTTATTTGCTTAATATCCCAATTGTTTTAAAATTACCTTCTTTCTCATCTTGTACGAATAATAACTATATCTACAAAATTCATCAATTGGTGCAAGTAAGGTAGCTACAAAGTTAGAGGCCGAATTTGCATTATGGTTTCAAATATATGTAAGTTGTAGAATTTGTAAAATTTTTAGTGCATGTCTATTAAGATGTGTCCTAATTTATATCATAACTATTTTTATAGGTGAAAGACCGTAAAATATCAAATGTGTAAGATAATAGGATAATGAATATTAAATCAAGGCCCCTCCATAAAATAAAGGTGTACTTACTATATTAATGGCCTTAAATTCCACATGGCACAACGAGATTCATAGAGATTAACCAATAATTCTGGTGTTTGCGTCAAAGGATCTATGGACAACAATAACACTAAGTTTGATTACTATGGTAGACTTGACGAAATTATAGAGATTGAATATCCTGCATTATCCATAAAAATGTGTGTATTGTTCAAATAGTCATGGTATGATCTGACCCCAAGAATAGGTACTAGAATACATTCAAATTATAATTTAGTTGAGGTTAATGCAAATAAAAAGTTTAACAAGTTTGAACCTTTCATTTTCGGAGTACAAGCAAGTCAAGTTTCTATCTTGAATATCCTACAAAGAGAAGAAGATTTAGTGAATGATTGTCTATTTGTCAAATCAAGTCTCGTTTAACCATAGAGATGTTGAATACAATCACTACTCAAAATCATATGCATTTCAGAATGACGAAGTGGAGAGACATTCAGTTGATTCATAACTCCAATCTACTTCTCAATTACTTATAGATGTTAATGTCACTTACGAGAAGATAGATGATGAAGAGATGTCTAGCAGTGGAGATTTTGTTGAACTAACATAGTTTAGCAATGAAGACTTAGAAACTGTTAATGTTGAATAGTCAGATGTTAATGATGATTAAATATTAGCATTATTGCTCATCAAGTAAGTTATGTTTCCATATTATTTTATATTATATTATCATGTCATTAAACTTTATCATGATGTGTTTTAATATAATTTTACAAACATTATTATAGCAGAGAGCAGGCAGTAGCACTACATGGCTACAAGGTACTACGAGTTGTTGGGGACTCGTAAGTATTTTTTTTTTATTAGTAATTCAAGTTCATATATCACTTTTTAATAATATTTCTTATACCTTAATATTTTCTCTTGCAAGTTTACCCCTGATGGCCACCAAGTTGGAACATATATCACCAGCAAATTCAAAGAATAAGTCTGCACTTCTGATACTATATAGAGGCATGTAGAGCAAGAGACTAAGTTATTTTATTATAATGAATTTGTCGTAACTATATTTAATATATTTTGTATTCTATAATATATTTATCCTTTAATATACTAAAGATTTGATTCAACTTATAATTGCAAAAAGGATATACATGGGAGGAAGGTCACAAGTAATAATTTAAAAATACTTGGAATAGTTATTGTTCCAAACTTTACAGAGACCTTTATTATATGAGAAAGAAGGATACCAGGTCAGCGTATGTGTCAGCCGAGATATGGAGTGCAAGGATGACCACCTGGGATGCAGAAAGATATCAAGCAAATGCTGAATAGGCTAGAGCAAATAGAAATACAGAGCTGAATGGCCTGAGCACCATAACGGCTCAGTATATGTCAGGATCCAAATCTATTGTTGAGCATGTTATAGATCTAGTGAGTTTAATTTAAAGTTAAATAAGTAAATTTTATATTTATTATTAAATTTGTATAATTTTATTCCAAATTATTTGTGTATATAGGAACATGAACTAGCCTGTCAACCTACTTGTATGGAGGTCTTTCTTAAGACCCACAAGAAAAAGGATGCCACTTTTGTCGATACTATATTGAATGTCATGCACATAAGATTATTTACGTTATTATATTTAATCATTTCTATCTTAATTAACTTTAGTAATTATGATCAAATTGAATAATATTCATATTATATTTTTTTTACACAGTATCAAATGATAGAAAGAGTAGCTTAGGCATCTCAGCCGCCAGCAGAGTGGAGAGTCACAACCTCTATCCACTGAGGCACTAAATGAGATTTATTATGATATTGTCAATAGACAAACAAAAAACTCCACACTCTACGGCCTTGACTCTCAGGCCAAAGTCGCATTTGATCTTTTGAAGACTCCTAGGGGTCATGATGGTTCCTCTTCCTCTTCTTCTACTAAGGTACAATCTTTAAAATGGGAAAATTAAGAATTGTGCACTCAAATTACCTTAATGGATCAGAGGATGGATCAATGGATTGCTGCAGAGTAGTAGATGAGTGCCACGGACGATCGAAGGTGGGTCGAGGAGAATCGGGGGTGAGTCGATGAGGATCAAAAGCAAGCTGAGGATTATGATGCTCTCATGGCTCATATGCAAGCATTCATAGCTAATTTTCCCTGCCACCAATTCCATTTCATTTTGATTAACAGGAGACTCTAGATCCATGAGATCTTGTTCATTAGCTTTTTTTAAGGTTTGTTCAACTAAAACTCAATTTTTTTTATCATATATAAATCATGTAAAATATATTTATTCTATTTTGAAAACTTAATATGCTAATTTCTAAACATGGTATTATATGCTACAGGAGTCCAGGCCTATTGATATTGATGATCTTTATTTGCTCATTTCTTCTATCCAGGTAGTAAAATTGATTATACATATATGTACTATTTTTATTTATACATAAATATGATATAAATTTATTGTATTTGACTTTCTGCAAGATTTTCTATTATTATTTTATATATGGATGTACCTATTTGGATTATGGATATGGATGGGTAGTGTAATTATTTTCTATTAGTTTGTTTGTAGAAATGTTTGGTTGTATAAATGTTTGGTTGTATGGATGTTAGTTTATTTGTGTTAGTGATATTATGGATTGTATGAAATATATTTGTTAAGATGTATGAAAATATGTTTGTATGTGGATTGTGAAATGTGATCGTATGGATGTATGGATGAATGTAAAATGTAATTGTGTGGATTGTGAAACACTTTAAATTATTTGTATGTATGAAATATTATCATTTGTGATGCTTCCTTTTATATATGAAAATTGTAAACGGGTTAGGGTTAGGGCTTAAATATAAATTGTTTGGTGATTTTTTTTATACCAACGGAATGTCCTATTCCGTCGGTAAATATCGAAACGGATTACCGACGGAATCAAGTGATTTCGTCAGTAAATCCTATTATGGAATACCGACTGAATTATCGATTCTGTCAGTATTCCATAATAGGATTTACCAACGGAAACAATTATTCCGTCGGTGGTATTTACAACGGAAGTTATTTTCGTCGAAAAATAATAACTACAAAAATTAATTTCGTTGGAAATAACTGACGAAAGATAAAATTCTGTCAGTAAACGATACTTTTCTAACGAATTATCTTCTGATAAATTATTTTTCATCGGCATTCCGTCACTAATCGTCTACACCGACAAAATTTTCCATAGATAATCCTTTTTTTTTTTTTTTTTTTTTGTAGTGAAGGCCAATGGCTCAGCAATACTCGTGGTCCATCCCCATGGGAGGGATGAGAAGGGGTACCACTCTGATTCGATTTGTTGCCTATGAAGGAATAGGTCCTCCTCTCACTTCCCATCGGTGGTTTGTCTCTAATCTAATTCTTGTATCCCATATTTGAGTCTGACGACTGTGTCTATCCACAATCCCTAAGAACATGACCTAACCCCTCACAGGAATGCCAGAAGTTAGGGAGACCCTCATACAACAAGATGATGTATACTGCTTCCGTCAAGCTCGCTGGCTTGACCCACACCCCCTGCCTTAGTGGTCCAGAGATATCCAACGCCACCCAAATTTGTGCGTATTTCCCCACACACCTCCCTTCTTCTCTAGTGTCAATTGGCATCACCTTCCCAATCCTCAATCCTACCAAGTATAGAATTTGTGAAAGCATAAATGCAATGGGGACATTGTGGCATTAAACCCCATACAGGAATTTCATCAAAGATCATGGCTACTGTAGGCCCACAGGCGCCTTGAAGACGAGATCCGTAAAAAAAGACCAAGACCCATCCATCAGAGCTCGACGTTGGTCGATGAGCAAGGAAAATTAAAAAAGAAATATTCTCCCCAACCACCTCGATATTAATAGGCTTCTTCGCCTGTAGAATTTTAGGTATCTAAGTTCTAAAGGCTTCTTTGTTCACCACTTTGGACGTGAATACTTTGCCCACCAAACTCGATGTTAGTCACTGTTGTTACCATACCTTCCGATACCACAACTGGTTCCTCCATGTCCCTAGATGAAACTTTCAGCATGTTGACATGCCTTGCAAGTTCTCCCGGATCCATAGCAAACCTACTTCTTGATACGCATCCAAGAAGAGAAATCCTATACACCGATAGGAAGCCGCCTCTCACCAAACCTTAAGGGATGAGAGAGATTAGATTAATCTTCTACGTTGTAGCAGCCAGGGGCGGATCCAGGATTTGAATATTGAGGGGGCCAAAACTTGTGTCGCTATATTCATTGTCGATTGTGTGGGAGAATTTAGAATTCATTACATATTTAGAAAACTCCGTGACCTAAATTTTCTATTGGTAGTTTGATATCAATATCTCGAAATAATATTGTGACATTGAAATAAGCTGTCGGTCCTTGTTTCACATCGGAGCTACATGCGAACTTGTTAGGGTAGAATTCAATTTGCCATCCTTTTGATCATTCACATCTATTCAGCATCTATTGCTTTGCATTTCATTATTGCTATTCATAATATTGGTTTATTAATTGATTAGGTACTCTAATTACTACATCAAGTTGAAGCGTCTGAGTATTCGAATTGCTTTCCTCTCACATTCGTGGCATTCTTCATATGCAGGTACTCCTTATCTATTACTCTATTTGCCATCAAACAAAAATATATATAGCTTTCACCTACTCAACTTCACCTGTAGAGCCCAATAAATTCTTCACTGTTGACCAACAGAGCTCGATGTTTTTCAGGGGGTCTCTTTGTTGATCGCAAAATGCCTCTATTTGGCATCCTATCATCAATATATACACTATTTCCATTCCTTGAATTTTGTAATAGCAGATCTAGAGTCTGTCAATGTTTTTCTTTGGTTTAGTTTATCCTTTGTTGAATATTCATTGTATCTTATTCTTTGGAACACTCCAGTCTAGAAGATATGGAGTCTGTCAAGTCTGCAACTGAAGAGTAGAGACTTCCTCCACACTATCAGCACCCTACTTTTATCTTTCTCGTCATTAGCAACCTCAATGCCACTGGCTATGCAATATGCTTCAGTGTTCGGATAAACCTTCACCATGATCCACCAACTTCTGGTTTCTCCGGACGGCAATTTCGAAGAGATATCTCTGCTTGAGTCTCTTCAAATTTTGCTCGTTAGAAGAGAGCTAAAAGCAAGGTTGATCCAGGATTTACACATGGACTGGGGGGGGCCGTGGCCCCCCCAAGTCCCCATGTAAATCCGCCTCTGGTAGCAGCTACTAAAGTAGTTGTTATATAATTGTAATAGCTACTTAGTAGCTGTTATAATACTACAACAATATTATATTACCTATTACACTTTGTAATTGATGATTGTATAGCGCTAGAAGTAAAAACTATTATAACATTGTAACACTACCTAAAAAAAAGAGTTCATTCGACAATTCATGAGGTGATATTTTAATTTTTATTATCTATTTAATTAATTTTATGTAGATTAAATGCGTATAAATTTTCATACATGTGAAATTAAGGAAGGCGTTTGAGAAAGCACTACAATGCATCTGATAGAACTTTAATAAGCATATACAGGATCTAATTATCATGGTCAATACGACAAAAATTGGAATTAAATGTAACAATGGCAAACCAAAGGGCTGATCTGAATCAAAAATCAATGTAATTGTTTCCTACTTAATTATTGCCAGAGAGAATTCTGGCAAGCACGACAAAGTCTTTTACATGAACGAGCAACAATTGAAGTCCTCGTCTCAATGCAAAAGAGAAGAGAGGATGAAGAAGCTCCAATTCATCATGCCCAAATGAATCAAGATTTCTTTCTTATATCCAAACTCATCTCGCAAGAATCATCTATTATAAATCCCATGATCTGTTAACAGTCCATTAATATTAATGAATAAGATTATTAAATTTACATATACAATTCATATCCAATATCCTCGCCGCACCATTGCCCCAATCTAATTTTTCAAATCGACTAAGAATTGGCTTGATTTTATGAAAACTTCCATCAACCATTAAAATAAATTTAAAAGCACGAGTAAAAAATTCATACGATAGACTTTAGATAAAAATCGAACCATGAATGGATCATAGTATTTAATTTCAATGACAATTGTTATGTATTATTCAGTCCCTTCATGGGGACTGGGCTCCACCATGGATGCATGCAATGCACATTCATTGGATGGTCAGTGATAGGGTGGTAGTTTGGCTGGGCGATTGACTCGTCAGAGTCGCCGCATGATTTGGAACATCTGCATGTGTCTACGCACTGCATCGGCGTCGCTTTTTATTGAGCAGAACGTACAGGCAGGTGTCAAAGGAGAGCAGGCACGCCACACGAAGGCAGTGCCCTGCCTGCACACGCGGAGGACGAGGGCGGCGCATGTGGGCGACGGAGCAGGCCGCGGGGACAAAACTAGTAGCTGTCGACCCATGGACACGAAAATTCAGCACCCACGGATGAAGAATTGTCACAATAGATTTCGAATTCGCATAGCAGAGTTTATCCCGTGCTAAGCTCTCTCTCACTAGGAGGTCATTTGACCAGCCGAATAATCCTCATAATTTACTTATTTCCAATGTACTTAGGGTGAGAATTATGGACGCGAAAATTCAAAAGAATTAATCTTAATTGTTAATCGCTTAAATCGATACGTCCACGTCTAGAAAAATAATGCTGTTCGAACAGGATTTGGTCTGCTGAAACATTCATTATTAATGGTCGTGTGCATTGCACGGATTTATCGCCGTGTTTTTATCCCCGAGCCAGCACGCGACTTCACCCCCAACACGAATTCGTGGCTCCTGTACACGAATTAATAATTGCACTCATTGTGAGTAACTTTATGTGACACAATAATGCCATGCCAAGTTTTCAACTCTATAATGATGATCTGTGCTTTTAATGCCATGAATAGCAGTTACGTGTGAGGATGAACCGATAAATTTTTAAAAAAAAAACAATAATCAAATGGCCCCTCTATGTTTTTAAAACATGAAGAAGGAATCTCATCATCATCATCATCATCATCATCATCATCATCATCATTATTATTATTATTAAAATAAGGAATCTCATCATCATCATCATCATCATCATCATTATTATTATTATTATTATTATTATTATTATTATTATTATTATTTATGAAAGACACTCCACTCACTATGGTAAAATAATATAATTACTCTCAAAATATATTATTAGATATTATTATCTTCTGCAACAACATGTATAATTAAATCTTAAATCAATCATCGAACCTTATAGTAATTATAATTTTATAACTATTATGAAATATATTTAACATGTTTAAAAATATTCATACTGATACAGTTGGCAATGGAGGGGCCCAAGAGGAAAGGATGAAAAAGATCAAGACCATGTAGCGGTCAAAAGTCAAGAGGACGTGGCGGTCAATAGTCAGGGTGATTCGGCAGTCAAGGGTCGAGCTGACTAGGCAGGCAGAGGCAAGTATGTGGGGTAGTCAGAGGTCAGGCAGACTTGTCGAGCAAGGGGGCAAAGTAGTTGAAAGACAAGGGGAGACGACAGGCGGAACACTGGGCACAGGTCGGGATCGGCTGAGCTGGTTAGGGGCAGCTCGGTCTGCAGGTCTGCAATTCAAAGGCCCGGAAGTGCAAGTCACAAATCACAGGTCGGACGCGGCAGAGCTGTATAGAGACGGCTTGGTCTGCAGGTCTACAACTCAAAGGCCCGGAAGTGCAAGTCACAAATCACAGGTCGGACGCGGCAGAGCTGTATAAAGACGGCTTGGTCTGCAGGTCAGCAATTCAAAGGCCCGGGAGTGCAAGTCACAAATCACAGGTCGGACGCGGCAGAGCTGTATAGAGACGGCTTGGTCTGCAGGTCTGCGATTCGAAGGTCCGGAGGTGCAAGTCACGAGGGGTCTGCAGGACTGCGATTCGAAGGTCCGGAAGCGCAAGTCATGAGTACAGATCAGGATCGGCAGAGCTGTTTAGAGATGGCTCGATCTATAGGCCTGAGGGCGAGGGACAGGAAGTACAAAGCGCAGGGTACGGACCGGGATTGGCAGAGCTGTTCAGAGTCAGCCCGACTGGTAGGTGATGCTTAGAGGTTGGATCTGAGCGGAGGATGCGAGGCAGATGCGGGCCACAATAGATCGGATGAGCCAGGCCGTGCGGAAGTCGGGGAATCACAATTGTCCGCCACGGGGTAATCACTACATACCAGCGATATATTCGAAGGCGGAGGTTTCTAAAGGAGAAGATGCTTTCACAACCAATAGCAGCCTGACAGATGGCCTTCATTACAAGACAAAAACCCATGTGTAAAGGCGGAGGTTTCGAAAACAAGAAGATGCTTTCACGATCAATAGCAGCACGACAGGTGTCCGGGACTACACGACAAAGCCTAGCGTCTAACGCTTTCTGACAGGATGGCAGGTTCTAGAAGCGAGGGGGGCATAAAAATGGGGGGCTTCTTCGTACGCGGGTACGCGCTCTCTCGTCACTTTCTTTCCACAACTTTTCACTTGCAGTCGTTCCTTTTCCTTCTTTTTGCGTTTTCTGGGGAAAAAGTACCTGACTTGAGCGTCGGAGGGCCTGATCCGGAGACTTTTTCCCTGGGTTTCGGTCTCTAACGTGAGAAGGAGGATTGTCTGAGTGTGCGCAGGGTCCTGCAGCAGCGTCAGCCACCCGTGGGAGCCGGATCACCTACGACTTTCCGTCAACAACTAGGCCACCACGACCAGCCTCCGTCCGACTCAGCCTTCGGACGGGATCAAATTTGGCGCCGTCTGTGGGAAACACAACAGCCTGATCCGAAGCGTGAAGATGGAGGACTCTGGTCGAAGTTCCAGCAGGAGGATTAATGTCACCATGACTACGGGGGAGTACGAGCTCTTTAAGGAGGTCAGGAAGCAAGCCGCCTCTGAAAAACAAGGAACAGTTTCACGACCTCGCCTGGCGCCCGAAGCGTCTAAAGAACCAGCTCCTGCCTCCGACAGGGGCTCAAAGAGGAAGCAACAGGAAGAACTCCCTCGTACTTCATTACGAGAGCCTCGCCGCAACTATCATCAGCCTGGACCTCGCGAGCATAGTCCGAAGAAAGAAGAGCCGCAGGCGTCGGTGGCGGAGAGCTCTCTACATCCACCCCGGGATGCAGGAAAGGGAAAAGCTATAGCCTCTGCCAGAGATGCCTGAAGATCCGGATGACAAGGTACCTTTCTCGGCTCAGATCCTGAGGGAAAGCCTGCCTAGGGGTTATCGAGCCCCGAACATTGGAGAATACGATGGGAGCAAGGACCCAGAAGAGCACCTGCGGAAGTTCAAGAACGCGGCTATCTTGTATCAATATAGCTATGCTGTCAAATGCCGAGTATTCCTACACACCCTGTCCGGGTCGGCGCAGAAGTGGTTCGATGGATTGCCCCCAGAGTCCATCAATCGCTTCATGGATTTCAAAACGGCCTTCCTACGCTGTTTCGCCAGTAGTCGTAAGTATCAAAAAACCGACCACTGTCTTTTTGCTCTCAAGCAGGATCCGACCGAGCCCTTGCGAAGCTACATCAACCGGTTCAGTCAGGTGGCCAATGACGTCCCCTCCGCCACCTCAGAAATTTTGATGAGCGCCTTCTCCCACGGATTGCGAGAAGGGGAATTCTTCAGGGACCTCATCAAGAACCCCGCCCGGAGTTTTGACGATATGGTGGAGAAAGCTTCTTGCTACATCAAGGTAGAGGAAGCTCAGGCCGCTAGGAGGAAGGCTGAAAAGACGGTGGCTCCTAGCAACCGACCTGAAAGGAGAGCACCACAGCCAGCTCAGCCCTTCCAGCGCGTTCAACCCAGGCCTGCCCCTCAGCCCGCTCAGGGAGTCAGACCAGCTCCGCGAGTCGCTGCCATACACGCGCCCAGGCCTGGACCAAGGGGAGCACCATATTGCACATATCATCGGTCCAGGACGCACGATCTCAGTAACTGCTTCCAATTCGCCCGTGACTCCAGGCGAGCTGCAGAGCAGGGCTTGCCTCCCCCGGAGTTGGCGCCCCAAATACAGAGAATGGAAGAAGAACGGGCTGCAGCTGGGCGTGCTCGGCAGACCCGGCCCGACCTAGCCGGCCCAGCTAACCCAGCTGGCCTCGGGGAAGACCGAAGAGATGCCGGAGAACTGGAGAACCGGGGCAACGCTGCTGTGCGAGAGATCGGTATGATTTCAGGAGGGCCCACTGACGGGGACTCAGGCCGAGCCCGTAAGTCACACGGTCGGCGGTTGTATGTGGGAGCTGTGGGGTGCAGCCACGAGCAGGCATCCGACCCTGTCATTAGCTTTGGGCCACAAGATTTGGAGGGTCTGGAACTGCCCCACGACGACGCCCTCATAATCAAGGTCGTTATTTCTAACAGCCAAGTGGCTCAGGTCTTTGTGGATACCGAGAGCTCAGTCAATATTTTATTCAGAGCTGCGTTCGAGGAGATGCAGATTGACGCCACTAAGCTCTAACCCGTAACCACTTCTTTGTACAGGTTCACAGGCAACGAAGTCAAGCCCATGGGTCAGATCAAGCTGGCCATCTCCATGGGCACTGAGCCACTGGTGCGCACCCGGAGGAGTACCTTTATAGTGGTGGATTCGCCTTCCTCCTACAACGTCATCCTGGGAAGGCCAGCTCTGCATGAGTTCCGGGCTGCTGTCTCCACTTTTCACCAGAAGATCAAGTTCCCGGTCGGCGAGCAGGTCGGGGAAGTCAAGGGAGAGCAGAAGGTGTCTCGCAGCTGCTACATTGATATGGTCCGGGTGGAGGCGCGCAAAAGCCGGAGGACGCAGGATGGGGGTGTACACGCTATCCAAGAGGAGCCTCTGCCTATTGCCGAGGAGCCTATCCCTTGGGAAGAAATTCGGTTGCATGCTGACATAGCTTAGAGCATCACTCGCATTACCAGTGACTTACCACCGGAGCTTAAGTCGGAGCTGATACAGTGTCTGATCCGCAATAGGGACGTTTTTGCTTGGTCCCCGGAAGAACTGCCCGGAATCAAACCAGAGATAGCCGAGCACAAGCTGCATCTGATACCTGAAGCCAAGCCAGTCAAGCAGAAGAAGAGAAATTTCTCTACTGACCAGAATAAGATTATCCGAGCTGAAGTGGATCAGCTCAAGAAGGCAGGACATGTTCGAGAGGTACAGTTCCCGTCCTGACTTTCTAACGTTGTATTGGTAAAAAAGCCCAATAACAAATGGAGGGTGTGCATAGACTTTCGCGACCTCAACAAAGCCACCCCCAAAGACTGTTATCCTCTCCCGCGGATCGATCAGGTGGTGGATTCAACTACTGGCTGTGAGAGGATATGCATGATGGACGCTTATCAAGGATATCATCAGATACCCTTGGCTAGGGAGGATCAGGAGAAGGTTAGCTTCATAACGGCCGACGGTACTTTTTGCTATACTGTCATGCCATTTGGACTCAGGAACGCTGGGGCTACCTACCAAAGGATGATGGACAAAGTCTTTCGGAGTCAGATCGGGCGGAACGTAGAGGTCTATGTTGATGACATCTTAATCAAGTCCCCCCTGGCGTCCAGTCTAATAAAAGATGTAGAAGAAACCTGTGGGACTCTGAGGCAATATGGTGTAAAGCTGAATCCCCTGAAATGTCTGTTCGGGGCCAAAGGAGGGAAGTTTCTGGGCTATCTGGTGACTGAACGAGGGATAGAAGCCAATCCTGAGAAGGTTCAAGTACTTCGGAACATGCAGATCCCTCAGAATCTGAAGGAAACGCAGAAGCTAGTCGGCAGGATAACAGCGCTGTCCCGATTCATCTCCAGATCGAGCCGCGCCCTTCTTCAAAGTGCTCAGGAAAGCAGCCAAATTTCAGTGGACGGAAGAATGCACACAGGCCTTTGAGGAGCTAAAGTAATACCTGGAGTCTTTGCCATCGCTGTTTAAGCCTGTTGTGGGAGAGCCCCTTTGGGTCTACTTGTCAGCCACCCCCGAGGTCGTGGGGGCCGCGCTGGTTAAAGAGCAGGACAATGTACAACGGCCAGTGTATTTTTTCAGTCATCTATTGAAGGGGGCTGAGTCTCGGTACATGGCCCTGGAAAAGTTGGTTTACGGACTTGTGCTCATGGCTCAACGCCTCCGACCGTATTTTTTGGCGCATCCCATCACCGTCCTGACAAACAGTACAATAGGTCGAGCTCTCACCAAGGTGGAGGTAGCAGGTCGGTTTATCAAATGGGCAACCGAGCTAGGGGAATATGATATACAGTATCAGCCCCGAACCGCGATCAAAGCAGAGGCTCTGGCAGATTTCATGACAGAGGTTTATCAAGCAGACTCGGAGGAGGTCTGGAAAATTTATGTAGACGGGTCGGCTGCCCATCGTGGAAGTGGTGTAGGTGCACTTCTAATATCTCCGCAGGGAGACATTATGCAGCTAGCTGTACGGCTAAATTTTAGAGCTACCAACAACGAGGCAGAGTATGAAGCCCTATTAGCAGGTCTGCAAGTAGCTCGGCATGTGGGGGCAACTCGAGTCGTAATATACTCAGATTCGCAGCGAGTAACTCAACAGGTGACCGGACATTTTGAGACAAACAACGAAAAGATGCAAGTTTACAAGGAAGCCTATGAGAAGATGAGGAAAGATTTTAAAGAGGTCACAGTCACTAAGATTCCCAGGGCTGAAAATGAAAGAGCGGATGAGTTAGCTAAAATGGCTAGCTCCCTGACCACTTGGACGCTTGACAGATCTATAGCACAGACCCTCCTTGTAGCTCAGATAGATCTACAAAATAACCTGGAAGAAGTAATTGATTGGAGGGCGCCCATAATAAGCTTCCTCCAATAAGGAATTGTACCCACCAACTTAGAAGAGGCATGTATGCTCAGGAGACAGGCTCATTCTTATGTTATGATTGGAGATCAACTATACAAAAGGTCTTTCTCCAGACCTCTGCTCAAGTGTTTGAGTACGGAAGAAGCAGATCAGGCCTTGCAGGAGATACATTTGGGGTGCTGCGGCAATCATGCAGGCGGAAGAACGCTGGCTCGGAAAGTACTACTGGTCGGGTATTTCTGGCCTACCCTACAAAAGGATGCACAGAAACTGGTGAATACTTGTTTGTCATGCTAGAAGTATCAGAACTTGACGCACCGACCCACAGAGCTGCTGAGAACTTCTATAGTGTCTTGTCCGTTTGACCAATGGGGTATGGATATCGTGGGACCTTTCCCAATGGCTACAGGGCAAAGACGTTTTTTGTTGGTAGCAGTAGACTACTTCTCCAAGTGGGTAGAGGCGGAAGCTCTGGCCAGAATTACTGAAGATGCGGTGATCCAGTTCTTGTGGAAGAACATCTTTTGCAGATTCGGCCTACCTCATAAGTTAGTGTCGGACAACGGCAGACAATTTCAGGGACGCAAGATACAAAATTGGTGCAAGGGGTTCGGCATAACGCAAGCCTTTACTTCGGTGGCGCATCCTCAGAGTAACGGTCAGACAAAGGTGGTCAATCAAGAAATAGTGCGAGGGCTCAAGGTCAAGCTGGATCACACAGGAGGCAGTTGGGTGGACGAGCTACCGAGCATTTATGGGCCTATCGTACGACACCCCGAGAAAGTACAGGTCTGACACCCTTCCATTTAGTGTATGGTAATGAAGCAGTAGTACCTCTGGAGGTCGGGATACCGTCCGTGAGAAGAATGATGTACGACCAAGAGAACACAGAGCGACGGCTGGCCGAACTGGATTTCATCAGCGAAATTCGCGAGCAAACAGCTGCCAGGCTGGAAGCCTATAGACAGAGGATGAGACAGAACTATAACAGAAGGGTGATCCCTCGTTTCTTCGGAGAAGGAGACCTAGTCTGTAAGCAGGTGAAACCCTTAGGGGAAGTGACAAAGCTGGCGCCACAATGGGACGGACCATACAAAGTCATTAAAAAACTGGCATCAGGGGCCTATTATTTGCAGGATGCTCAAGGAAGGAATCTAGACCGACCTTGGAGTGCTAACTACCTACGGCCCTATCGAGTTTGAAAGGTGCCAACTCTATGGGTATAAGCCAGGTCGGCCGAGGATTCCGGAGACGGTAGGATAGTCAAGCAAAAATTCGAAGATACTCATGTACATGTAAAAATCTCATCAGTTTTAAGCAGTTGGAACAAATCATTTGAAAGGAGCAAAGATCTTATCCGGAAAGCCTTGAATGACCTGGCCTTGATCCAAGAAGTTTGCGGGAGGGATAGAGCTCAGGAAGTTCTGTGCGTGAAGTTGCCGAATAACTCTAGCCGCCGTGTAGGGTACGATGGCGGAAAAGCGTGCCCCGGCCTGGGATAAAAACTCAGGAGAGCTCAGATACAACATTCGACTTTGAAGGCAACAATCACTCTCTCCTTCCCGATAGACCGCCAGGGTGGTGGATACTCCCGTCAAAGCCGCTCGGGACTGGGATAGTTCTGCTTTCAAAGCCCTCAGTTCAGCTGCTTAAGTTTCCTGTTGAGTTGCCTGAACCTCCAATTTCTTGTTCCTCTCCTGCAGAAGGGTATCCTTGGACTGTATCTCCTGAGCCTGGTGGGCTAGTTGTTGCTGATACCCTGCCTCAGATGCAGCTCTCTCCTCCTTCAAAGCTTGGAGCTCATTTTTGACCTGCACCAGGGACCTTTTCTGCCGATCGGTCTGGTTGGTTAAGGCTTGGACTTCTGCTCGCAATGCGTAACTGGCTTGGGCGGGATCATTCAGCTGCAGCTCTAATTCGGAGACTCTCTCTCGGAGTTCTTTGCTTTCGTGATGGAGGGCGTGGAAGGATTGGTTCAGCACCAAAGATTCTACGTGAGTCTGGATGGGAGATATAACCTTCAGTTAAGACCAACTAATAATAAGCGTAAGGTATGGGGTACTTACTTTATCCCAGGACTTCGAAAACCTGTCCATCTGGACTAATGGCGGCGCGTTATCCATTTGACTCATGCTCTCTGCCCACAAGCTGCCAAGACAGCCTTTCATCATCAGAAGGCTCGTGGGGACGTCATGTCGCTGAGCTAGAGCAGCTTCAGAGGGGATAGTGGTCCTGTAATGATGGTGGATGGAGGAGGAAGGTTGAGAAGGGTCGGCGTCAGCACCAGGAGGAGCGGGAGGTGGCTCGAGAACGGGCTCAGTTGGCACGGGGTCATGACGACCGCCTGGGCTGTCTTCCTCAGCAAGAGTGGGGGCAGAGCGGAATGCAGCTGGTCTTCCCCTGTAAGGGTTGGGGGAGACTGCCAGATAAACGAAACAAAAATGAAGAAGGGAGTGGGGTCAGAGTCAGCCCACGATGGCCGCAGGGGGCAATGTGGCAATAAAAGGAGCAGGATTAAGCATTTATAAAGTCGGACCTAGTTTTCGGCGCCGCCTGTGAAGCAGGGGCTGGTTATCAGAGTCAGAGTCATCAGAGCGAGGCTGGCCCTGTGAGGAGGCCGCAACACCCCCGTCTGTGGCGCTCCGACCAGATGAGCCTCGACCTGCGCGATGGAGTGCCGCGCGACCACGTCTAGAGGCTCGGGAGGCTCCTCGGAATACGTGTCTGGCCAGACGGCTGGTTTGATCACAACCCCGGCCCCGGCTCGGGGCGGCATGTGATGCAGAAGCTGCGTGCGAGGTGGGGTTAGAAGCAGGCTGAGTCATTGCCCCAAATGAGGTGGATCCAGGATGAGGGAGTAACCTCCTATCCAAGATCACCCGACCGCGTCGCAGTATTTCCAGATCATCGAGGGGCAAAGGCAGAACCTCTGAGGCGCGATGCAGAACCTCCGCTGTAGGCACCAATACGTAAGGTCATTCTCACAAAGAAAATGGTCGAAAATGGGGGAGGGAGGCTCAGCGCGAACTTACCCAAGGAGCGCAGTGTTTCAGAGGAAGCGAGGCTCAGCCGGAAAAAAGGAAAGTAGGTCTTCAGATAGCAATCTTGTCAGATTCAAGCGCCAATCCTCCATGCGGGTCACAGCCACAGTATAAGGAAGGTCCATATGGAAGTCTTCCAACGCCGGAGTCAGAGGCAGTGCAGATTGCCATCGCAGTGGCCAGTCCACTTCTTCGGGAAATCGGAGAAAAAAGAACTTTTTCCTCTAGTTAGCACTGGGAGGAGGAAGAGGAGAGAAGAAAGCAGTATGACTACGAGCTTGGACATAAAAAAGACCGTCAGCTTGCCGAGCAAGAGCAAAGAAGCAGTGAAAGAGGGGAGCGGACCAGGAAACCTCTCAAACTTCGCAGAGTATTACAAAGCCACATAAAATCTTTATGGAGTTGGGAGTTAGCTGATCTAAGGGGATCTTAAAGTAGCGGCACACTCCAGACAGAAAAGGATGTGGGGGTAGACGAAGGTCAGATACAAATTGCTCAGTGAAGAAAGTACAAGAACCAGGCGGAGGATCGAAGTACAAGTTCACACTAGTAGGGATGATGGGGTGAAAGCTAGTAGGGATTTCATAAGTATACCGTAGGTCATCCCAATCCAACTCGGCGAAAGTCGAAGCACCTGGAAAGTGCTCCGCCAACAAGGAGATCCAAGAAGGAGAGGCCATTGCAAGAGAGATTATCTCAGGAGGTAGAAAGAACAAACGAACAGAGGAGGCTTGGAAAAAAAGAAGGAGCACGGCGCAATCCCGGAGAAAGTCAGTCGGCGGCGACGGCGTTTGAGTGCTCCGTGGTGATGGCGAATCATAACAGAAGGGAGAGAAGAAGAAGAGACTTATAGGTATGGCGGAGGAAGGATATTTTCATAAGTTAACAACGGATGGTTGATACAGGGGCGGAGATAGACAGGGAGCGCTCTGTGATGAGCCTCGAGAATATAACCGGAGGGCATTATAGGAAAGGCAGGAGCTCGAGATACGAGGCGCCTCATAAGGTATGGAAAAAGAGGAAAAAGAAAAAGGAGGGAAAAAGGGCACACTCAGTTCAGCCAACTTGTCACCGAACAAGTGATTGCCTCGTAAGGGCAAAGGTGTACGGAAGCGGCCGTCAGAAAGAAAGGTGGAGCAGATCAGTGGGCTTCATGGACATGCATCAAAGACAAAAAGTAAAATCTATCTCTCGCCAAGCTCGGTCTAAAAACAATCATAGAAGGAAGAGCGACGCGGCAAAGCAAAGTAAACGAGGGCGAGCCGATTAGCAGAGATCAGCCAAAGCCCACGGACGACCTACTAAGAAAAGAAACAAGCTAAGGATACATAAAGGGGAAGCGATACGATTATCCTGATGTAAGGGAAGATAAGTACAGTCATCTAAAAGTTCAATACGACCACACGAATAAGTACAATCAGGTAAGGTTCAGCATAAACACATAAAAGGTAAACATTACAACATGGTTCCGACTACACAACATCTGAAGAAGAAGGCGCAGGATCAATGGAGGCCAACGGAAGGGGCATGGGCTCAGCTAGCACTATGGCGGAAGACGCAGGATCAGCGGACGCTTCAGGAGCAGCAACAAGAAGGGCCTGGGCAGAAATATCCACGGGAGCCGGATCGGCCGCCGGGGGAGGAGCCTCCAAGAGAAAAAGTCCATCATCCGCTTCGAAGGAAGGGAAAGCTTCCTGCGGCAATTCCCTGGATAGGCGAGCTGTGTCTAAAAAGGTGACAGGAGGTGCCGAGCGTAAAAAACCTTGCTCGAAGGCCTGTTTGACCCCGCCAGCGGCCCCATGACACAGCAACAAGACCATCCAGCGTCCCAGCTTGTGGAGGAAAAAGGAAGAGCGGACATAGGCCAGTCTGTACGCCTTCAGCCGCTCTGATTCGCCAGCTCGGTACGCTTCCAAACTGTTCCTGTTCTCGGCAACCTCGGCGCGGGCCGCGGATAAATCGCTCTGGCCCTGAGACACTGCTTCCTGGGCCTTCGATAACTCCGCTTCCAAGGATTGGAGAGTGGCTTGGCAGGCTTCCCACTGAGTCCGCATAGTTGCCTCCCGGCTAGTGGCAGCACTAGCCAAGGCCTGGGCATCGGCCAACCCCATTTGCAGGAGCTCCTGACTTTACCGTAGCAAACTCAACTCCGTCGATCGGGAGAGCAGCTCTGCCTCTTTGTCTTTCAGCTCAGAAACTATCGCTTGATGACGATCCGCTTCAGAAGCCAAGGAAGACTCACTTGTCTTTAAAGCCGCCTCCAACTTTTGAAGTTTATCGAAGGCGGCGTGGGAAATGGCTTGAGCAGAAGCCGCAGATTCCCCGGCGGCACGCAGATAAGCATCCAAGCTTCCGAGAGAAGACTCAGGAGGAGCTGAGGAGGCTACAGGGGGCTCTAGTTCCTGAAGACGTGCCTTGAGCGCCGCATTCTCTCGCTGAAGCTTAGCCACTCGCTGAACAGCACTCAAACTCGCGGAACAGGTCTGCAAGTGGCCATAAGAAGGGCAAAGGGGTTATAAAAGCGTATGAATACCCAGAAGAGGAAGAAGAGGAGCTTACCGCTACCAAGGAGCGAGCAATTTGATCAAACCCCTCCAAAGGGGAACTGCTCTCCCAGAATTGGCGATTGGCTGATTGCCAGGTGCTGGCCAAGTCCCCATAGAAATCGACCCTACCAAAGATAGAAGATAGGTATGCAGCGGGCGCGTAAGTCGGGTCGGTCTCTGAAGGAAGTCTCTAGGAAGCCTCGAAAGCTAGGTCTGCAGAAGTCAGGTTCAGATTCGGCATGGCCGAACTCATAGGCACGAGAAGAGGAGAGGCGGAGGGAGTCAGCGAGTCCTGAGGCTGATCGCCAGAGGACGAAGGCGGGGCAGGTAATACACTCTGGATTGGCACCGGAGCTGTCAGGTCCAATGACGGGTCTGCCACTTCCAGATCAGAGGCCTTCTCCTGGGCCAAGCTTGCCCCCTGGACCGAGCTCATATCCGAGGACCTGGAAGGGGAAGAGATAACCGCCACACGTTGACGGCGAGGAGGTGGAGGAGAAGTCGCGGTGGCCGGGGCAGCTCTCTTGCCCTTGCGCGTCAGGCGCAGCTTCATAGTTGGAGGGAGAGAAGGCACTTGTCCTGCGGGCGATGGCTCAGCCGCAGGCTGATCAGAGATGCGGGGTAGGGCTGAGTCTGCAGGGCTGGGAGCAGGTGGCTCAATATGTTGGTTGCTACTCGGAAAACCTAGAGGTTCCACTATACAAAAATTTTGTACAAAGGTCTGAACCTTTTCCTAGCTACCATGTGTTCTTTTAAATTAAATTTTGGATCGCCTGCGGAACTTAACACGTTTGATCCAAAACTTAATCTATTCGTTCTTTTAGGTTTTGACTTGGGTCTCTTGCGGAACTTAACACGTTCGACCCAAATCGCCTTAAGTTATTAATTCCATTAAATATTAATTTCCATAATTGGTTCCCAGTACTGACGTGGCGAGGCACATGGCCTTCTTGGATATGGGAGCAACCACCACCGACTAGACAAAACCTTTTATAGAAAGCTAATATTTAATTTCCTAAAATAACTTTAGGTTAACCGAAAAGAACAATCAAATCACAAGGAAAAAATAAAACAAAAGAACACAACTTCGAAAAACATATTCGAAATACTAGAACGTAAGCCTCTTGTATTTGGCATTATCTCCAAAAATAACTAGTATGATGCGGAAAGAAAAATTACTAGTTATACCTTTTAAGAGAGATATTTTAATTTTAATTCTCTCCAATAAATTATATCTTCCACATAAGAAAAATTAAAATTCAAATTCTTTTTTATTTTATTATGGCTGGCCCCCTTTAGCTTGGGTTCAAGCTTAGGGCCGGCCACCTCATTAACCATGCTTAGACCGGCCCTAGCTTGATCCAAGCTAGCTTGGCCGACCCCCTTTAGGTGGGTACAGAAGGTGGGTATAGGTGGGTATAGTACTCTATAATTAAGAGGCTATGATAGGGACCGAGAGGAGGAATTGGTTTTGGTCTCCCGATAAAATTAAGCATCCCGTGTTCGCCCCGAACACACAACTTAATTTTATCAATAATAATTCATTCCACTAAAGAACTATTATTGAACTACCGCATCAATCCCAAATTACATTTTTGGGCTCCTTCTTATTATGAGTGTGTTAGTCTCCCTGTGTTTAAGATATCGAATGTCCACTAATTAAGTGAGTTACTGACAACTCATTTAATTAATATCTTAGTCCAAGAGTAGTACCACTCAACCTTATCGTCATGTCGGACTAAGTCCACCTGCAGGGTTTAACATGACAATCCTTATGAGCTCCTCTTGAGGACATTATCAACCTAGTATCTCTAGGACACAGTTTCCTTCTACAATCAACAACACACACTATAAGTGATATCATTTCCCAACTTATCGGGCTTATTGATTCATCGAACTAAATCTCACCCATTGATAAATTAAAGAAATAAATATCAAATATATGTGCTTGTTATTATATTAGGATTAAGAGCACACACTTCCATAATAACTGAGGTCTTTGTTCATTTATAAAGTCAGTATAAAAGAAACGACCTCAAATGGTCCTACTCAATACACTCTAAGTGTACTAGTGTAATTATATAGTTAAGATAAACTAATACCTAATTACACTACGATCTTCCAATGGTTTGTTCCTTTCCATCTTGGTCGTGAGCTACTGTTTATAATTTATAAGGAACCGATAACATGATCTTCTGTGTGTGACACCACACACCATGTTATCTACAATATAAATTAATTGAACAGCTACATTTATCATAAATGTAGACATTTGACCAATGTGATTCTTATTTCTAAATAAATGTTTATACCAAAAGCTAGGCTTTTAGTATACATCCCAATAATCTCCCACTTATACTAAAAGACTAAGCTGCTATATCTGCTGCCATACATCTGATTCCTAACCCTTCAACATGCCCATCAAAAGCTCTTGCCTTAATGACCTCAGTGGAAGGATCTATAGGTCATCACCTGATGCAATCTAGGCGGCAATAACTTCTCCTCGTTTATACGATTTCTCGTATTGGGTGGTACTTGCGCTCTATTGTGTTTACTTGCCTTATAGACTTATGATTTCTTCGAGTTTGTTACTGCACCAACATTATTACAATAAATTGTAATAATCTTTGGACAAGCCAGAAATCATATCTAAGTCTATCTTGAGGTTATTGAGTCATACAACTTTTAATGGCTACCTCAGAGGTTTGCCATATACTAAGCTTATATGGTGGAGTCCAGAAAAAACACCTATGCTTATCACTCTTCCATAGTTATGACTTTACCTCCTAAAATAAACACAAAACCCCCAGGTTGACTTATTATTGTCCCTATCCGATTGGAAATCAAAATCCATGCAACCCACAAGAACCAAATTAACTGCCTTGTAAGCTAGCATATAATCTCTAGTGCCTCTAAGATACTTCAATAAATGCTTTACTGCAATCCACTGTCCTTGTCCAGGGTTACTTTGATATCTGCTAACTATGCCCTTGGCAAAACAAATTTCTGATCTCGTGCATAGCATACATTAGGCTTCCGACAGCCGAAGCATAAAGAACTGCCTTTTTTTCCTTTATCTCCTTTGATGTCTACAGAGACATATCTTTAGATAAAGTTACTCCATCCTGAAAAGGTAAGTAACCTTTCTTGGAGTTTTGCATGCTTAAAACGAGCAAGAATTTTTCTGATATATGAAGCTTGGGATAAGTAAAATATTCTTTTCTTGCGATCACTTATTACTTTGATCTCAAGAATATATAATTTTTCCCAAGTTCTTTATATCGAATTGTTTGGACAACCATACTCTTACTTCTGACAACATTTTGATATTGTTTCCAACTACCAAAAAAAATGTTATCTACGTATAGTACAAGAAATACCACCACGCTTCCATCACACCTTTTGTATACACAAGACTTATCCGGTTACTAAATCCATAGATCTGGATTACTTTGATAAATCGGATGTTCCAAGACCTTGAAGCTTTGCCTCAGTCCATAGACTGATTGAGCTTGCACACAAGATGCTCGTAGCCCTTTGCAATGAACCCTTCTGGTTGCTTTATATGGATGCTTTTTTCAAGACTTCCATTAAGGAATGCTGTCTTGACATCCACTTGCCAAATAGATAAAAGAATCTGGATAGACTTAAGCATGGCTACCAGTGAAAAAGTTTCCTTTTTCATCAAGCCTTGCTTTGAAAGTTACCACCTTCCTGTCTATCCCTCTTTTCCTATTATAGACCTTTTTACACCCAACGGCTTTTACACCATTTGGTGATTCTACAAGCTTCCAGATTTTATTAGAATACATATATTCTAATTCTGTTATTTATTACTCTTTGCCAAGATGCCGCATCTTTATCTTGGAGTGCTTCATCATATGACCAGAGATCAGGTTCATGTCCTCCAGGGATCGAGTCCAAAAACTCTCCCAAAACATGAACCTATTTAGGTTGCCTAACAACCCTCCCACTACGACAAGGCACTTTCTGCAATTGTATATCATTTGTGATACGTGTTGCAGTTTTCTTGGGGTATCTCATCTTGTACAGTTGGTACTAGGTTAGACATGTCCTTTATTATTTCCTTAAGAACAAATTTACTTATGAGCACGTGGTTCATTATATAGTCCTTTTCTAAAAATCGGTCATTGATGCTAAAGACCTTCTGATTTTTAAGACTATAAATCTACTTTCATTTCTCTAGGATAACCCACAAACAAGTGAATTCCTATCCAACTTATCATTGTCTCTCTTCAGCATATGTGCTGGACTACCCGAATCCGAATATGCTTCAAAATAGGCTTACGCCTATTCAGCAATTCTATATGAGTAGAGAGTTCTGACTTTAGAAGGTACTATGTTCACTTCCGTTTCCAGAGTATATCCTTAAAATTAATTTGGTAAAATAACTCATCATCAATCTACTTATTTCCATAAGAGTCCTATACCTTCTTTCTACTACACCATTCTGTAGAGGTGTACCAGGTGCAGTTAGTTTGGATTGAATCCCTACTTCTGATAAGTGACTCCTAAATTCTCCCAAGAAGTACTTGCCACTATGATCTCACCATAGTGTCTTTTTACTTTATCGTTTCTCCATATCAGCCTAGTACTTTTTGAACTAATCAAAGTACTTAGTCTTGCGGTACATTAAGTAAATTTATTTGTATCTTGAATAGTTGTCTAAAAAATAGACGAAATATTCAATACTACCTCTTGTCTGGATAGTCATAGGATCACACAAATCAGAATGAACCAATTTCAACATATCTTTGACTCCATACCCCTTAGACTTGAAAGCTTCTTGGTTATTTTTCCTTCCAAGTAAGACTCACAGGTTGGAAAGATTTCCACTACTAATGAACCCAAAAGTTCATCAGCTACCAATGAATCATACTCAAGTTAATATAACCTAGCCTTAGATGCCAAAGATATAATTGGTTCATTTCCGAAGGTTACTTTCTCTTAAAGTTAGAAGATGTGTTACTAATTTCCATTTGTTGCATCATGAGAGTTATTGGATTTATAAATTGCCAACCAACGTACCAGAACAGATAACTTCCCTCTTTTTCTTAATAACAATTTTATTATTAAAAGAGGCAAAATATCAAGTTCTTTGAATAGTTTAGAAACTGAAAAACTAGTTCTTTCTAAACTTGGTGCGTAAAGACAATCACTCAAAAATCCATGTTTTATTCTTATCAAAAGATAAACATCTCCCACTGCAACAGCTACCATTTTTACAGTAGTTCCCATGTGGACGGTGTTTTCATTTTCATTTAGTTGCCGGGTTTCCTAGAACCCTGCAATGAATTACGGACATGATTGATGGCATCTGTATCTACACTCCAGGTTCTGGTAGATAACACCACTAAACATGATTCAACTAATTAATTAAATACACCTATATTGTTCTTAGTTCTAAGAAGACAGTCTACCTTAATGTCCAATTCCTATTTCCAATCATTACAATTGGGACTACTAAGTCTTTTCTATAGTATGACTACTAGGGATCGACAAACATTTTCAATCCTAAGAATCACAAAAATATTTGGTCAAGATCAACTCCTTAAAATCTCCATGAATTTTGTGTATACAAAATCGAAGAGGAGATTTTATTCCTTAATTTTATTATCTTGTCAACTTTACTTTATGACGAATAAAATTAATAGTTGATCTGTCTTTGATCAAATATTTGGTCAAAAACTTTTTGAATTTAAAATAACATTGATTTCTCAAACAATATTATTTAAATTCACCAACACCTCAAACACCGTAAATTTTGCATGCCACGTTAGTGTAGACGTATACAAATTCAACATTTGTAAAAGGAGGGTTTTAACCCATTAATTTTATTATCTTGTCAACCTAACTTTTTGACAAATAAAATTAATAGTTGGTATCATTTGGTCACACAAATAATAGCAGTGACTCCGATGGGGAGGATACTATTAGATGTGTCTAAGTGTATACCATTACTTGACACTAAGTCCATTAATAAGATTATGCACCTTCCGTTGGGGAAGATCACACGCTCTTAATTAACTTCCTATAGTCATCCAAAAATAGAAGTTTGTTCTAGTGATTCACAAACAAGCTCATCCGTTATGGAGGAAGGCACTCAGAGCCAACGCGCAAGCTTGTTTGCATCACTTACAAACCAGTAATGGAGACCATGGGATTTACTTAAAAATCCCTCTCTCACTTAGTTATTTATAAATGAGGAATTTTAACTATGCTAGCCTACTAAATATGTAAACCAACATGCACACACAGCACAATATAAAAGCAATAAATAGAAAAACTAATTTTCAACTATTATGGCTTTTATCTCTAGTTGTCCTCTGTGTGTTGTCATCCCAAGCTGCTGCCATATTTGACCACCGCCACCGGGTCTAGCTGTCGCATCCATCTTGCTCCTAGTTCCGCTGCGCCTCTGATCCTTAGAAGGTTCCACGCTTTGCAAGATTCGATCCGCGACATAAATAGAATTTTACATTTTTGATCCTATATTCCATAAAAGGAATGTACATGTATCTAGATCAAAAATAAAATCTTAATAAATACAGCTCCTGCTGTATTTTATAATACAATCATGCACACACATATAAATGCCCTTGACATGTCCAAGGGTCCAATCACACACATAATAACTATAAGCCATAATAGTTGGATCCTGCATCCACAAAGTTAGCACATCCTACTATTTTCCTGCCTAAATTATGTATGACATGTGCATAATTAAACTAATACCAAATACACAGAGGCAAAACCCTAGCTCTGATACCAATTGTTGGTTGCTACTCGGAAAACCTAGAGGTTCCACTGTTCAAAAATTTTGTACAAAGGTCTGAACCTTTTCCTAGCTACCATGTGTTCTTTAGAAATTAAATTTTGGATCGCCTGCGGAACTTAACACGTTTGATCCAAAACTTAATCTATTCGTTCTTTTAGGTTTTGACTTGGGTCTCCTGCGGAACTTAACACGTTCGACCCAAATCGCCTTAAGTTATTAATTCCATTAAATATTAATTTCCATAATTGGTTCCCAGTACTGACGTGGTGAGGCACATGGCCTTCTTGGATATGGGAGCAACCACCACCGACTAGACAAAACCTTTTATAGAAAGCTAATATTTAATTTCCTAAAATAACTTTAGGTTAACCGAAAAGAACAATCAAATCACAAGGAAAAAATAAAACAAAAGAACACAACTTCGAAAAACATATTCGAAATACTAGAACGTAAGCCTCTTGTATTTGGCATTATCTCCAAAAATAACTAGTATGATGCGGAAAGAAAAATTACTAGTTATACCTTTTAAGAGAGATATTTTAATTTTAATTCTCTCCAATAAATTATATCTTCCACATAAGAAAAATTAAAATTCAAATTCTTTTTTATTTTATTATGGCTGGCCCCCTTTAGCTTGGGTTCAAGCTTAGGGCCGGCCACCTCATTAACCATGCTTAGACCGGCCCTAGCTTGATCCAAGCTAGCTTGGCCGGCCCCCTTTAGGTGGGTATAGAAGGTGGGTATAGTACTCTATAATTAAGAGGCTACGATAGGGACCGAGAGGAGGAATTGGTTTTGGTCTCCCGATAAAATTAAGCATCCCGTGTTCGCCCCGAACACACAACTTAAGTTTATCAATAATAATTCATTCCACTAAAGAACTATTATTGAACTACCGCATCAATCCCAAATTACATTTTTGGGCTCCTTCTTATTATGAGTGTGTTAGTCTCCCTGTGTTTAAGATATCGAATGTCCACTAATTAAGTGAGTTACTGACAACTCATTTAATTAATATCTTAGTCCAAGAGTAGTACCACTCAACCTTATCGTTATGTCGGACTAAGTCCACCTGCAGGGTTTAACATGACAATCCTTATGAGCTCCTCTTGAGGACATTATCAACCTAGTATCTCTAGGACACAGTTTCCTTCTACAATCAACAACACACACTATAAGTGATATCATTTCCCAACTTATCGGGCTTATTGATTCATCGAACTAAATCTCACCCATTGATAAATTAAAGAAATAAATATCAAATATATGTGCTTGTTATTATATTAGGATTAAGAGCACACACTTCCATAATAACTGAGGTCTTTGTTCATTTATAAAGTCAGTATAAAAGAAACGACCTCAAATGGTCCTACTCAATACACTCTAAGTGTACTAGTGTAATTATATAGTTAAGATAAACTAATACCTAATTACACTACGATCTTCCAATGGTTTGTTCCTTTCCATCTTGGTCGTGAGCTACTGTTTATAATTTATAAGGAACCGATAACATGATCTTCTGTGTGTGACACCACACATCATGTTATCTACAATATAAATTAATTGAACAGCTACATTTATCATAAATGTAGACATTTGACCAATGTGATTCTTATTTCTAAATAAATATTTATACCAAAAGCTAGGCTTTTAGTATACATCCCAACACAATAAGCATCGGGGCGGCCTCCGCATCAGAAGTCCGGGGTTCCGAAGGTTGTGAACCGGCGGCAGCGGCGGGATCAAAAGATAGGCCTTGTGTTAGCTCTTCGTTCAGAGCTTGCAGAACGGCCACCGAAGGTATCTCCTGACTGGCAAAAGAACGGAGGATGGCAGCCACTACAAAAATAAGAGGAAAAAGCACTTCAGTTAGCGAAGAGCGGTATATAAAAAATAACAACTTACCAAAAGGAGCTCTGATTTCCGTGGAAACAGGACTAAGACCAAAAGCGTGCAGAATGCCTTCTAGCATCAGCACAGACAAGCGAACAACAACACCGCTCAGCTTGTCCGCAGCTGTGGAGCAGGCAGGTTCATGAACATGCGAAGGGAAGTCCGAAGCGAGGAGGGAACACCATTGAGAAGGCCTGGTTAAGGGGGCAGGGGGCTTAAGGAAGAAAAAGCGAGATCTCCAACCTTTATTGGAAGAAGGTAAGTCATCAAAAAACTTATGGCCCGGCTTGGCTTGAACGTTGAATACCCCCGCTTCGGCCCGCCGGAAGGAATAAAAGTGATGGAATAGTCTAGCGGTCAAGGGAATTTGATAAATGCGGCACAAGATGATGGTTCCGCAAATAGCTCGGAACACATTGGGGGCAAATTGAGAGACACCAATACCGCAATACTGACTCAACTCGGAGAAAAAAGGATGTAAAGAAAAGCGAAGACCGCCTAAGATTTGATCCCTAAAGACAGTCTTCGGGAGGAGAAGAAGGATGTTCATCTGGCGAGGGAAGACGAAACTCATATGCGACGCCTAGCCCCAAGTTGGATTGCAGTGAAGACAGGTCGTGATGGTCTAAATCAGAGATGTAACATGAATACCAGAAGAGTTCCTTACCATCCATGAGTATGAGGAGTAAGCAAGTGAGGGGGATGAAGACAAGAGGGGTCATAGGACGGGCGCAAGCAGGAAGACGAGGAGTTGCACTGCCAGAAACGGCCGCGAACGAAGGGAGGAGGATAGCTAAGCGTCAAAGTAAGGAAGGCAGACTGCCTTTAGGGTTTATAAAGCTCATTCATTCCTACGAAACATCGAGAGTCGAGCTGAATATCTTTTTGGGTAACGCACCCCAGCGCCGTCTGATAGGAAGTAAGCGCCGAAGGGTGCAAAAAAGGGTCAGAAGCTGGCGTCAGGAGGCGTGTGCAGTAAAGGCGTCGGACAGGTGTCATCGCGAGAAGAAACGCATTAAAGATCGACAAGGCAAGGCAATCATGAAGGGGCGTGGCCTCAAAAAAGAAGCATTCTTCGCGAAAGGCTCAAGGCTAGGCGGGAAGTTTCATAAAGCTGCAGAATCCAGGCAACTCAAAAGGGTCGCAAATAAGACAGGGCAGGTCAGCGGGAGTGATTGCCAGATCAGAAAAGTAGTGAGCAGGCCTGTGGGGGTGTTGCTTGCTCGGACCATCCGGGCGAGTAGCTCTGCATAGACAGCCCCTGATCCGATCAGCTAACCAAGCGCATCGCGAGAACCGCGGGTCATCATAAGCTGCGAGGGCACTGTGGCCCAAGGGTTGAGTAAGGTTTTTACGCTCCCTCCTCTATTTTTAATTCTATACCATACGTGATGCAATTGCAGGAAGAAACGCGACGCGAATGAGTAAGCCCAAAGCTAGCAATAACGACCAGATCAACCAAAGCAATGATGTCGGCGTAGGCGAGACGGATGAAGGCGGAGAAGAGCGATGCATCTATGCCCTCGTCGTTTGGAGTATCATTACTGGTCTCAGACCAGCACCATCGCCACCGGTCTCGGACCGGAGTATCATTACTGGTCTCAGACCAGCACCATCGCCATCGGTCTCGGACCGGAGTATTATTACTGGTCCATCGCCACCGGTCTCGGACCGAGTATTACTACTGGTCTCGGACCAATAAAGACTCTCGCTCACGACCAACGACCTTCCGGTCGGCTCCCATGCGAGAATTAAAGTGAGCCTTGTGCTCACGCCCAATGACCTTTTAGGTCGAGTGCCGAGTCACTCGCCTCAGTTATAAGTGAGCTCTGCTCACGACCAACGACCTTCGGTCGGCTCCCATGCGAGAATTAAAGTGAGCCTTGTGCTCACGCCCAACCACCTTTTAGGTCGGGCCTCAGTGCGAGTTATAAGTGAGCTCTGCTCTCACGACCAACGACCTTTCAGGTCGGCTCCCATGCGAGAATTAAAAGTGAGCCTTGTGCTCACGCCCAACGACCTTTTAGGTCGGTAGTCCCAGACTCTTGCCTCAGTGCGAGTTATAAGTGAGCTCTGCTCTCACGACCAACGACCTTTCAGGTCGACTCCCATGCGAGAATTAAAAGTGAGCCTTGTGCTCACGCCCAACGACCTTTTAGGTCGGTAGTCCTAGACTCTCGCCTCAGTGCGAGTTATAAGTGAGCTCTGCTCTCACGACCAACGACCTTTCAGGTCGGCTCCCATGCGAGAATCAAAATTGAGCTCTGTCCTCACGCCCAACGACCTTTCAGGTCGGCCCCCATGCGGGAATCAAAAATCAACTCCCCTGTGAAAATCATAAGTGAACTCGCCGCCCACACCTAACTACCTTTCAGAGGGATACGCCTCACATTGAGCGGAGCATTTTCAAATAATCAGGTCAACTACATCTGGCTTTATTTTAGCTCCTTTATGCAAATTATAAATATGCAAGGCACGAGATGCGGGAGGCCATCTACCCTACCCCTAAAGCATCAATATTAACTGCGAAATCAGGTTTTGCACATTCATTGCAGTTTTAAATCTCAAGCACTATGTTGGTTTTATTATCCAAAATTCATACATGAAAAGGAATCATGAGGCAACTCTTGGCTCTTACATACGGGCCAGTTTCTAAAAATGCTTGCTAGATGAAATTTGAGCAGGAAAGACTACGCCGGAAAAGGACAAATATACAGGTATAGCAGCACAGTTCAATAAGCAGGCGATACAGCTAAGGCTACAAGAGGGAACGTTTTACGGTGAAGGAGCCACTGAGACAACTATGGCCCGAACTAGTCTTAACTCGGGGAAAGGATTGGTCATGGAGAATGAGCACTGCCGTGTGAAGAAATGCCTGGGGACTCAGGAGCCTCTGGGGCGTTCAAGGCTCAAGACAGCTGCGCGTGTAAGGAGTCGATGACTGTTTGCTGCTGAGCGATCGTGTGTTGCTTATCGTCGAGACACGCACGGAGGAGAGATAGCTCCGCTTCATGCTCTTGCTGCAAGCGTTCCTGAAGACTAAGTTGGCGCTGCAGGCTAGCCTGGCATTCCTCCTTCCTTGCCTTCTCAGCATGCACGCAAGACTTCGCGACACGATACTGGGCTTCCATGGAGCGCAGGGCAGCTAGCTGACGAGCTTGATCCTTGGATACGCGCTACAGTTCACATTCTTTCTCAGCAAGTTGTAAGGTGAGCTGATCTATCCGCGTTTGGAAAGGTGGTTGATCAACCTCCTCAGAAAAAGGAGAATGCATCGCGTGGGGAAGAAGCTGGTGTAACGCGGGTTAGCAAAAGAAGGTAGCAAGGCGTGAAAGAGGAAGGATAGAATAAAGAAGTGACTGTGGGGCTCTTTATAAAGAGGATGGGGGGCCAAGTCAAAGCAACTACGTGGACACGGTACCCCAAGCGACTGGCGAAGCAATTAAGGAGGCATGGTATCCCAGGCGACACGACACAAAGGTTGATGCGTGAGGCGGGAATCAGAGCGCGCAGGGATATGCTGAGGTAGAGACACAGAGATAGGCTGAGGTCACAGAGATATGCTGAGATCTTAGAGATGTGCTGAGGTCTAGTCAGTCAGACTGTCGTCCTCCTTCGACTAGACTTGTGAGGGAGGCATGTGATACGGTTGGCAATGGAGGGGCCCAAGAGGAAAGGGTGAAAAAGGTCAAGGCCATGTAGCGGTCAAAAGTCAAGAGGATGTGGCGGTCAATAGTCAGGGTGATTCGGCAGTCAAGGGTCGAGCTGACTAGGCAGGCAGAGGCAAGCATGTGGGGTAGTCAGAGGTCAGGCAGACTTGTCGAGCAAGGGGGCAAAGTAGTTGAAAGACAAGGGGAGACGACAGGCGGAACACCGGGCACAGGTCGGGATCGGCTGAGCTGGTTAGGGGCAGCTCGGTCTGCAGGTCTGCAATTCAAAGGCCCGGGAGTGCAAGTCACAAATCACAGGTCGGACGCGGCAGAGCTGTATAGAGACGGCTTGGTCTGCAGGTCTGCAACTCAAAGGCCCGGGAGTGCAAGTCACAAATCATAGGTCGGACGCGGCAGAGCTGTATAGAGACGGCTTGGTCTGCAGGTCTGCAATTCAAAGGCCCGGGAGTGCAAGTCACAAATCACAGTTCGGACGCGGCAGAGCTGTATAGAGACGGCTTGGTCTGCAGGTCTGCGATTCGAAGGTCCGGAGGTGAAAGTCACGAGGGGTCTACAGGACTGCGATTCGAAGGTCCGGAAGCGCAAGTCATGAGTACAGATCGGGATCGGCAGAGCTGTTCAGAGATGGCTCGATCTACAGGCCTGAGGGCGAGGGACAGGAAGTACAAAGCGCAGGGTACGGACCGGGATTGGCAAAGCTGTTCAGAGTCAGCCCGACTGGTAGGTGATGCTTAGAGGTTGGATCTGAGCGGAGGATGCGAGGCAGATGCGGACCACAATAGATCGGATGAGCCAGGCCGTGCGGAAGGCGGGGAATCACAATTGTCCGCCATGGGGTAATAACTACATACCAGCGATATGTGCGAAGGCGGAGGTTTCTAAAGGAGAAGATGCTTTCACAACCAATAGCAGCCTAACAGATGGCCTTCATTACAAGACAAAAACCCATGTGTAAAGGCGGAGGTTTCGAAAACAAGAAGATGCTTTCACGATCAATAGCAGCACGACAGGTGTCCGGGACTACACGACAAAGCCTAGCGTCTAACGCTTTCGGACAGGATGGCAGGTTCTAGAAGCGAGGGGGGCATAAAAAGGAGGGGCTTCTTCGTACGCGGGTACGCGCTCTCTCGTCACTTTCTTTCCACAACTTTTCACTTGCAGTCGTTCCTTTTCCTTCTTTTTGCATTTTCTGGGGAAAAAGTACCTGACTTGAGCGTCGGAGGGCCTGATCCGGGGACTTTTTCCCTGGGTTTCGGTCTCTAACGTGAGAAGGAGGATTGTCTGAGTGTGCGCAGGGTCCTGCAGCAGCATCAGCCACCCGTGGGAGCCGGATCACCTACGACTTTCCGTCAACAACTAAGCCACCACGACCAGCCTCCGCCCGACTCAGCCTTCGGACGGGATCACATACTATAATAATTTCAGTTTCATAACTACTACAATGAAGATTCAACCTTATTTATTTACCATTCAAGTTGTAACAGTTATAAAACTATGACATGCTCACTTGACATTCAACATTTGTAACAACTACAACTTCACGGCTAAAATGATACATCCTATCAATAGGAGTTTGAGGACAACAATGGGTGGTGCATCCTTTTAGGTAAAAAATCTAACAGAAATGTCAATTATTTATTCCAAAATTTTTACCCAAAATGAAAAATGAAAAGGTATTTTGATGACTGGTATAAAGATCATTTACCTTCAAAATCTGATCCTCTCAAATGGGTCTAGTGACTAGCGCATGAAATATTATCATCATAAGATCTGAAATTCGAATCTCGGTTAATTACTATTCCAAAGACTAGTAACCATTCCTCCGTATTAACTCTGGGACAGATTAACGGGAACGCTGGGAGCGAGCGTATTTACCTTTTGTCATCATTTACCTTCAAAATCTGTCCCCAAGGTATAACCGAACAAGTCGCCATAGGGTAGATTTGAAAAAATGAACAAGATCGATGCTCATGGTTAGTGAATGACGTTTTTACAAAATATACCTTCAATATTAATATGATGAAATCTGGGGAAAAAAACGAATAACAATAACAACCATAACAAACAAATTTCTACAGAAAATTTTCAGTAGCAAAAATACATTTGTCGACTGTTATATTTTGGAGCCTTGCGTTTGTCATTGACCAGCATAGCGTCCCATAAATTCCGGACCCTTGTGCATGCGAGCCCCTCATGATTCATGCATGTGTTTGCACTGCAATGTATTAAGTGAGCATCAATGGCAATAGACAGATGCACCCTATTAATTTTCCATATCCATTAATGACCGAGCACAAATTTGCAGCTGTAAATTTTCTATTACATGAATTTCTGGAGCAAAAAAAGCAGAGTTTATGTAGCACACTGCCATAATTTTTTATTCTTCATATAGGGTTAGACAAGTATCACATTAAGTAGAAAAAATTATGGGGAGAAACCAATTCGAGAGCACTTTCAGGTACAATTAATTCATACGACTTTTTGCTAAATACTGTGCTTTTCAGTAAAATGATCGGGCCCGCTCAAGTTTAAGTTATCCATCTCTCTTGGCGAAATACAAGTGCTGCAGAGTTTGATTGCTTATTATTCTATAGGCAAAAATGGAAAATTAAAATTTTATCTTCTTCTTGGTCTTCTCCGAGGTCTTCGTAATTGAAGGACACTATGTGAGCACAAAAGCTATAGATGCCAGAACAAATGCTCATCGAAGGCATCACAAAATCAATCTGTATCCTCTGCAAGAGTACCTGAAACATAATGCAAAGGTTGAAGTCGAACAATTCTAAACATTTTAAGATTCAAGTACCTACACCTTTTTCATTGTTTACATAATTTGTATAGCAGGATGAATGAGATTTCCTATATGATTATCTTGATGTGAATCAATAAGCACAGCTGCAAGATCAAACAAGAAAAATAAAACAATGGAACTGATCTGTGAGACTGTGATGACTTCGAATCAAACAGAAGGGAAGTTCTTTTCACTAGGACGTGTTTTGAGCTCCAAAATTGTTGTTACTCGGAATCAGTCAAAAACATAGATTGCTGAAAAAATGGTAGATTAGTTACCAGATGTGAGATTCAGGCGTTTAGCAGCCTATAGAAGTATCATTTTCAAGGTTCCCAGAAATGCCGTCATCGATTGAATAAACACTACCAGGTACCTTGATAAACAGTCTCTCTTCAGCATCTTGTGTTTTGCCATCTTCCTAAAATAAAAATAAGGCAAACGAGTAAATTATGCTACCAAATAATGTGATAATTGACTTGAAAATGTTAGCCAAAAGAAAAATCTATAATATTGCAAGGAAAATATTATCCATTACAGGGTAGAACAAGATGATAATGGACTGACTTCCTCAAAAAAAGATAATAATGGACTGAATGTTATAGAGACTGGTCAAGCTAACCAATTAATAAAATTAGAAAATGCACAATGCGGGTATGTTAACCAACTTGTAGTTAACAGCAAATGGGTGTTTGTAAATCATCATGATTACCTAACTTAAATTACCTACACAACAAGTCTGTTAATTTTCTTTAAAAAAACAATTGTAACATATCCATCAAAATGAAACGACCAATTGGACGCTCTAGAAGATACAGGTTCCAGGAACTGAAATTAAATAAATCCATTACCTTTTAGTAAAATCTTATATTTAAGAAAATCAAAGACAGAATAGATCGATCAAGCTTAGCCAAATCAAATACAATAATAAAACATACGTCATAACCGGATGTCAAAAATTTAGCAGTTTCCAGTTGCTTCATGATGATTTTTAGTTGTTCTTTAGCCATCTTCCTAACCATTCGACGTTCAAGCTGCTGAGCTTTGGTGACCTCTAAATGACAAGCCACACACAAAGTCCTCATATTTTCAAGCTGACACTCACCTGCCAATAATTTCCACCCATTATTTTTGCTCTCTGATATATAGGAGCAGCACAAAAAATATTTAAATCCTACCGCCTCCCTTGAATACTGGAATTATGTGGTCTGCATGCCAGGCATTTCCTTCCTTTGGGTCATGGACAAGCTTATCAAGCCTGGAATGATAATGTACAGAAGATTCTCAAAATCAAAACAAACTCGCCAATCTTTAAAAAGGGAAATATAGTTTGAGATTTTAGTGTATGTGAAGAATTTACATCTTAGATTCCCTAACCATGTTTTCTTCATTTCTACTCAAGATTTACATTTAGAGAAAAAGAACAAATATGCCAGGAAAATAAAGTGATATTATTTATACTGTTTAACCATGTAACAGACAGTCCCATGCGAAAGGTGAATATATCCACTGCCACGCTGCATAGTTTTGATGACCACTGCAACAGCCAAGGCATCCTTGACACCGCCATGAGCTTCAGCTAGGCGACCCATGGTGAGGTTAGGCTATCTGTTCTTTCTTTCTCCTCCGATCCCATTTCTACTTTGGTTAGTGTCTTTCACTACTGTGCATTACCATTGTTGGCACAACACTAAAACATCTTGTTCCAACTGAGAACGAAAACCTTAGATAGCTCATACTCTAATTAAGATGAAACAAGCATCCAACACTCACTTGAGAAAAATTTATCTTATATAAAATCAATTAAGCAAATGTTATTTAAGGCTTGGAGCTATGCTAAATGCACAACTACTTGTTGCTAGATGTCCCTTGAGTTTTCTTCCATGGTACCTACTTCATCTATATCTGCTATAGGAAGACAATCAAATGGTTGGCCAACGCAAACTGCGAAAATCAAATGCTATATGCTAAACAATGAGCTAAAACTGATTGCAGAAGTAATTGAAGTAGCTGAAGATGTCTTCTAATAGAGGGCATACAGCTTCTTTTTCTGAGCCAACTTTGGAGCAACCCTCTCGATGTATTCCTTTCGGTAAGCTTTGGATAAAGGTCTTATACATCTGACTAGATTGTGACAATCTAGCTTGCAATTAGTGCATACCCCTTGTTCAATTCTGAAAAGTGCCTGGAAAAACATGAATTTCAGTAAAACTTTTCCAAGATGTAAAAATTAACATCGGCAGTAAATGTGTGCCACATAAGCGGCACTAGCACCTATTCCCTAAATATAGCTTATTCTAAGTAGCTCTTGCCACCAACCTCTCTGAGGGCTCTTTGGCTAGTTCTTATGCGGTACTCATGAAAGCAGCTCAGGTTACAAAATAGGTCCTCAAAATATTGAGGTGCTTTTGCGAACTTTTCACTGGATCCAAATAACCAGTTAACACCTGATAACACCATCACTAATTTCACTTTTTAAAAAAACACAGCAAACTTGACCTTACTTGCAAGGTTGTTGGCAGAGTTTACACAGAGGAACATCATCGGTAGTCCATGCCTGAGTGTATTCTCTTTCCTTGGCAGCCCCGCGTTGCAATATAATCTTCTTCCAAGCAGAGTTCTCAGGTAAAGGGCGGCAAATATCACTTAAAGGAGTAACCCGTCTCGTACTTCCACCTCGCAGCAATCCCTGCACAAAATTATTACACATATCCAAGGCAAGAAAGGAAGGACGGTCACCGAAGCTCAGTAATCACACTACCCATATTTACATCAGTGCCAAATCCATTACTTAGTGATAGAAAAATAATCCTATTAGCATACATTGTTAACCACAATACTGTGATAGAAATTTAAAGCGACAAAATGGAAGGCAACACAAACAATTATTTCACAGTTGAAGATAATGAACTTTAGGTGAGCAATATGAAACTATATCATTAAAACATAGTTTGTGCAGGGATTTATGTGTAGTTGAGTGCCTGGAGAACACCGTTGTCACTTGTGCAGACTGGTTTAAAAGAAGCAACCACCCTCAATATATTCATTCAGTGGATATGATGCTTTTTCAGTGATAACATTTCATGTTATAATGATAGCTATGCCTGTTAATTTAAAACAAAAAAATTATGTTCCCATGCTAGACCAAGAGTTCTCTAATATGGTAAGTAAAAGGAGATGGCTTATTCTTCTACATAGCAAAAAATAATTGCATACCCCGGAACTATGGTTGATACCCTCCTTTAAGTAGCAGAGTTCAGCAATAAGGGGAAGTTGTAAAGGTTTTCCAAAAAGTTTATTCCGCTCAATTGGCCTTAAATTGTTCCACTCTTCAAAAAAAAATTTGAAGACATTCCAGTATGCAGGATTTCTGATCAAGTTTTCTGGAGTGGCTTCACATTTATCACCAGAAGAAGCCATAATAGAGTTCAGTTCCTCCAGACGGAAATTCTCAAAAAGTGGTTCTGGCCGTGAGTGTTTTCCTGGAATGCAAGTGTACAAGTGAACTCGCCCAGTATATTGGCTCACCTATGGAAGGCAAGCACATAGCAGATAAGAAAAATCAAAACCATATATATAGATCAATGGTTGAATAAACACAATTACTCAAGCAATCACAATCATTTGATTTTGATTAGCAACTGCTCTATGCCATCTTTCTTCTACTTTCACATTGTGAATGTCTGCCTTGTTTTTCTCTTTCAAATTAGTTACTACCAGCAAAAAACAACCATCCTGATCAAATTTGATGGATTTTTACAATTAATTTGAGCCAATTTTCATTTTACAAGTGAAAAAATAAAACAAAATTGGAACTGCTCGAGAAGAGACCCATCTCAATCAAGCATAACATACAATAGCTAACTCAGCTGGGATCACAATTTATACTCCTTCCAAGTTTTACTTCTTTTCTGCTTGTCACTTTATGCAACGTCATAGGAATAATTTACATCTTTTCTGCTTGTCACTTTCAAAGAAGATTCCTCCGTTATTTGATTTTGGTCAAACAATCAAATTTATATAATATTTTAAAATAATAATACCAGGAAACAGATTGATTGAAAGAAGTAAATTGTTGGCATTAAAGAGCAAGCTTAAATGAATCCATACCCTTTTTGGGTTCTAGAAATGAATCCATAGGTTTAATTCATATTACATATTGTTTTGGAAAATTGAGTGAGGTCAATTGACCCTAGTCATCTTACATTGGTTATGTCCCTGATCTTATGTTATTTCTATGAAAATAATGCATGTATCAAATGCCAATGAATTCACATGCACTTCAAAATTTGGACAATGACATTAGCAGTTGCTAGGTCTTGTAGTAAACACGCTAGATATGAAGCCTTTCTGCCAAAGGTTAGAGTTCAAATTAGCATAATGTATCGGAAGGACATTAACTGTGTAGCTCCGGCTCTGAACAAAAAATTAATTCACATCATAAGTAGTGTAGGGGCACCTCATGGTTAGACCAAGAAAAATAAAGGCAATGGCATCATCTTACATGTGAGAATGTTTCCAACATTTATGTGTCGATAATCCAAATTTCTAACCAGATTTTTTCCTTTAATTTCTTGAAGTGAACCTAATATATGTATGAAAAATTTTTCCTTTCATATCTTGAAGTGAACCTTATAAAAGTATCCATTCCGATAATTAGTCACACGTAGCACTAACTATATTGTTCCAATGTGCCTTTAAGTTACTGATAATCAATCCCATCATTTTCTCATAGATCTAAAAATAAGCCTACCCAACATACTTTTAATATGTTCATCTGAACTCTAAGAAAATAAGACAACTGTCACGCCCTTGATTTGGAGCAAAATCCCATTTTGTTTAGTACCATAAAGCAGACAAGAACTAGAACAATATACCTACACGTAATATCCAATGGTGTAACGCTATACCTTAACTAGAATCATTACCTACAAGATGGGTGGATTGAAACTATAATGAGTTACTCTTATTGTCATTCAAGGTTGTCAATTCAGATGGGTTGGGTGGGTTCGGATCGGGTTCGAAGCAAGAATATTATAAAAAATTCCCAATCCGAACCTGATCCAAACTCAGATAATCTGACCAACCCAAATAACCCATCTGACCCGAAAAAAAACTTTTTTTTTTTGTTAGTTACCTATAATTCTTGACTTTTATCTCAATATTTCATCATTGTTACACTAACTATTTATGTACATAAAACATCTTAAATTTCAAAATAAAATTTAATTTAACCTCAAAAAAAATCCCTAAACCCAGACCTAAACCAACCCGAACCCGAAAACCCCCACCCGAACTCGAAATTTTTAGGGTCAACTCGAGTCGGGTTGACGGGTCGGGTCCATTTTTGATACCCTTAAAAGTAGCAATCCTTGCTAGGGCATTAGTCCCAGGCTAGAATGATGTTTGTATTAGTGTTATGCCAATGTGCGTACAAGTCTTTGATAATGGCAGAGATCAGGAAGCAGAACTATAAACGGAGTGGTAAAAGGAGGTATCAAGAGAAGTACTAGAGGAGACAATTGGAGGTGGAAGCCTGCTGTTGTTGATTATAAAGGCGAGGAGGATGTAGTTAAGTTTAAAAAGTTACGCTGACAAAAAGTGGGTTTAGAGTATTAATGTTTTAGTTCATAAGAAAATGGGCTATGTCTCAAATCGGCATTATAAACTCAGTGTTTTGCAAAGATGACAGAAGAGAACGGAGGGGCATTTCAAGCAACTGGAAATGGGCACAGCTGGAGGCAAGTGACAACAAGCTTCAGCATGGTTGAGGTCGGTTTCATCTGTGCTGTTCTTGTTTCAATTTCAGCCCACAAGTAGAACGAAACATCTCAATCCATAGATCTCTAAAATATATGGAATAAAGAAGTTCCAAATATCAACTTCAACCTCCAGATTGATTATAATATAAATCCATGGCAAATCTAGCATTCAAAACCTGTTGACTGATTAAAAAGGACAGCCCGATGCACAAAGCTCCCGCCATGCGGAGTCCCGAGGAAGGATCCATTGTACGCAACCTTACCCTGCTTTTTGCAAGAGGTTGTTCCAGGATTCGAACCCGTGACCTTTTGGTCACATGGCAACAACTTTTACCATTGCGCCAAGGCTCCCCTTCAAAGGGCAGCCCGGTGCACGAAGCTCCCTCCATGCGGGGTCCCGGGGAAGGACAAGTTCAGGTGATATAACTAGAAAAACTGTTCAATTTTAACTTGAGTCGCGTAACACAATGCTTCCTTGAAAACAAACTGATTCACTATTTTATTGCTACAGCTAAACATTTAGCATTGCACCAATGGCATCTTTAAAAATGATGACCATGGTACCAAGACACAGTAAGACAGGTTTATAGAATAGAAATTGTCAGACATAGATTGTGTTATCCACAGTGCGATCTCAAGGGCCATAGCAGTCAGGATTCAGGCGCTTTCCACTAGAATATCTTCAAAATTCTTAAAATGTCCTTGAATACATTTTATGTTTCTTTCCCTTCCTCTTCTAGTTTTCCATCCAAGCAAACCAAATGCTTGTACAGCAAAAGATAATTTTCATTATCACTGCATGTAGCAATTATGACAAGAAGATGCAGATTTGATCATGTCACTAAAGCAGGTAAGGAAATTTGATTAAGATTCAATTTGGATGATTGCAGAATAGGTTACAGTAAAGTGTAAAGACATTAAAATTCTTATATGTATATATAAACAGAGAGATTAGACTAGGGGTTCTCTATAGAATTTCTAATGTGTCTCAATGTGGGGCATCCTTCCGAGCAATCAAAAAGGGTACACATTGATATTGAATCTTTATCAGAAGAGTAACATGATTGATTCTGTATCTAATCAAGTCTGCATAAATGGCATGATGAAAATTTGCATCCTGATCAGATACTTCTCGATCATAACCACTATATGAAATGGTAAGGGGAGTTGTCTTTTAATATATAAGCATTGGTATGCTTGGATGGAAACCAGAAGAGGGAGGATTTGTTTCTTTCCCTACTCTCCTTTTCTCCCACCTAGTCATCCACCCAAAAAAAGCAAAGCCTTAGGACCAGTTTAGCTGGAATGGAAGAAATGAGAAGAGGGAAATACTTTTTTAAAAAAATATATATTTATGTGAATCTTTTTGCTACTTTCTTTTCTTTCCCGCATATCCTCCAGCCAAGTAAACAGGAACTTAATTTCGTCTAATAATTTTTTTCTCTCAAGTTAACTGATTCATGATACAGGAAAATTTGCATCTAACTAGTGTCAAGAGCCAAGCTATAAATAAATAAATATAATGTAAGCTTGCACAATTATTGAACAACCCATAGAACAGAGCAACATATTAAGAATATTCAAATTCAACTTGTAAATTTTAAAGAATCAGAGTCCGTACGTCAAATCGCAGCCACTCTACTTTAATGTTGAAAGTTTCATCAGCTATTAATTCCTGAGAAACACCACCATCCATGTCATTCTGCATTCCAACAAGTTTCTTCTCCTGTTGCATATCCAAGGCAAAATTCATTTCCATAAACCCAAAGCTCTTTCTTCCTAATAATAAGTGTTTAGCATCTAAATTGAGTGAAATTAGATTATGATGTCATTTATACCTTATCACAACTATTCTCCAGCAAATCAAACTCTATATCACCTTTGCATATTTCACTTGAATTGCCTTCAAAACCACTGTTATATTTTTCTCTGTGTCTACCTTCAATATTGTGAATGTCATGTTTTCCAAGATTTAAAGAATGATTTTCCAACTCTACATCGTGAGTATTGGCTATCTAAAGAAAGAGATTCATAAAATGAAATTATAGCTCATAGTGGGAAAAAATCAGCAGCATGGAACATGCTAAAATAAGACCTAGTATTCCACCACCATATGGTGTGTAGGTATACCTGTTCATGAAGAGCGCTATTTTCATGTCCATGTACATTATGCACAACTGCAATTTAGTCAGATTAAACTGAAGGAGTGCTTTAAAAATAAAAATAAGATTATCAAATAACCAGATCTCCATTTCAATTGTGAAACTAGTACCTAATCTTCCATTTGGGTCACCAGTAGGAATGGCCTTCGAAACAATTGAAGAATCTTTACATCCCAGTTGAAGAACTGAGCCAACCTGTCAAATCAATTGAATTCACATAGATGGTCACCGAGGCAAATTGGTATTGGACCCTGTTCAAACTAAACACTGCTAAGTGAGAAGAAGAAAATATATAACCTCTATCTCTTTTATGGCATATTTTTTTCCATTTGCCATTGTTGAGCAACCAAATAAACTTCTGTTAAGTCGCAGCCAACGTGATTCATCAGCTGTGCCCTGTTGCATATTAAATCTATCAGCTATCAAAGAATGTTTAGGTAGCAAATGAAACAAGAATGCTGACGTCCTTAAGGAGAAGTGACTCTGAAGGGATCCTTTTTGTGGGGGAAAACAAGGGTACACCTTTGCACAGAAGATATATATGTTGACTGCATTCTTTTGTCCTTGCCTATGAGCTCTATCTTCAGCCTAGAAGAGAAATCATGATTAGATATATCTAGCAATAAACGCAATACAGGAGATCTGCACAAGTAGGTTACTACTATAACAATACAATTGGAAAACTAATCACATAGGGAAGCAAAGTGCAATAGTTAGATAAAAGAATAATTGATTGAGTTCTATCATAATAGCGTAGGCTTTAATATTGCAATCATATTTGACACATTTATTACTTACAAATTTCATTGTTGACACTATTAGTTACAAGAGGCGAGGTTTGAAATCTAGAGCTAAGCTCTTGCTCTGAGTTGGAAAGTTGCTCTAAAGTTGAGAGAGGCATCATTGAAGTCTAGCAAACTATGAGAAGGGAGAGGAGATACATCACAAAAGTCTCGTCTTTGAAACCATCACCACCTTGCTAAGAAGCCCTTACTGCAAAGTTGCGATACCCTCACCATGAAGTCATTGTCGTTGGGATGTTGATATCACTAGATGTCACACAAAAGCATTCGCAGCCTTATAAAAGTATCGTGGCATTGCCGAAATATTTGCATGCCTTCAAAGAAGGCTCCAATGTACTATGGCCACTATGGAAGACTGACGGAAGGATTTCATGTGTTTCGGACTGTTTTAGCTATGTCAATTGGTGCATAACGAAATTCCAAACATGCAGACCAAAGAAAACTTTACAATGTAATAAAATTGATTTAATTAATATGAATATTACAAGTGATATTACACTATATATGGCTCAATAGATGGATAATATTTATGCAGCATTCCAAATAGGTGGAACAAACACGGATGATACAGTTAATGATGACGATGAATACCTTGCAAGCATGGTCATGTCACTCAATTGTTGATCTATATTGCTTTGCTAAAAGAATGAAACGATAACATTGTATTTATTATAGTTACAGGCATAAATGCGACAAATTTTCCAGGTAGATTGACCTCAGATGGAGCCTGAAATTTGTGGCATTTTTATGTTGCATTTCCATACTAATTCCCTTCAACTTTAACTCTGGGTTGATTGGAGAGTGGCAAACTGATGCCACTGAAGGGTGTCAAGACACAAGTAACCTTTCAGAAGTGACTCATTACCAATGTCACAGTTGCCTGCATCCATTTCCAATTTATCTCTTCTGGTTGGGAACTCCAGCTACATTGACATTTTATGGACTGTTACATTGATCAAACTTTGCTAATGCTACACCTCTGTTTTTGCCTCTTGCAAAGCAAGGTAAAACTGCGTACAATAGACCCTTCCCCGGGACCCGCGTTGGTAGGAGCTTTATGCATTGAGCTACTCTTTTTTTCCATTGGTGCAATGTTGAGCATTTATGCATCACTAAAATATCTAGCCACTGTTGGGTTATCAAGTGAATTGACCAAGGATGTGGGGCCCTTTCTAAATACTGAAAACATATCAAATTTGGGCATGACAAGTAATACATTGGACAAGGTAAATACCTCAGGCAAACCAATTCTTAAGCTTATTGAATAATAAATTAAATTTATAATGAATAACTGTCTAAACCACAGATCTAATATCATGCCAAGTGAGATGCCACATTCCACTCTTGCATTGAGACACTTGCACAGGCCAAAACATGGTACACTTGGGGCATTCAATGTAGGCTTCCGGTGGCTATTTTAGTGATAATTTTGATGGCCACAGCTCCACTGAGTTCCAGGTGGGTTTCACCCCCTTTCTCTCCTTTTGCAAGCTAGGATTTCACCATGAGCCGCTCCATCAGATACATCTCTTCATATGAGTAAGCTCCACTGTCTCTAAATTTTCCCTCTCTGAGCTTAGGAGTCATTCTTCCTTGCCTATTTCTTCTCCATTCAATTCTTCTGCCTCAAGATTAGTGCCAATGACACCACAGCCTCATCTTGTTTCTGCATGGTCTCAAAACCCGATCACAAAGACAAACTTCAAACCTTCTCTAAGTAAAATCAACTTTTTTGTTTGGTCCTTGACTACCAAAGTTAGATTCAAATCAAATAGCAGCATTATCTTCAAAACTTTTGACATTTATTGGAGATAATTTCTATTAATTTTTCAATCATTTCTGACATAAATACTCAGCTCTGACATTGGGTAAATAATATTGTTTCAGAAGTTTTCTCAGCATGAGTGAAACAAATTGTCAGTATCATTCTGAGGCCACTTGTAGAGTTGTAAATAAACCAAGCGTTCGTGAACAAGTTTGGTGTTCGACTTGATAAGAGCTTGTTTATGTTTGTTCAATATACACAAGATTAATTAAACAGACAAGCTTGAACAACTTGTTAAACTAAACAAACAAGCTTGAACACATGTGTTCAGCTCGTTAACATTCGTGAACAATATTCACGAACCATATTCATTAATAAAACTTTTTTCAATATGCTAAATAAAAAATAAAATAAAATAAACAAATAAGTTTAAATTATCAAGCTCAATAATCAATCAAACAACTAAAAATTTCAAGCAATCAAACAACCTTGAATTGAGAGCTCGATAACATCTAAACGAACCAAACTCGAATCAAGCTTGAATTGAGAGCTTGATAACATCTAAATGAACCAAGCTCAAGTCAAGCTTCAAACAAGCTCAAGCTCATAAAAAATAAACCAAGCCAAACTTGAACAATCATTTCAAAAGCTTGGTTCATTTTAAGGTCGGCTCAGCTCAGCTTGGTTACCTTATCAAACAAGCTTGAACACCCCGAAGCTCGGCTCGGCTCGGCTCATTTACAACCCTAGCCACTTGTGTCACATTAAATTTTCACTAATTCGGAAGTGATACAGGCATTAAATACTCAATTTTTAATCAAGTTGAGGAAAAAAGAGAATATATAAAATGCATAATACAGTAAAAAATAACGTCTTTTTCAAAGCAAAAAAACAAATGAATTATAATATAAGACAAACACCAGATTGCCACTGTTAAAAAACTAAACTAGCCTGTATCATTTCTGCTGAAGTTTCCGGCAGCTCTAAGAAGATGACATTTTGAGCTGATGAAAGATTTAATCCACAGCTCCCAACAGTTATTCCAATTATTGCAATCATAACCTAATATTCACACAGCAAACAAGTAGAAATAATAAACATATAGCCGTTAGAAATTAAAAAAACAACAATAACAACAACCCAGCATTATCCCACTAGATGAGATCAGTTAAATAAAAAATAATAATAAAAAAAGATAAGAACAATAAAATCTAAAAGCAAAAAATACATAGTGTACCATGACAGGAACAAATATACAAGTATTTGTCCTAATTGGACCATCTATTGTAAATCATTTGTTTGTGCCACATTGCAAGATAAAAATTGCAAAACCTAATGGCATATAAAATCACTGTCAAAAAATAAAAAATACAAACAGCATTTTACCAAATCACACTCAAGTGCCAAAACAATCGAGATTCGAATAGAAACATACCTCGTCTGAGAAACAAAAAGTATCAATAGCATGTTTCCTCTCTCTACCGAGTGTGTTGCCATCAAGACGAACAAATTTAATGCCTTTCTCAGATATAAATGCCTAAGATATAGTAAAGAAATATACAGTAAATAGCATTCAATATGAAGGGTAATTGTATTTAAACAACATTACGTGCTTATATAGAAAGGAAATGAAAATTTGAAAAGGATATACAATCAAGAAGACTATAGAGATAAATATCATGATTTGTACAAATAGAAAAGAAGACTGAACTAAAACAAGAAACAAAATCTCATTAAGTGACAAGATTATTAAAGAAACATGTGACTGAAGAAAAAAAAAACATGATTAAAAATACCCTGAGCTGATTACCAGATCAGATATTGACGCTTGGCCAGACTGAAATTTGTCAAAAAATAGTCGTCCTATGGGACCTGTACTATTTATTATCCACCAATGGGATACAAGGATAGATATTCTTTTAAAAAGCAAGTAAAAGGACAATACAAATGCAAACACTAAAGAACGCCCAGTTTTTAAATAAGGAAAGGTCACATTCACAAACAACAGAAGGGAGCAATATATTAACATCACAAATTTTAATTCTTCAGAAGAAATAATCGCCTATCAAACACAGTTTCTTCCAAATTCTTGAAGAGTATAAACATGCAGAAACATACAAACTTTCATTAATTATTCATAAAAATGCATATCATGTTTCCTATGATATTTACATATGGCAATCATAGTTTGACTATAATGTTTGATGGATCATGGATGCAGAGAAAATAATTGCACAAGTATTCATCAGAGTGTCTGAATCCAAGTCGTTGCTTTGCCTCGGAGGTAGATTAACCATTCCTCCAAACAGTTGCTCAAGTAAAAGAGTGAATTAAGAATAAAGAAAACTCACCTGTATTCCATCTAGAACCATTAAATGATGAGCAAATATTATAGTTTTCTGAGAGCGTCGTTCCGTCTCCAAATTATCCACATCTTCTGATTCTCCAAAAGTGAAATGGTTGGAGAACCACTCACGAAACCCAGATAACTTTGCAATGCCAATTACTTGACGGGAAAGGTGTTTTTGACTTTTTTTGCACTGACTACCTAAAAGAAAAAGAAGAAATGATATACTAATAGCAACATACAAATTAATTCATGAGACCAAAACTTCCAAGAAAGAAAAAATGCATGCTAACAGCAAATTAGGATCTTAATCATCATCTAATATCATTAACAAACAATCTTCATATAAAGAGTATTGATGCTGAGTGCTAACAAGCCAAATTTATCAAACTTCAAATATTTAAGCATGCAGTTAGATGGTGGTTAAAAGAGAGATACAAGCAAAAGCAAAGAAATTAATGAGTATAATAGTTTACCTGAACACGGATAATGTTTCTCTGATTTCTGATCTCCATCATATGTATCATCATCCAAGCAACAGTCTTTAGAAGATTCCTCTCTTAGTTCTCCATCCATGGAAATTGTGCCACTAGTCCTACATGTTGCTTTTGCTAAAAGAGTATCAGCTGCCTTCAGCACCATCCATATAATTTGGCGACGTTTAGGAGGCAATTGAGACAATACATGTTCCTTCAAACGTCTCACCTAAATAACATGAGAAAAATACTTCAGAAACTACAAGTTATGATTAGTGAAAACAAGTTCGAGTGTTCTATGTTAAGATTTAAGAAAGTGGAAAACTACAATAGTTTGTTATGTACTGAATTTTTTCTTATTAAATTTTTACATCTTAAATTATTACTAAAAAAATTAGATGTCTAATTAAGCTCAGGTAAACTAATATTTTGGCTTTTGGAGACAAGTCAAAGTGGGTTTAGGAGGTGTTCATTAAGTAAACTTGGTGATTTAAGGTCGAGTGGATTAAAACTCAAGCTTCATTTGGACTCATTTCAGCCAGTTTAGAGCTAAACCAAGTTTATACTTGGGATACTCTAGTTGTTTGTTCGTATTGACTGGGTTAGTGGAGTTGAGAGGTAAGGATTATTCACAACCCTCCCTCTCTCTACATAATCTCCTCTCTCAATCCTTCTCCTCTCTTCCTCTTCATGCAACATTGCCACCGAACCCCTCCCTCACCACGTGCATGCTTTGCCGCCCCAACCCTGCTTCGTGAGCACATGATGCCAACTAGAGCCACCTGCAAGCATCTCCCCTCTTCTCCAGCAACCTTTCTCTCTCCCTCAATCTCTTCGTCTTGCCCTCACAATTATACTCAATCTCCCACTGCTGCTGATGTCCAGACGAAATAACAAGTGGTTACCTTCTTCTCCTTTAATAAGGCAAAATCCTATCATAGGTGTTTCCCCTTTCCTAATCCTTCTTCTCCCTCATTCATTTCCTTCATCTCCCTCTTTCATTTCCTTCACTCTGATGGTCCCTATCCAAGCAGAATGACATGACCCCATCAATCACATGGTCAGTTTTCTCTAACAAGCAATAGTGCCACCTTCCTCTCTAGCTCTTCCCCACTCCATTGTGAGTCATCTTCTCTAATAGTGATTATGTTAGTTATGGGCATTTAACAATGATCAACCTCCTGTGAGCTCTTTTAGTTGATTTGTTTGATTTAAATCCCATTGTATCTCCCTTTTGGTTTAGATTGGTGTTGAGCACATATCAATTTGTTTGGAATTTGTGATTGAAGATTAATGGGAATTAATTGAGCCTAGGCAAGGGGTTTGGCATTTCTTGTTTTATGATTTTATTTGGTCATAAAAATTTGAATAATTTAACCTTCTTTTGGTTGTGGTCAGTTTAGAGTACTCCGACTTCATTCATCATTGTACCCTTTTTTAGTTGCATCCCTTTTTTAGAAAAGTAAAATTTTTATATAGCACTGACAAAGCATACAATAAGCGGATTTTAGTAGCAGCTCATGATTGATGTTTGATTAGAAGACACTCCTAAGGACCGGAATACATGAATTTGCACATTCCTGAAAATCTTCTCAAGATCTCATTGTCCCTCGTCAAAAAAAAAAAAAAAGGGCAGCCCGGTGCACGAAGCTCCCGCCATGCGGGATCCCGAGAAAGGATCCATTTGTACGCAGCCTTACCCAACTTTTTACAAGAGGCTGTTTCCAGATTGTCCCTCATCAAAGAAACTACTATTTCTTGCACTCCACACATAGTAGACCAAAAAGGACAAGGCAAGATGTCAGGCCTTTGTCAACATTCGACTCCCACGATAGTATTTTTTAGTTGCATCCTTGGTCAAGGGAGTTGTAATAAAAAAATTTGGTCTTATTTGGATCTATTTGAGTATTTATGTAAGTATATCTTATTTAGGAAAGAAAATTAATGATTGTCTATTTGTAGTGAGAATTGGATTTTTAATTTGGATTATTTTGTGGTAATTGGATCAAGATTGGATCTATTGGTTTTGAGTTTTAATTAATTCCCACATTATATGTTATTATAGTATTTAATTCTATTTTAAGTCTCTCTAAGTTATTATACTTGTATATGTAAACTCACTCAAGGGGAGCACATTGACTTAAAGATCCTTAGATCTTATTTGATGTATATTTGAAGTGACAATCTATTCTTGAACTTGCTTTTATAATTCCATTTGTATGAGTTAGAAGTGCAAAAAAATTATACATGTTCTATAACTATTTTCACAAGGAGATTAACACGACACTAAACTAACAAAATAGCAAAATAGGTTCTAAAAGAACTAGACTATTAGTGGTTAAATAAATGTAATTCTTTTCTTGTTATATTATTATGTGGGTGATCTTGTGGGGAATGACAAAGGGGTTATTTTCAAAAGATAATATTTATTAAGGTTTAAAATTTCGACCCGTGCCGAGGTTTTAGTCCCAGACCGGAACAATACAGTTTCGGTATCATATCATGTCGTGCTGATACGGTTTTGGTATTTTTTTTATTTATATATAGTAATCATTAGATAAATATATTTATTGTGTATAATGTAAAAATAAGTTATATATTGAATTTATATAAGTTCTCTATTATTAAACAACTTAATATTGTTAGAAAAACAATTAAATATAGTTTCTGTAAAAAAAATGATCTATCAATAATTCAAATTAAAATTAATACATCATAACATGTTATTTTGCTAATACTAAAAGGAGAAATATTGGTTCTGGTAACATTTAGCTTAAGTAATCTCTATAGTTCTTCAATGCTCAGATTAAATAATCATAATTATATAAATTAATACAAAGATACTATTCTATATATAATAATTATATAATTATTTATTTATTTATTTAAATAATATATATTTAAAATGATTAAAATATATGAAAATATCAATTAAATATTAAAATAGTAAAAAAAAATATTAGAATATAAATTTAATTTATTAGAATTTTTATAAAAAAATTTAGAATTTTTTAAAATTTTAAAATAAAATATAAAACAATAAAAACAATTTCAGATTATCATTTAATAAAATTTATTAATTTTTTAAAATTTTAAATATAATTTTATATTTTATTGAGATAATTTAATTAAAGTTTATGAAAGTCTCTTCAAAATATCATACTTAAGGAAATATTTGAATTATTTAAATTACAAGTGACACACACCCGGGACCGCGCGCCCGTAATGTGCGCCCGAGACACCTCCGACACCCCGCACCTCTCCGGTGGCGCCGGAGGCATCCAGCGGCGCCAGAGGCATCACTAGACGCTTCCAGCTCCACCAGAAGCGTCACATCACAATGCCTCCGGCACTTGCCACACTTCAGACACCCCACAACGCCTCCGGCGGCACCGAAGGCGTCCGACGACTCATTCGAGACACCTGCTATTCACACGCGCTCGAAACGGCAACATGTGAAACGGCAACATGTAGAGTACCGGTTTCGGTTCCCCAGCGGAACAGTAAAAATTGTCCATGTCGGGCAGCACGGAACGGTATTTCAATCCATGATATTTATACCCTCAATTACTCCTCATTTAATACATTTCTTTTAAAGTGTTTTAACCTCCATGTTGTATGTTGATATTTATGTTGATACTTCTATCTCTCTCTTATACTATAAATTGTTATCTTAATAGCAACACTTATATTAGCGCATGCGATTTAGGCTAGTCCCTCGAGTTAACCTAATGATATAGCTAAATGATACGTGGACCCAAAGTGAAATACTTGTTGTATGAAGACTCAAAGTGAAAGACAAGTTATAAATGCTAAAAATAAATTCTGAAAAAATGGAAAATTTGAACCTAGTTCTAACTTCAATGTGTTAATATAGTCATGAAACACTTGAAGTAAAGACATCCACATCATCTAACAAATTGTGACTCAGAACTTATTTTGCTTCAACCAACGTGTGAAATGTCATTTCAAGCAATGGTTTGTCCCCCACTAGAAATTCAGTGGTTAGGACTTGTGCTTCAACCAAGTGATGCAATGTCATTACACCCTCAATTATGTGTTTTAAGTGATGCAATGTTGCCTGCTACACTTAAATCAACAGGAGCCTTAATCTTAACAAGTTTCTGCAAAAAATTGAAGCAGGAGAATAAATGCAGGCACCATAATTTACAACCTCAGAATATTATGTGAAGTTATATGCATCAGCTGATGATGTTGTTTACTATTATTATCCAGACAAGAAGCATCTAATGTAGATTATAAGATGACCACATAAAATAGATTGGTCAAGAACAAACCATAACAGTCTGCCTGAGCAATATATTAAGCTCCCCCAATCTGATGCCCTTTGAGAAGTCCTGTACGAATTTTTTGTGCGGAATAATATCATAATCACCAAAACATGAAAACATACAGTCTGGAGTCTTCATTAAAAAATTTCAAATAGAACCACTGTAAAGGTTCAGGATAGAAAAGTTTAAAGGATAGTAAATTTAGCAGCTACAAAATAGTTCTGAATAATGCAATAATTTTGCACTGACTCATGGTAATGACTACAAGGGAATCTTGTCCAAACTTGTTTGACATAATCATACTAGTACTTCTCCACAAGTTAGTGAAAAGATCTGCTTATTGTTCATTAGAGTAAATTTAACAATAACTTTTTGAGATTAGATCTTTTACTTACACATTGACACATACTTAGAACGCCCATACTACTAACATTTACAATTTAGATAACCATAAGTTTCAAGAAAACACAGAATTACAGATATGACAGCAGTAAATATGTGAGGTACCTTAAAAAAGGTCCCTTGAGAGCCTTGAACAAGTTTGACAGAACAATAGTTCTTTGCAAACTCATATTTATCCTTACCAAGCAACCCAGGCCTGAACCTCAATAATAAGAGAAACAAATTACAACAAATATAAAATAACACCTTCCAAAAACATATGGTTGCTTTGTGCAACGGAAAAAGACAGAATAAGGCAGAAACACTATCAAAAAGATTGTGTACCATAACATATTAATCTGATGGTAAATGTCGTAGGGTCTATGATCACCTAGCAAAAACCAAGAGTAAGAAAGATTGGACAGAAAAGATAGAAAAAAAAACAGATCAATGCAAAGTAGTTTACCAACATAGTTTCCAATACAGAATAGAAGGAAAAAAGTAAGGTACCAAAGCAAATTCTTGTGGTTTGCAATAGACATTGCTTGCAAAGGCATGAATAAAAAATCATGAGTAAATATAACATCCTATTACATGTATCTAGCACAAGAATCTAGGAGAAACTTGCATCAGAAGTTACCAGGAATTAGCTACTCCTTTATACTATAAGAAGTTACACTTAGTGTTTGGAAAGATTTCAACCAACTCAAGTAACTAAATATATATTAAAAAGATGAAGATTAAAAAAAATATTCTTGAATATTTTCAAGATGTCCTAAACTTTTAGGAAATTATCCTACCACTCCTACTCCTATTTATCCAAGTTGTGTAGCCACAAATGATTGATAGATAACAACATATATGAATGAGAAACCTCATGACAATTTCACTTCTACCATAACAATAATGACCAAGTCTTTATTCCACTAAGTGGGGTCAACTATATTGATCCTCCTATATCATTGGGCTCGATCACCTAATATAATTAAATGAATTTTATCTTATTTTATTGTTACTAGCTAAGTCTTCTTTGGCCTTTTTCTTCCTCGATTAATGTTTGTATTTGGCATGTTTTCACATCGTGGGATATTTATTAGTCAGCTAAATACATATTCATTCCATCTTAAATATGTATCTCGGGGTTTTTCCTCATTAGGCACAACCCCAACTTTCTCATTGATGTTCTCATTCCTTATCTTGTCCATTCTCATATGTCTGCACATCCACCTTAGCGTCCTCATTTATGCAACTCTCATCTTTTGCTCGTGTACTCGCTTCATAATCCAACATTCAACTCCATATAATATAGAAGGTTTAATTGTTGTTTTGTAAAACTTCTCAGTAAGCTTTAAAGGTATCTTAAGATCACAAAAACACCTGACGCCCTCCTCATTTCAACCTCCTTCATTTCAATCATTTTGCTTATATCCTATATAAAACATCAATTAAAGGTACCTAAAGCTTTCAATTACATGTAACAACAATTTCACTTCTGAATTATTACCAAATAGGGCAGCTTAAGATTTGAAGTTAATTTGGTTCTGTCAATTGTTTCAAATGAATCAAATAGGACTTTTTTTTTCAAGTACATAAGAGAGTCACAAATACATTGGCATATTTTAAAAATTCCTGCTTGGATCAGATATAGGGCTACAAAGGAGGATTTTAAAAGGAACCACATATAACCCAGATATGGCATGTGATCAGCACTTGAAGTTAAAGAACCTTATTTGTTCATTTAAGCCAATTTAGACAAACTCAAATTGAGTTAAAATCTTGTGTTGCTCTATTTGATAGCTACTGTCTTGTGTGAGTGAGAAGCAGATTTTGCAAACGATAAACACTTTAGATATTAATTATCCGCATATTTTCCATATATATATGTGTGTGTGAAAAAAAAAAATAATAATCCTAGTTAGCCTCATTGACTATCCCTGGGGTGACCGGGCCGACCTCAAGGAAGTTTCCCACCAACCACCAAGGTAAATCGGGAAGTGTACACGGCGGCTAACTTAGAAGCCCGGTATCCTTTAATTGCCCCCCCCCCCCCCCCCCCCCCCCCCCCATTTGGAGGAAAAATTCCCTATGACTATGGTGTCATGGTAGGACATCTACGTTATCACTCAGGCACCCACTGTTCGAACCCAGCTACGGCATATTTATAGAATTTTTTCCTCCAAATGGGGGGCGCAACCAAAGGGATGCTAGGCTTCTGGATTGGCCGCCGTGTACACCTCCCGATTTACCCTGATGGCCGATAGGAAACTTCCATGGGGTCGGGCCGGTCACCCCCGGATAGTCAATGAGGTTAATTGGGATTATCATTGTGTGTGGATGTATGTGAGAGAGAGATTTATTTAGTATTAATTAATATAGTTTTTTATGTTTCTTGTGTTTCGGATTGCATGCACAATTTTTCTACATAGAAAGTATGAATTGGATGTCATACAAATATACTTTATTCTATGTATGTTGGTCATTTTTATCTATATAAATACATTTTAAAAAATCAATATCAACCATATATGCCCTGGCATACATATGAGTTATATGGTGAGTCAATTGCATGCTACCTACATAAGTTTTTTGAAACCTTGAAACATAAAAGGCCCACGTGACCACTTTATAAAGCCATGATTCCACCCTTGGTTATCAATCCCTTCCACGACCATACATACATCCTTTAATAATTATTCCTTTTGATCAAAACCCACATGAATCTAGAAAAAAGTTATAATAATTTGTATCTGAACTATCCTACTGATATCCCTAGAGGAACTTAAACCCTCTAGAATCAGAATGAACAAATGAAAACAGTTTGAACTGTTCTTCACTATCTTTTCTTTTCCTAAGTCACTTACCTCTCCCTGAGTCTTTCTTCATAGTAAATTTTCTTTTATTTAACCCTCTTAAGTGCCTACAAAGATTCTCATACAAAAACATGTCCTAATAAATTCACCAATTTTCTCATTTGAATTTCTTTTTCATATTCTTTTGAACAAAATCCACTGACTATTGATATTTGGAAATTTCTCAGTAGTGAGAAAAGAAAAGGGTTTTGAACAATAAGTATCTTAAGTTTGTCCCATACAATATTAAAAATTAATAGGTCAACGAGTTATATAACTCCACTTGGAAGATTAGCAATCAAAAGACAATTATGATTTAATTAAGACCATGATAAAAAAAAAAAAGCTCAATCTTTACTCAGATATAACCTTGACAAAGAAGGTGTCCCTGAAAGTAGAATAATTCGCTTGGTCTTTCTTGCCAATTCAAGCACAGATTTTGTCTGTTGTAACAGAAAAGAAAGCAAATTTAAAGTAATAATGTGAACCAAATCTCCACCAAAGCAGGGTGTAAATCTTACACAGTACAGATATTAGTAACTAGTAATATGACACATTAATAAATGCTGATCCAAGATGAATAAAAAATAGAAAAAATATGCATCAAGAATGTAAAACCCAAAATAGATAACACATTGTAACCACAACCTTTTTGTTTAATTAACACTGAAGAGCATATAGATAAAACTTTTATTTGTGACCTTCCATATTAAGAATCTAAGTTACTCTATGGCAGATCTTCAGAACTAAGGAAATATTAATTAAGAGTTAAGACGGAAAAGAAAGGACAGCCGAGTTGATTCAAAAGAGCATACCTCTTCTGACTCAAATTGTTTCTTGGTGCAGCGTATATTATGTGATTCATCAACAATTATAACTGACCAGTTTCTTTCTAACATAGCCTTACGCAGCCGACTCAACATCGTATATGATATAACCACCACCTTTGGATGTCTTTCCAAATAATCAAGATTATCTTGATGACCAAATACTGGGAAAAAAAATAAACAAATAAGCATCTCAAAATGTTCACAAGCATAATAAGAAGATAAATTTTGTCTGCCCAAAACAAGACAAGATGAAAGATAATCAATATCAAAGCATATACGAAATTGATCACACTTTTAGAGCATTTGATTATCCGTCAGGTTATCATGCCCAAACCCATCCTCAAATGAAGTATCATGGAAAAATAACTTCCTATCTAGTGCAAGGTAACTAGCTCATGTTGGTGCAATCGACCTCCAAGATTTTGATGTTTGTTTGACAATATGTTTAACAAAGTCTAGTACGATCAAGATTGACCGGATGACTAGCAAGGGTGAGAAATCTTCTGAGTGACTAGTCCTAGCTAGGGCTAACTGCTAAGCAAGAGAAAGTCCTAACAGGAGGTTAGGAGGTTAGGAGGTTAGGCAAAGGGTGAGAAGTCTATCGAGTGACTAGTCTAGGCAAGCGAAAGTGACTAGATGACTAGTAAGAGTGAGTAGTCTACCAAGTGACTAGAAAATCCAAACAAGTCAAGGGTGACTAGATGCTTGGCAATAAGAAAACACTAAAGGGAGGTAACCCTTGGTAATGAGAAGTCCTGGAAGAGTGAACTCTAAACAAGGGAAATCCATAAGGAGAACCCCAAGTAATGAGAAGTCTTGGAGAAATGAACTCTAAGGGAAAACCCTAGAGGAGGTAACTCTAGGTAATGAGTCTTGGACGAATGAACTCTAAGCAAGTGTGACCGAAAGGTTTCCAGTCGACCGAACCAATGGATTTTAGTAAACCTAAGTATAGTTTTACTAATACTATTTTGCATTACTATTATTGCTAATATGCTAATTTAGCGTTGCAGGAAAAGCCTTAGTGAATCAAGACGATCAGAGTAAATGAAATCCAAACTGTTGGTCCAAGTAGGTCGGCTAGAAGGGGTGAATCTGAAAAGAAGTTTAAAAATTTCTCTTGCTTTTTATGCAGAGCAAGGACACAATATTAATTAAAATAAACAATTAATATAATAGCAATAACTTAAAAAGTAAGAAGACTCAGAAATTTACTTGGTTACAACCTAGGTGATTATTAATCCAAGACAGTTGAAAAACTCTACTAAAAAGACTCCTTCGTGAAGGCGGAGTAGCCTCTTGACTTTGAACACTCGGGAATTAATTAAAAATGAATACAAGAGTTGTTATTTAATTCCTACCTCCAAGGGATTTTTTATAATCTCCTAGGAGAATGTTACCATTGGTTGACGTGGCTCGGAGGTGCCACTAAAGGAATCTAGGCCGCTCCCGGTATGGATAAAACTTTATTCGAAGTACAACGGTCGGCCAACGACTCTGCTCGATAGGAGGCGCCTTCACGCCGGGACCGAAGGCGCCTTTGCGCCTGTGCTCAAGGCGCTTTCGCGCCTATGCTCAAATCGCCTTTGCGTGGTCCATCCGAGGCACCTCCACACAGCTGAGGCGCCTCAGGTCTTGATGACTCCAAAAGTCAACATTAGGTTGACTTTTTCTTACTTCCTTTATGTGGATGATACTCCAGTCATTCGGAGTTAAGCTCATCTGAACCCAACTTCGATCTTCTCCTCGAGCAGGCTTCCTCCCTGCTTTTCGTCCCTCGAAAGCGCCGCGCGCATCCTTCTCGTCCGCCAGTGTACTCTTCCGCAGCTCCTCAACCCTCGGATGTATCGAGCCCATCGACTCGCTTCCTGTGTCATCCTTCTCGTTAGGTGCGTCTTCCGCTTTACTTGTTGTGTTCCTAAGTCCCTACACACTTAAATAATACAAGGCATAAAAAAACACAAAGTCTAACATAACCCGGTTGATCATGTCAAAACCAATCCGGGTACTTACACAAACAAGTCTGGAAAACCAGATGTTTGGCGGGTAAGTTTAAGTAAGCTAAGTAGTGTGGTGAGATCGTGTCACCGTCAAAACAAACCTTAGGCGATGTTCCGACTAAAGAAACCAACGGAGGTTTCTAAGTCGAGATCAAAACAGTCTAACTATCTATATTACTCATACATACTATTATCCAACTTTGTTTTGCAAACTACTATTATTATTCTAATTGTGCTAACTCTGTTTTAGAGAAAACAAGTTTGGGTTGACCGAGGGTTCGGTCGACTAAACATAAGGTTCTATCGACCTATCCGGATAGCTTGAAAGGATAAGATCGAAGTCCGACAAATGTGAAAAAGAGGTTCCGTCGACTGATAAGAATTATCAGTCGACGACTGATAAAACATGGTAATTGAAGAAGATTTGATAAAATCGCACGGGAAAGGAAACTCTGGTTCCGTCGACGGATAAAAATTTTCAATCGACCGAACAACATGATTTACGGAATCAATGAGATCATATCAGAGCAAACAAGGAAGGGTGCGGCGATACAGATAAAAGGTTACGAATCCGTCGATCGAACGGTCTTTTAGTCGATCGAACGAAGCCTATAAAAGAAAACCTCGAGGTTCGAGGCAAATCATCAATTCTCTGTTTGAATCATTTTTCTCCTGCTGCTCTGTTTGTACAAGTCTTGCTGCTCTGACGCCGAGAGGCTTTCCAACAACGACACTTCATCTTCTATTTCTTGTTGTCGGTATATTTGTTTTTACTTGAATTTATTTAAAGGATTTAGTAGTGTTGTTACTATCCTCCTCTTACATTGTACGAGTTTGCTTCTTCTACAAAAGGTTTCAGAGAGAAGAGCTATAGTAGATTGCCAATTGAAGCGATCAAAGATCATGGACCTTGGAATAGTAGTCATTGGACTACGAACCAAGTAAAATTAAACTCTGTTCTTATTCGCTTTACATTATTCAACTGCTACTTTGATTCGGTTTTACGAAAAGACGAAACAAAAAAGAAAAGGTTCTAAAAGAACGAGATTCACCCCCTCCCCCTCTCTCGACTCTTTCAATCCTACAACTCGGACTTTATTTCGATCCTACAGCTCAGACTTTATTTTGAATTTCAAACCTAGTACCGGAAGAAGTCAAAACGTCATCAAAATTCATGACTTAAGTGACACAGATAAAGAAGGTTCATGTTGTAGACATAGACTATGTCAATCAAAGAGAACATGTAATTCAGCAACATTGTAACTCTAAGTACTCAGAGTGCACAAGGCAGTGTCACAATTTAGAGAGTAATTCTACTGTCTGGAAGACCATGGAATCTGATTCAGAAGCAGAGCTGCTAATAATGCAACTAAACTAAATAGCTTCCTCCACCATTAAGAACTTGCAACAAAAGCAGATTTAACAGACGGATAAATATCTGGTCAAAGTCAAGTAGGATCGTCATATTGTACATATGATGTTCTTTGCCCTAACATTAAACTCAGTCAATCAGAAAAGTATGAGAGCTGTGGAAGTCAAAATAAGTAACCCAAAATTTAGCAAAAAGTAACTTTTCTATTGGGCAAACATCCCAGTTAATAGCTAGACATATAAAATAAATTTAAAAAGGAGACTCAAGAATAACAATTCAATAATTTATGGTTTCAGAAGATCCATCAGCTCAACAAGAACAGTGAAAGTACAAATCCGCAGCACATTAATGAACACACTAATGATAGAGATGTGTAAGATAAATAAAGAATGAACGATCTGTTGAATGCCAACATCAGACTCAAATTGGAGGAATTCAAATAACCAGAAAATACTGACAGAAGGATCACTAGTTTTGCAGAGAAGACTAGTAATTAAAGCATCATCCTAGAGAAGAAAAGAGCCTCTTGCATGGAAACAGAACACGGAGTGTTTTATTAGTTATTTCAAGTGTGCAAGGGGTAATAGAACTGGGAGGTATGATCAGTTAATTATCAACTCCATCCAGAAACTCTTTTATAGTAGAACAATACACCTCAATGAATATAGAAAAACATTATAACCATTAGTATATTGACTATGAATTATAAAACATAAAAGATTATATTTGTAACAAAAAAAAAAGGTATTAGGCTTAATAGAGTATAGTCAGAATATATGGAATTTAAGTTTAGCAATATTAAATGTAATGAAACAATTGTTAAAATAAAAAATGACGAGACCTTTAAGTAATTACGATCATTTTTGAAAAACGATGGATGGATTGAGGGAGTTGTCTTACATAGAATATAAACAGGATTGTTGAAATAAAGAAGAAAGTCGAGTGTTTTATGTGATCGTAAAATACCTCTAAAACTTAAAGGAAATTTTTACAAAACGGTAATTAGACCTGCTATGTTATATAGCGCTGAATATTAGGCTATGACTCGAGCGCATGGGCAAAAGATAAAAGTCGCAAAGATGAGGATATTAAGGTGAATGTATGGACATATGAGGATGGACAGAAATAAGAGCATTAAAATGAAAGTCAGAGTTGCATCTATTGAGAGAAAAAAATGCGTTTAAGATAGTACAGAACAGGTACTTAGATAGTCAATAAATACTTTAGTTAGGCGATGTGAAACTATAACAAATACGTAAACGAGGAAGACCAAAAAAGACTTAGTCAGCAACAATAAAACAAGATAAAATTTAGTAAAGTATAGATGATGAAATAGTAAGGGATAAAGTTCAATGGCGTAGAAGGATCCATATAGTTGACCCTGTTGGTGCAACCTTAGGTCAAGGTTGACCTGGTTGACCAGACTCGAGTTGACTTGACTCGAGTTATGTTTTGATGTTTGACGAGTTATGACGATGTTTGACGTGAACAGAAAAGTTGTATCTTGATGTTTGACAAGGATACAAGCTTGGGAGATTGTGGGTGCAACTCGTGGTCAAGGTTGACCTGGTTGACCCGAGGTGAGTTGACCGGAAAGTCCAGGGAGCTTGGCACGGAGAAAGTCCAAGTATGGAGACTTGGCACGAGAAGTCCAAGTATGGAAGCTCAGCATGGGAAGACGGAGAGGGCTCGATAGCTCGCCTCCTGACGGGTCGAGAGGGCTCTAGCTTGTTCTTCGGACCGGATGTGGAAAGTCCCGTGAGTGAAGCCGGTGAAAATCCTGAAGCTAGGTGAAAGTGGAAGTCCCGTGAGTGAAGCTAGTTGGAAAGTCCAGTGAGTGAAGCCAGGAAGTCCCGGTGAGAAGAGAGAAATCCCGTGAGTGAAGCGGTAAAACCCTAGTAAGTGAAGCTAGTGAAAGTCCCGTGAGTGAAGCCGGAGGGAAAATCCGGATGGATCAAGGGTGATCGGACATCCGGTGTTGGGAAGTCCAAGTAGATCGAGGAGAATCGCACGTTGGCAAAGGGCCAGTGGGTCAAAGGGATCGACCGAACACTTGGTGGAGAATCTAGCAGGTCGAGGAGTGACCAGACGCTAGGAATGATGAACCAACAAGTCAAGGTTGACCGGATGTTGGTGTAGCGAGGTTTAGGGTCGGAGTTTGGATCGGCCGGGACCGATCCAGCGATACATCGATAGCCGACGGCCACCGCACCGATCAAGAACCATCCAGAGTTTCATCAGAGTTATCCGATCGTCCGAGACCGATCGACAACCATCGAGGCGCAGAAGTTCGGAGAGAAGCCCGATCGCTACGGGACTCGATCGAGATTCGATCGGCCCATGGACCGATCGAGACCAAGTGGTTAGGAATGGATCGGTCCGCATCGATCCACATTGAGCCCGATCGGTCCACGCATCGATCCAGCTACTGCCGCGACGCAGCCATATTTCTTCCGTGTTTCTTCGCTTTCTTCGCAGTAAGGAAGGCTGCTGCTGCGAGCCTCCTACTTCTTCTACTTCTTCTTCCTCGATCAAGCTTCCGCCTGCTCGAGGTTCGAGCTTTGAGCTCGCCTCCGCTTCGCGTGAGCTTCCGCCGATCACCGCATTGGGTTGTCGCCCATCGCCTCCCACGATGAGGAGACAAGCCAGTATCGCATTCATATTGTTGTTCAGATTTGCTTCTTGCTTTCCTTGTACTCCTTTCTTGTTGTTACAAGTATCAGGCGAGGTTTCTCCACCCACAAGGAGCATTTATTAGCCTCCGGGACTCATCCACCGACGGATTGATAGTCGTCCACCTTACGACACGCCGAGGAGTAGGAGTTTATCTCCAACCTCGTTACATCGGTTGTTTGAGGTTTGTCTTCTTTCCTTCGCTTCGTGTTTATTTTCCGCTAACACGCTGTGTAAACGCACGATGGGGGCTTATTCACACCCTCTCTAGCCTCCGTACGAAGGATCCTAACAAGTGGTATCAGAGCAAGGTTGCTCTTCGTCGGATTAACACCCGGAGGAGCACAAGCTAGAGAATGGATCGACTCGGAGAAGACATCACGTTTCCACCCTTCTACGAGTGCTGCGACTTCGCGTATTGGAAGGTAAGAATGAGGTATTTTCTTATGACTAACCTTGAAAATTGGAGTTGTGTTCAATTAGGTTTCAAGCCTCCGATGGACAAGAAAGGAGAAACCCTAGAGAACAAGGAGTGGACCAAGGAGCAAATCCACCAATCAACCATCAATGATGAGGTAACAAAAATCATTGAATTTTCTTTATCTAATGATATTTTGTGTAAGATAGGAGGATACAATAATGCCAAGGAGTTGTGGAACAACTTGGCCAAACTCCATGAGGAGAACCCCACTTCAAGCCATGAAGAGGAGCCTAGTGAGCCAAGTAGCTCACATCGTGGAGGTGAGGAATTAGAAGTTGAGGGCTACTCAGCATCTAAAGAAGAAGAGGAGGTGAGTTCTTCTTCAAGATCGGAGCACGAAGAAGAAGCTTTTACCTCCGGGAGGGATGAAGAAGAGAGCATCCATCCATCCTCAACCCTAGGTAACTCAAACACTTTAAGTTCAAGTAAATTGCATATAATGTGTTTTGAGTGTAGGGAATTTGGACATTACAAGAGTAAATGTCCAAAGAAGACTAAGAAGACTCCACCGGCGCCAAAGATCAAGGAAGTCGGAGTCCCAAAACGCAAGGGCAAGGAACACGTGGTGTGCTTCCAATGCAAGCAACGGGGACACTATAGGAGTCAATGTCCAAGGGGGAGGCAATCTCACAAGGACAAAAGACCAAGCACGTGTAAAGGGGGAGCGAAGGCAAACCCTAAGGTATCCTCTAAGGTTCATTCTTGCACTTCTAATAAGATACATGCTAGTAGTCTTATTGCGATTGTCAAGAATGATAAGCATGATAATCATAGAAATCAACATGTGTGCTTAGGTGCTAAACATCTTAGCCTAGATAAGAACAATACTAGGAAGGTCAACCCTAGGATTAACTCATCTAAGGCTAAGGAGAACCTAGGTAGAAACCCCAAGACAACTAGACATATGCCTAGGAACACCTCAAGAAAGAATGATAAATTAAAACTTGAGGTTTTAGAGAAAGAAAATCAAGTCTTGAGGTCAAGACTTAACACTCTAGAAAAGACCCTAAAGAATTTAGAGAAGTCAACTCTAGGGTCTAAGGGTTAAATTTCAAAGCCCAAGGACAAGAAAGGTTTGGGTCACAAACCTAAGTCCCAAATGGTCAAGCCCACCTATCATAATGTTCCATTCGATTATGGAACAAAACCTAGGGCTAGGAAGAACAACACCAAGGTCACAAGGGGAGTCACCCCTAGAGTTGATCTTGATGAGTCCCAAATGATCAAGGCTTTAAAGCCTAAGAGGGTCATTAGGAGGGTTGCTAGGGAAGTCATCCCTAGTGAATATTTAGTGAACCCAATGAGCTCAAATAGGTATTGGGTTCCTAGGAGCGTGATTTCATCACGCTAGATGAGTTAGGGTGTGTCAACCTTACTTGAATAGGTAGTTAACCTAATCATGGCAAAAGGTGGCACTTTAGGAAGTTTCAAGGTGCAATCAAGCCTTGAAAATGAAATTGAAAAATATTCCTAAGGTGAGTCGTCTAGAGTCAATTTAATTGGCACATAGTGATCTAAACATCCTTGATATATGATCTTAGATCTATTACACTTAGGAATATAGAACCTATGGCAAGATGATCAAAATTATCAAAAATGGCAACTAAGGCTAGTTTTAGGTATTTTCTATACCTTTATGTGCTATTTGCCATATATTGTTTGCCATATACCATGTCATGACATTATATTTATTTTATGATCATTTAAAATGTCATGATAATGCTTAGGTTAGTTTAAATGTCATGCTTTATTTAAGTTTCACACTTTATGCCATGACATCATGACATTGGCACATGTTTTTACTTATGAAATCATTATATGCCATGTCATCATCTTGTGCAGTAATGATCAATGAAATTGATTTAAGGATAAAAACACATTTTGATATTGAGATCAAAGTGTAGTTTAGCAAATGCATGAGAACTTAGCCTAAGATGACCTAAACCCATATCTCACATCAAAATTAACTTGGATGTGTTTGATACACTTTAGATGTGTGTGAGATATTAGGATCATGAGTTAGGATCAAGATACATAGTTCTTGTACCTAGATGAGCCTAATTCAAGAGATTGGAGGATCATAGGGAAAACTTGTGTACAAATCATGTACATATAGTCCTACGATTATGGTCCTAAATTAAAGGGTTTAAAATCATTTTAAAATTGATTTGAAAAACCTTGATGAAGCTTTTCTAGTGATAGCATTCATCATTGAGCAAAATGATACAAAGATGAGTTAAACTTTGAATTATTTCAAAAGTTTTTGAACTTTGTATCAAGATTTGAAAATGGAAGTTATTTTCATCTAAAACTATTTTTCCATGATAGTATATGGTATGAGGAATGTATCCTCAAAATTTTACGATTTTTTGAATTTTCTGTAATTTTCTGTGAATTTCTGAATTTCTCCCGGGGAGAAAAATCAGAAATCTCTGATTAAGTCATGGACATAGAGTCCGAAGATGATGGTCCTAAATTAAGAAAGCGAGGATCGATTTGGGAATCGATCGAGGTTCCTGATCGGTCCGGGGACCGATCAGGGTTTTCAGCAGGTGTCTGAAATTTCAGTTTTGGGAGTTGAGTTTCGGTTTCTAAAGGTTTGAAACTCTCAAGACATTGTTGGTGCAATGGTCGGGGAGTTGACCTTTAGGGGAGTCTTACCTAATTGTCAAGGGGAGTTGACTTTTAGGGAGTTTTACTTAAGACTTTTGAGGATTAGTGATAAGGAATTGTCACTAAGTTGAGTGTCGAGTTTAGTATCAAGGGGAAATTAAGGGTTTGAAAAAGGTATGGGACTTTCGTAAGAAACTCGACTGATTCCCTCATGTGTCAAAAGGGGAGAGATGTCCCAAGGGGAGAATGGGAGAATGTTTGGAAAACCTAAGTTAACCTAACTTGTTTATGGGTTTCACAAACATCAAAAGGGGAGATTGTTGGTGCAACCTCAGTCGAGGTTGACTGGTTGACTGACTCGAGTCGACTTGACCGAGTTATGTTTTGACGAGTTATGACGATGTTCGACGTGAATGCAAAAGTTGTATCTTGATGTTTGACAAGGATACAAGCTTGGGATTGTGGGTGCAACTCGTGGTCAAGGTTGACTGGTTGACCCGAGGTGAGTCGACTGACTAAGTCCAAGCAGGAGCTCGCACGGAGAAAGTCCAAGTATGGAGACTGGCACGGAGAAGTCCAAGTATAAGCTGGGAAGACGGAGGGCTCGATAGCTGTTCTCCTGACCGTGGTCGAGAGGGCTCGGTGAGCTTGCTCTGGACCGGATGTGGAAAGTCCGGTGAGTGAAGCGGTGAAAATCCTAGCGAGTGAAGCTAGGTGAAAGTGGAAGTCCGGTGAGTGAAGCCGGGCAAGAGGCAGGTGAAAGTCCCGTGAGTGAAGCCAGACGAAATCTGGTGAGTGAAGCGGTAAAACCCTAGTGTGAAGCTAGGTGAAAGTCCCGTGAGTGAAGCCGGGCGAGGAAAATCCAGATGGATCGGGTGATCGGACATCCGGTGTTGGGAAGTCCAAGTAGATCGAGGAGTGACCGGACTTGACGAAGAGAAAAGCCAAGTGGGTCAAAGGATTGACCGAACACTTGGTGGAAAATTCTAGCAGTCGAGGAGTGACCAGATTGATGACCAACATGTAGAGGTGCGAGCCAGAGAATGAAGGCGAGGTATCTTGGAGTTTCTAGTATGATCGATGTTCTGTGGGAAGCCCGTATCAAGTGTCACTATGAGGGTATGGTTCGAGATGTTGACCGGATGTTGTGTAAGATCCAAATCGATGTTTATCGTTTTGTGGGCGTGTAGAAATTGAAGTGGTTAATCTCAACTTGGGATGGTCTTCTGGTGGCAAATGTGTGGCTAGAGTAGATTGTGCAGCAAATGGAGCAATTAACCTCACTGTTGTATAATTTGACGTTGGTGGCAAATGTGTGGCTTGAGCAGTCCTTGTTACTTTGTAATTTGACGTTGGTGGCACATGTGTATCTTGTGCAAACCATTTCTTGCATGTACATAAAGCTTGTGCAGACCATTTCTTGCTTCTACTTGGAGCTTATGCAGACCGTTTGTTACATGATGGAGCTTTGTTGAGCTCGCCTCCGAAGCTTCGCGTGAGCTTCCAGTCGTCGATCAGCTGCTGCAGTTGGGTTGTGAAGTTGCTGCTTCATCGCCTCCGGTCGACAGAGGAGGCAAGCGAGTGTTGCATTCATATTGTTGTTTGTATTTGCTTCTTGCTTTCCTTGTACTCCTTTCTTGTTGTTACAAGTATTGTGGCGAGGTTTCTCCACCCACAAGGAGCATTTATTAGCCGGTTCTCCGGGGACTCATCCACCGACGGATTGATAGGCTTCGTCCACCTTACGGACACGCCGAGGAGTAGGAGTTTATCTCCGAACCTCGTTACATCGGTTTGTTTGAGGTTTGTCTTCTTTCTCTTTCGTTTCTGTGTTTATTTTCCGCTGCGCTAACACGTTGTGTAGAAACGCGACGATTTGGGATCGGCTATTCACACCCCTTCTCTAGCCTCCGTACGAAGGATCCTAACAGACCCCACCTAGTGGGATAAGGATTACTTATTGTTGTAACAAAAAAAATGATATAACATAACCTTAAAAACTAAGATAAAGGCATATTTACAATAATAAATGCAAATATTTACTAAAACAAAAAATAACATGAATAATATCCAACAATAACATGATAATAGACCACACTAAGATGATATGGTTTAAATTTCATAATTATATCAGTTGAACAAATTAGGGCTGATGTGCAAAGATAAAGAACCAAAAAAAAACTTTGCAAAAATATAGTTCCCGTAATTAACAATATATAACTTTAAACATAAAATAAGAGAGACATTAAACTGGAGGTTTCAACAATTTCATACAGTTTATCAACACAAAATCAAAAGGTAAAACTTAATGCAACCAAACCCTAGCAAACAATTGCTTGATTTAATTGATGAAAGATCATCTAACTTCATAGAATTTGTCCTCTAGAAAGTACCGAGATGTATATCCTTTGGCAGCAATGTTGGAAGCCAATGTTCTATCTCCTCAGCCCAAGAAAATCTCAAGACAGCTGGACAAACAATTAGAATGGGGCCTTCATCATTGAAGCAGCATGCAACAGCAATTGCCTGAAACATATACAAGAAACATATGAATCTATTTAAAAGAGAGAGAATAAAAGAAATGATAACTCACTTTTGTATCACATACAATGGTAATAAATAAGATAAGGTGCCTGTGAAAAAAAACATTACCCATACCAGCACCCATACCCTCATGAAATACATAATCTCCCTATGTATCTTATATCCATCATGAGTACCTATTGGTACACCCATACCAATCCTATAATATCAGATGGATATTGGTACCTGGCTAAATGAGTCACGCGCCCACCAAAACTTGACCTGAATACTAATATGCAAGTATAGACATTTTGTGTGTGTTTATGTGAGAGAGAGACTGAATTTATTTGGTTATCCACTATCCGAGCCCAACTCACCTAAGCTCACATCTATATTATGTACTTATAGTACCACCATGTGTTTAGGGAAGGAAACGGGTCAGATAGTCACATGTACCCACTGAGGCCTATCATGCTTGCATACAATATGTGATGGTAATGACAAAGAATGTCTTGAAATAATCTAGAATTTCACGAAAGACATGTATTGTTTCCAAACATAATCAGAAAGTGTCAAAGAAGACCAGTGAAGCATTGAATGGGCTAAGCTAGCTATAAACTCACACAAAACACTAAAATAAGACAAACTCAAACAGAAATCAAAATAATGATTGAAAGAGAGCAACGTTATATTTTTTCCTTAAACTTGTCGAGTGAATTTAATTTCTCTCCTTTTCCACCACACCTCATCCCCTCTCATAAGTCATAAATTCCTCTTCATGATTATTTGACTGGAATAAACTAAGACCAAGCGGATACTTGTTAGCTGAGATATTTTAAGAATAGTATGGCCCAATCTTAGTCAGGATCAGACAATCCTAACCAAATCAGAAGATAAAGATTTGGTCGGCTTTAATGCTTTAATTTCATAGTTAAAATCAACCAACACAATGCCCTAGTATGCCTAGTCATCAAATATGGAAGGCAGTAAATTGGAGATAAAGCATCCAAAAAAATCGACATGTTTATACCATGCTGGAATCCTCATATAGATGTGAGACACTGAGATATAGGTCATTATATAGAAATGTAGGGCACAGTTTTGATTCTTAACCATTTTCTTTCACTTCTAAGGAAGCACTTGTAACTAAAGCATAAGTCTATTCATTAAAATCAATTAGAATTCAAAATTCCTTTGACAAGGAAGAATGCATGCTGTTTGAAGGATTGTGCATCATATGCAACTTGTGTCAATCAACCTGCTACACATGCTAACGCAGAGACACCATCAGGACATTTGGCAGACATAACTAGTAAAACAGTAACGAAGCTCGCATGCTCATTACACAAGCAAACAATATATGATGGGCCAGAATTATTATCATACTACCTAAATATGGCATGGGCCGCATGGCTGCCAAAGAATTAAAAAAATGAAAGACCACAAGGATCATAATAACTCCAGACACCAGATAGTTGTGAGTAACAATAGTTTCAGTCAGCTAGGAAGATGCAAAAGAAAATAGTTTCACTGTAAGAGGCAATCTATATTGCGCATAAGGGGTATCCGTGATACATGCAAATTATTCTCTTAAGAAGCCTACAGTATAAATTTTTTATTTTATTTTATTTTGCATAAGCATGCAGGCCATCAACATGGATAACCACAAAAATTGGCACTAATTTATTGATTTTGTACTTGATCAAAGTCTAATGAGACAATTGATTTCGGGGTAAATTTTGGCATTGCATCACCTATTTAAAAGCTCAATCCACGCGCATCAAAATAGGACATCTAAAGCAAGTGTTATTATCATGAGCAGAAGATGGCTCATTGCATCACCCATTTAAAAGTTCAATGCATTAAACTACAACATCTAAAGCAATTTCACAAACTTAAGATGGTAAGAATCTAAGAAAAGATTGAAAATGAATGGAACAAGATTAACTATAATGGAGATGAATATTCAACATAAGACTGAAAATGTAACAAAATATTAGTTCCGAGTCCAACTAAGGAATCAACCCTGACAAACACCCTAGTCAGATTTAGGAGTCCAATGAAGAACAAAAGTGAACCATATAGCTGGGTGACAATCAATACTTGTTTTTTTTTCTTGTCATAAACTCAATATAATTTATCAGTTTCAAAACGAACTGTGTTGACCATATAGATCTTAACCAGGCAACATTTTTAACTCCTCTGTCACACCAAAAAACAGTATAGATTCTGGAATGCAGAGATCATAACATCCTCATGGACATCAACACGCCATGCTATCCTAATATCTAAAGTTTCATCTTGAATAGTGTAACTGCATGCTAAGTGAATAAGAACTTGAAGCAACAACCTGTATGGTCTTTCCTAGTCCCATCTCATCTGCGATGAGACACCGCCCACCCCTTTGAAGTGCAAACCGAACTCCTTCAAGTTGAAATGGAAGAAGTGAATCTCTAAGGGTCTTTGGCAGTTTTACAAGAAGCTCATCAACCTGTTCCTCAGAATGATGGCCCTCCATGCAAGGTGTCCACCGTATGCCTACAGATTGTGAGAACTTCTTGACAACCAAACGTGTAGTGTAAGGAATTTCTTGCAATTCAACCACTGCTAACTTCTTTATGCATCTTGACACTAAATCATAATCTAAAAGCTTGAAGACGGAAATCATGCGACCACTCTGGCTCAGCGTTGGTTGAAATGGAACAACCTAAAAAGAAACATAAGTACCATCAAAAGGAATATACATTTTGGAAACAATTGACAGAAGAAAAAAAAGGTTCTAATGCCATATTAGAAGTGAATTCTTGTTTCTCAATAACTCCATTTCTCATGGGATTTTAATTTTAAATTAAATTTATGTTTTTTTTCCTAAAGACACTACATATGGAATAACCAATGCAGGGATGTACTGCATGCACAAATGAGAGCACTCTCAACAAGAACCGCAGAAAAGTGATTGATGTATCTTTTATGTTTATAGTATCAAAGGCTTAAATAAAGGACAATTGTGATGTGAATTTGGCATTTGACAGCAAAAGAATGAATTTTCTCCTCACAGAGCATTTATTCTTACTTTTGTCAAAATGGATTTCGACTTGGAGAACTTATAGGCATTTATAATTGTGAATTCTCCTTACATAGTATTTGGTCTTGTTTTGTTGAAGAAGTTTGGACTTGGAAAGCTTGCCTATTTGTTTTCCTTGGCTTCACCATCTCAGCATATTCAACTTCAACAATACAACTTAGACAAAATGAAGACAACTCAGAGCTCATTGCATCTATATATTAGAATTTCAACATATCTCAATCTTCCTAAATCTGGTTTGCAGGACTGTTGGCCCCTCTTACATTGTCCTTAGCTCATTACTAACTAATTTGTTGGCCAGGTTTTCCTCCTTCCTTCCTTCTCTCATAACTTTCCATTGATTTCTTCTTACATTCTCCTATTAAATCTCTACAGATTATTAGGTTGCACTTAGCTTATCCAATTTTCTGGCAGTTGATTTCTTATCCATGCATTTTAATCATTTCAAACAATTGAAATTTGAAATTCGTTGGAAACATGGAGTCTGGCTATATAGTCACAGTCGCAATCAAATTCCATTTAATACATACATCTCGGGTAAGACAAGAAACAAGACAAACACAACATAAAAAATAGAAGCAAAATGGAAACTTTTATGGGGCAGACCGATAACACGCAGTTTTCAATGATCCGGAGGCACTCAGCCTCCCCTGGGAACGAAGAACCCTGAATAGGCTCCGGGGCGGCGGAGAACTCATCGGCAGAGCATATTTCGAGGACGACCCTGAACGGGGAAACCGGCGGGGCCCGAGGTTCCACCGGCTTGGGGCATGGTATGCTGGGGCACCTAGATAACTTCCAGGGCCTGGAATCCGCTAGCTCCGCCGCACGCTTCCTCTTCTCGAGGGCAGCCAGCCGGTTCGCCTCAGCCCTCCTTCTCTGCTCCTCGGTGACCTCCATCATTGAGCCCTCGGTACGGAAGTCGAGACCAAGAAGCCACGGAGGAAACAGAAACGGATCGAAACGAGGAAGTTGTGCACCGTCGATTAGGGTTTTGAAGAGCACGGGACGGTAGTGAGTCAGGAACCCAAGAGGAACGAAGAGAGAGGAGGCGGGGCGTCATTTGAAAAGATGGGTCCAGCGGAGATTTCGTTCTCATGGGTAGCACGTGGAAGGCGTCGGTTTCTCTACGCGAATATTCTCAGCATCAAATTTAAATTATATTGATATCCTACGCGACCACCGCTGTCCACGTATGCGCGACTATCTGTGTAGCACCGCTCCATCATTATTTTTCTTAAATTTTTATGAAAAATAATATGCAAAAAAAAAAAATCTCACTAAAATATTTAAAAATAAATATATAAAATAATAGAACTCACGAAAAATAAAATGATAAATCATAAATTTAAACATTTTATTGAAATTGTTCTTTGAACATATCATAGCTCATTTTTTATTATAACAGCGCCTCATAATGAACCTCGTCTATTTTCGTCTCGTTTTTCTCTCTTAAAAATCTAAATATTTCAAATCATTTATCTCCCCTTTCTCTCTTAATAACTCAAATATTTTTAAATCCTCCTCCTTCTAGCTCCCTCGCACCGCCCTTCACCGTCTTCAACGATCAACTCTCTTAATGTCGACTTGTCTCATCTATATGTCGTTGTTTATTTACATGTACATATCTATATTCATTATACTATCTATTTTTAACTCTATGCTCCCGTCTCATCTTAGAGTTTAGGGTTTAGTATATTGTAGCAACTACGGTTCCGTAGTTAGAGCATCCACAGTGGTTAAACCTCACTGTGAGCTCCTTCGTTGCCACGTCTGCGCCACATCAAAAGTTAAAAACCTCACACCTCTTTCCACTATCAAAAAACTTCTCAACAACTCCTTCATGGGTCCCACACTTTTCATTATATATAATTCTCATTTATCCTTCCTATTTTACATTATACACCATTAAATTTTTATAAAATTTAAATTTACCACTTGCTAACATGAAATAACATTAATAATTTAAAAAAAACATAAATATTACATTGCATCAAATGAAAAGACATACATTATAATAATATATAAAAATAAACGTAAAATCATCTACATCAGGTCATGTCTCTGTTTAATTTTTTCCACCATTTTCTCATGTAAATAAAGTTATCCTGGTGTCATCTCACTAGTATCCTTCATAAGAATTTCATAATCCTTATGAAAGATCTCGGCTTCCCGCAGAGCCATTTTTTGCATTTGATATTCTTTAATATCTTGTCATTCTTTGTCGATGTTATGTTCCATTGTGTCGCCCTCTCTGGCTTTAGATTTGCCCTTCCTCTTCGCTGCCTTTTGCCCTATCGGACGAATGCGGACTTCAGAGTCATCTAAATCAACACTTGTATCTGGATTTGATGTTGAAGTGTTTCCTCCTGACTCGGATGTACTTACCTTCTTGTTAGAGTAATGAGCAACTGATTGTGGAGTATATTTCTCGTAGTCTTTGAGAACCCTCCACACATGCATATACTTAAAATCCTTGTTATTGTTGTTGGCTTTCCACATATTCAGTGCATTCTCCAACACATTTTCGTCACTCCAACCGCTTTGCCGATGAGTATAAATATTATTATAAGTTGCAGAAAATTCATTTGCCATCGGTGCAAACCTATAATAATGTGATTTCAGACGCTGATAACTTCTCGTCATAGATCCAGTGGGGCGATGTTTGTTGTAGTAATCACCAATACGTTTCCAAAAAGCTTGATCCTTCTGGTCATTACCAATGATTGCATCAGTGCTTATAGTTGCCCATGACTTCGCAAGGACCACATCTTCATTGGGAGACCAGAATCTTCTTTTCGATTCATTTTCCTCCAGCTCAACTTCACGCTCTTCTTATGATGAGTGTGGTGGCACTTGAGTTGCTGGAACAGATGATGGCGTTAGAGATTCTTTGTCGCTGATAGATGGATCAATAGTCGCGCTTCTAGATTCATTCGAAAGTATGACAGGTGGTTGATTAGGAGAAACCCCGTAAGGATAAGACATCCCAAGTTGGCTACCCATTGCTGACCAGTCTTGGGATGAATATATACCAAATGGAGCTGAGGCGGTGTTACTTTGATTCCACGGCTGAAAAAAATTTTGAGAACTTTGGGAATTTGGAAATTTTGGAGAATATTGTGGAACATATGAAATATTTTGAAATTTTGGAGGATATTGTGATTGAGAGAAAAAATGAGGATATTGGATATTTGGAGGAATGCGAGTATTTTGAGAAGATGTATTTCCTTCCGTATTTGAAGAATTCAAAAGATTCGTAAAGGAAGTATTGAGATTTTCATCCATCTCGAATACAAATAGGGAATGAAAGGAAGAATTGAGTTGAGAGCAAAGATAGCAATGGAATGAATGAAATAGATCTCATATTTATAGATTTTTTATATATTAAAAAAATTAAATTATAACCGTTGAACAACGGCTAAAAATTAGCCGTTGCTCAACGGCTGTGCTCACTGAAATGAGAAGCAGGTACCAGACTTTTTGATTTTTTTTTTAAATTATTAAAAAAATTAAAAAAATTAAAAGACGAAGAAGCGGCTTTGCAGCGGCAGAGCCGCTTCTTCGTTTTAATTAAAAAACCTCCCTCCACTATGGGAGGGAGGTTTTTCACTCAGTCCACGTCATAGTGGGAGCTCGGAAAGAGCTCCCACTGTGGTTGCTCGGAAAGAGCTCCCGCTGTGGTTGCTCTTACTATAACGTTCTTGTTCTGAGAACTATTATAGCAACTACGATTTGATAGCTTTTACAATATGGAAACCCTAAAATAAGAATGTTGTAACATTTATAATTTGGTAACTACTACAATGTTCTTATCACACCACGTTCAGCAACTACAATTTGATAGCTACTATAATATGATGCGATCAATATGTTCTAATCAAAACTAGATGAATTATCATTTTATTGTTTAAAACTAACATTGTAATATGTCATTTTACATAATTAAATAGCATCTAGTGCATCAATGTCCCATAGAACCTCTACTTCTCGTGCATACCGCAAGAAAATACAATGGAAAAGCAACATCTCCTAGTTTAAGTCGTTCATAAAAGCACTAGAACCAAATGATCGATAGTTGAAGTTGCTAAGTAGAAGCTCATTTACATGAGAGCTAGTGTACAAAATATATTTGACAATTGTGACAATGATGCTAAATGTTTCATCTTACAAACTAAGAAGATTAGATTTATACGAAAAGATGTTGCACTAATTCTAGGACTTCCAAATCATGACAATGAAATTCCTTTGCATTTGAATGTTAGCTTCACCCCACTCTACCTTCAACATTTTATAAATCAGGAGTGTTCAAAGAAGGAAGTAGAGAACAAGCTAATCAACGTCAACAAACAACCAGAACCATCTCTTGAATCCGATACATTGTTTTGTCAAGTTGTTATTTTATATTTTTTTTTATATTCCTTTTATTTACTACTACTAGTAGTATATATACACTACCGGTAAAATTACTACTTGATTGTGTAGATGACTTTAAAAATATAGATAGATATAATTTGTGTAAGACTGTATATGACTACATGACCTCACAAATGAAGGTCATAAGTGTGATGGTCTTTCAAAAGTCTAATCCATAGGGGCTCGAGGGAAATCTGTTAGTGCAGTGGGACCGGCAAGAGGGGTGAATTACCTACAAGAAAAATAAACCCTTTTCTCCTTCTTTTAACTTAGATTAGTAGTAAAAGTTAATTAATAAAAATAATAATTGACATAAAGAAATAACAACTTAAAAGAGTAGGTAAAAGGTCAAGATTTACTTGGTTATAACCTAGATGGTTGTTAATCCAAGGCAGATGAAAGCTCACTAAAATTCTTCTTCATTGAAGGTGGAGAAGCTTTTTACTTACGTTAGAAGCTTTTTACTTACGTTAACAGTTCAGAAATAACTATAAAAGTTAATACAGAAGTTGTTGCTCAGTTCCACTTTTCTTCCTAGGTCCAGGGGTCTTTTTATAGCCCCTAGAAAATCTTATACAAGGCTGCAAGGCGCCTTCAGCGAGACAAGTGAAGATAAGATTTTATCTTCGCTGACGGTTAAATTTTACCCAGCCTAAGGGACCTTCAAAAGGTTGAATGTGTCTTCCATTGGCGCTTGAAGGCGTCTTCCCACAGAAAGGCACGGAGGTGCCTCCGACCAGATTGAGGGCGCCTCCAACAGCTCCACAACTCCCCATTGGCTCTTCCGTTGCTTCGATCACCTTGGTGATTTCGTCCATCGGAATTAGGCTCACCTAGACCCATCTTCCAACCCTCTCCTCGAGCAGGCTTCCTCCCCGACTTCTTGTTCCTCGAATGTCGGGCACGTCCTTCTCGTCCACAGGTGCACTCTTCCGTAGCACCTCGTCCCCTCATATGGACTGAGCCCATCGACTCTCTCCTGTGTCGTCCTTCTCGCTAACTGTGTCTTCCGCTCAACTTCTGTGTTCCTAAGCTCCTGCAAACTTAGACACAACGATTAAATACAACAGAACATAACTGAACTTGGTTAACTACATCAAAACTACCCTGGGGTTCTAACAAAATCAAACTCCAATACTAGGATTTGCATACCTACTTGATGTAAGTTGTTAAATTTTACTATAACTTAATTGATTCAAAATTTATAACCATACTTCTTGTATTACAAGTTTAGATGTGTGAACATGTTAGAATCATATAGCCACATAAGAATTTTGTCCTTCCAAGAATATGTCAATGGAACTGGACAATCTCATGTGTATCTACAATAAAGATGATGATTGCTCAACTACCTTTACAAAAAATAATAGCAACTTTGGTTCCATCAGATTTAGAGGAATATATGCAATTAATTGATTTCCTAGTAGAGTGAAAGAGTAAATTGATGATCAAATTGCATAGCACTTTGGCATTATTGAAGTTTTTGCTAAGCAAGTAGAGGATGTTGAGGAGCATGTAGCAGAGGATGTTCAGGAGCAACCTGCAGAGAATGTTCAGGAGCAACCTGCAGAGAATGTCAATGTTGTAAAGTAAAAGATGATCAACTTGTTGATATGCAAACTTTGGTTGCTGAGTTGAACAAGGATATTGAATAGAATGATACAAAAAGAATGGAACTATCTGCATTACTAGATAGGAATGCCAATAATGCTGAAATTAGCATTGGTGAAAAGGACATAATCATAACTGAACAAGCAAATAAAATTGTAAAGCTCCAAAACAAGTTATAGAGCAAGGTATCAGAAGAGGCAGAAGCAACCCCTACCCCAGATAAAAAGGGTCATAGAACCTAATCCGCCAACACATAGAAGAAGGAAGACATGTGCTAGAGAAAGTATTAGACTACTACCAACTCTTAAATTTCCTTCAGCTATCAAGAGAAAGAGAACTAATAAAAAATAAATAACCTAGGGGAAGATAAAGATAAGGAGAATTTTCAAAATGGCATTGTAGAATCCCTTGTCCCATCAAACACAGCTGTCATAATTTCATCAAATCAACAAACGAGGCTTGTTGAGATTTAGAAGTTCAAAACTAAAATATTGAAGGTAGGGTTGATTGTAGTTAATTTTTGTTATTATTAATCCTCAATGATATGTTTGTGTATGTATTTGTTCAGTGAGCGAAGACATATTTTAAGAAGAATAAAGATGACATAGTAACAAATACATTATTGAAGCTCAACCAATTAAAATGAGTTGGTTGGTAGCGTAGTTATATAAGTATGTAAAACAATGTTAATTTTGTTGAAGTCTCGTATAGTGTATAAAACAAGAATAATACTATTTTTATCCTTTTCATGTTGTACTGACAATAATAAATTTGAATATCAAATTTCACCATCAACTTGAAAAAATATTTAAATATAATTTTTCACAGTTGCTATAAATGTTGAAGTTATGAATATTATTCGATACTATTAACAACTTATAAATTATTCTTATGTTTTTATTGGTTCATATAGAACTACGACGCTTCCAGTATGGTCCAACTCTATTTTCTCATTAGATATGGAAGATTTAATGATAGTCTTTGATTAGACTCAGTACACCCTTGGCGAATGCATACTGCATATTTTACAATTATATTAAATGAAGTCAAAATCTTTAACACACCATACTACCCATCCATATTTTGTGGGGTTGATTTTGCTGTAAGTATTTGACTACCTGAACTAATCTTATTTATTTTTTCTTGTATTTAGTCTCCTAAAAATGGATTTTGTTTACATAGGCAATGTTGAGATGATAGATGGTGACGCATTACAACAAACTATTTAAACAGATGAATATAAGGTCATTATATATATCTTCTATCATCTTAATAACAAAGATGATCATTAGTAATGGTCATAGATATGGAAGAATGCTTATTTATACATTATAACTCTCTCGGTGATATAGAAAAATACACTTTTATGTTTGAGACTCCTGTAAGTATTAAGTTATATATTGATGCATTAGTAAAGGGAGCTCATCAAGTACGAGTCAAAGCCAGGAACAACAACTGACATGAAGGTTAAAGTCAAGGCGGCTAAAGGAAAGAAACCGCTTGGTCATCAAAATTGGCCGAGCGGGTGGCAACGAGGTGAGTGGGTTTGAAGGGTCCGTTCGGCCCAAAAGCTCATCTTGTACTGGAAAAGTCCATGGTTAGTGAGCTGCTCTAGATATATTTTTCGTCCACAGAGCACGTGGTTGGCTCAGCGTTGGTGCAGCAAAACAGCTCTGAACAACAGCTGGTGTATTTCTTAAGTCATATATTGAAAGATGCAGAGTCTCGCTACACCTGTCCCTAAAAGTTGGCATACGGACTAGTACTCACCGCTTGGAGATTCCTCCATCCTTTCTCTCACATCTCATCGTGGTGCTGACTAACAGTGCACAGGAAAGAGTCTTCTTTAATTCGGAGGCATCCAGATTGCTGATCAAATAGACCATCGAGCTAAGTGAGTTTGACATACAGTATCAACCCCAAATGATAATCAAGGCCTGAGCCTTAGCTGATTTTGACACTGAGGTACAAAACGTAGAGTCGGGAATGACTTAGAAAATATATGTCGACGGCTCATCCACTCGGCAAGGCAATGGAATAGGCATCCTATTAATATCATTGTGTGAGGATAAGATGCAGTTGTCCATACGACTGAACTATCGGGCCACAAATAATAAGGCAGAATATGAGGCTTTGATAGCTGGCCTACAAGTAACTCGGCATATGGGAGCCACAAGAGTCCTCATCCATTTTGATTCTCAACTGGCAACTCAGCAACTATTGAGAACGTTCGAGATAAATAACACCCGGCTCAAGCTGTATGCCGAAGCTTTTAAGAAATTGAAGATAAATTTCCAAGAAGTAAATATACAGAAGGTCCTCTAGTCGAACAACCAGTATGCTGACTGTTAGATTTTGAGGGATGTTCTAAGGAAATCACCTTACGGTTTTTACTTACTATAGATTCACTATTTGAGTGCATATTATATGTTTGATTGTCTTAAACTCATTTACAGAATGTCCACAATATAATTCATAGCATGAAAGAAATTGTGATTGGATCACAATTAGTGATTATCTCTACATGTGTAATTATGAACTATTAGAATTTCCCTAGTCGTCGAATTGATATATTCGGACATCATCAATTCTGTAAGACTAGCATGAGTTTTATACTCCTTGGTTCACCAAGTAGCTGTTTTCTCACTAGCTGGAGATATTGGGATGTTGAGAATTAAACGTAGATACTAGTTATGGTAACTAGTTCATTGGAGTGACTCACTATAAGACTTCATATGATTATCTATATATATGGATATATCTGTGAAGCTCTCACTGCAGTTCGAGTTCAAGATTCCTTCGACTTGAGGTATACAAGTCATCTTTATTATGGAGACTTATACTTTGACATCTTAAGCAAGCACCTCATTGAGGTGTGGACCTAGGATGATTGGGTATAAGTCGAAATATTCAAAAAAAATTGGATAGCCCATAGAGGATTCACCGCTCCTTGTGAGGAGACATATACCCTATAGCCACTCGTTAGGATTATTACTCAAAGTCTTTAGTCAAAGCATCACATGTTAAGAATACGAGACTCTTGTACACATGTACAAATAATTTAAATCCGTAGAACGAGGAAGTATTGCTTGGGCTAGGTGTGATGTAGTCAGTCTAGTAGGGACGGACACAGACCATGTCCTGAACTAAGTGGGTATAAGACGAATGAAAGGAACAAGGCACAACTCACTATAGCTGCTGAAGGGTTTAGAATTAGTTCTAAGATCAACTATGATTTTCTGGCTAATTAGGGATCATGATGTACTATTAGGTGTCACTCATGATTATTCTATAATAAGTAGTTAATTATGGATAACCCATAGAGGATTCACCGCTACTTGCGAGGAGACATATCTTATGGCCACTCGTTAGGATTATTACTCAAAGTCTTTGACCAAAGCATCACATATTAAGAATATGAGACTCTTGTATACATGTACAAGTAATTTAAATCCGTAGAACGAGGAAGTATTGTTTGGGCTAGGTGTGATGTAGTTAGTCTAGTAGGGACAGACACAGACCATGCCCTGAACCAAGTGGGTATAAGACGAGTGAAAGGAACAAGGCACAACTTACTGTAGCTGCTGAAGGGTTTAAAATTTGTTCTAAGATCAACTATGATTTTCTGAATAATTGGGGATCATGATATACTATTAGGTATCACTCATGATCATTCTATAATTAAGTAGTTAATTATAGATAGTCAAGATAAATTGGGAACCTATTAGGTCACACGCACTAACGAGTCTCTAAAAGATGTAAAACAAGTTAAAGAATAGGATTCTTAGATCAAGAGATAAATGTTTGGTTGGACCATGCATAAGATAAATATGGAAATATTTGTCATGATAGAAGCGTGGATGGGCTACCTCTCTTATGGTAGAGTTAAACCATATTTGGTTTAATAATGAATTAGTCATGAACCAACTTGGTTTAGTTGTGAACCAAACCAACGGGTTAATGGGCTAATTTTTAGTTAAGGGCTAATAGGTTGGATTTGGGCTTTCTAATCCAACTCATTAAAGAGGATTATATATAGATGTAATTGGGAGAGAATTAGATACAAGTTTCATTTTTTGGTTGATTGACTTTTGGAAACACAATCCTCCTCTCCCTCTCCTCTCTCTCCCTCTGTTGACGTAAGCACCATAAGGGAGAAAAACTCTCCCTTGTGTGATTCTCTTCTTGTTCCTCTTGATCCCTCTTCTTCACTCGCGGCTAATAACTTTCGAAGGAGAGGTTGTACTCAAGGAGTTTAAGGAGCTTGGCGTGGATACGAATAGAGGTAAGGTTCAATAACGTCGTTATGGTTGATGTATTTCTCGTTACAGGTCATCCGTAAGGTATACCTAGCGTAAATTTACTTTCCATAAAATTTTAATTATGCGATCATGTTTGACATGTTATATTCTTGTATGTGTGTGGTGTGTCTGATGTAATAATTAGGAATTATTATTATTTTATTTTCTACTACACATGTTTACGAATTATGTTCTAGTACATACCCATGTCGGGCATATCCCAACAGTCGAGCAGCGACTATAAACCTAGGAATCGATGAAAATAACAGTTGAGCGGCTGTTATAAACCCGAGAGTCGACAAAATCACTAGTCGAGCGGCGGCTATAAACCCTAATGTTGCCATTTGGGAAGAATCGAAGTCAAGCGATGACTTTAAACCCGAGCACAGTGTGATTTGGGAGTCGAGCAGTGACTATAAAACCTTGAGTCTTGATAATCAACCAGTCGAGTGGAGATTATAAACTCTAGATAACTAATATTCAATAGTCGAGCGGCGATTATAAACCTCGTTTCAATAATCGGGCGATGGCCATAAAACCTAGCAAGCGTCATCGAGACTTTCGAATAAAAATGCAAGTGTCAAACACTCCTAACCCGACTGGGCAAATCATAAGTGGGCGGAGAGGAATCTTCGCATGAGAGAGTGGGAGATACTCGACCTGACCGAGCCAAGCGCCCGTTCTTATTTCTATAACGGGATGTCGCTCGGCCACGACTCATGGGATTCAAACTATTGCATGGGGTAACTAGGTTAAATAGAACATGTTGAATCATTGAGTGGGGACGCATGGATTAGTACTTAGTAGTTTCAAGGATGAAACACTATATGGAGTCGAACGTGAGGACATTGATTCACACTTGGAAGACTTCGAGGATAAAGTACTCAACGAGCTAGGCGGAAGAGCATTAATTCATAGTTAGAAATTTTTACAAAAAACTAGAGGAAGTACAAAAAGCTGACAAGAAACATGAGAAGAAAAACTACTTTAGATCGGCAACAACATCCTCGGGGAGCGAGGCCATGAGCTCATCCTTTCAAACGGATGAAATGGAGATATCGACAGACAAGTGGCCGCACTCCTTCAGCTACTAGATGATGTCGGCTATGCCTAGATCGAAGAGTCATAGGATCCGATTAGAGAAGAGCTAATTAAAGCTCTCCGAGCGAAGATACTTAACTCAGAAGTCCTCGAGCCGAGCGGGCTCATCCTCTTGAAACTTAGCCAGTTGGGCCTTGGACACGTCTAGCTCAGACTTTAGATACTTCAACTCGGCATCCTGATTAGTGATTTTCTATTGTTCCACCGATCAGCTAGATTGTTCTTGCACCAGAGCTGTCTCAGTTTCCTTGAGCTTCTTGTCCAAGGCCCGAGCCTTGAGGTTTTTGTTCTCTAGGTCCTATATTGTGCAGAGTTTCCGGGTGTTCGCTAATTTAACCTTGGAGTTAAAATCTTTGGCTTGCTTGTTGAGCCGCTCAAGTTGTTGAGCCTACTCCTGGTTCTTTTTGTTCTCTGCTGATAACGCCCACTCGGAGCCCACCAACTATTCGGATGACTTTTCTAAATACTCCTTTAGCTGAGCGACCTCAGCAGTGAGCACTTCGACAGCAGCTCGGGATGCACTTACTCTGTCGATTGGGGCCCGTAACTGCTTATTTTCGTGCTTGAGGAAGGCCAACCTCTGACACATCGTCAAACTCTCCATCCAAAATTGTAAAAAGTATGAGTTAGAATGGCGCAACAAAGGAGAATAATGACTCTTGGAGAACGTACTATGGTGGAGTTCTAAGCGAAGCCATCAGCCAGCGCTCCGGGCAGAATAGTTATCACCCTGCTTTGGGCATTTGTCCAGGTCTGAGCCAGAGGACCCTAAATGTGGATCGTATGCTCGGGCGATTGGGGCGTGTCAACTTTGGGGGAGCATCGGGCGCAAGTGGGCAGGCGGATCAAGACTGAGATGTGTCTACGGCCAACTAGATCGGAGGGCTCTGAAGTCGCCTAGCTCTTGGACTTGGACTTCAAGGGGTGGATGGTGGAGGCTGAGATCCCTAGATCGGTTGGCGATGGAAAGAAGGAAACCGGATGTGCTAAAAGGGTGTCAGTCGGTAGCTCGAGCATTTATGGAGTCCGGTTAGATGAAGCCGGCGTGGGCAAAACTGTCGCCCTCTCGGGGATGGCAGAAGAAGATCTTTCACCCCGCTCGGATGGGGGTCGGGAAGTAGGTACTTCCATGGGCACAAGTGTTGAGACTCCCGAACGGGAGTCCCCTTTGAGTGTAATCTCTTTCTCCCTTGGTATTGAAGTTGTGGCTCGCCAAAACCTGCCGAGTCAGTCGGAAGTGACTTAGATGGTATGACCACTGGGATCATGGTGGGCCACTCGGAAGGAAGCTCCCTTGTGGTAGTAGTCACACTGCTCCTTGCCACTCGGCTCACATTGTCGATATGATTGACGGAGCTATCGACTGGCACAAGTCCACGATTTGCCAACTCGATCGCATCGCAGGTATTAATCTCAACCTCGAAGAGCTTGCTTTCATCACTCAACAGGGACTTCAGCATGACTTCGGCTACAAAATCAAAAGTGAAATTAGTTAGATTATAAGGCGACATAAGAAGAAATAATTTACCTAATGAGCCAAGCAGCCGTGAGCGAAAGGGACTTAGTCCAAAAATATATAAAACGCCTTCATGCAGCAGCTTATGTATGTGGTACTTCTGACCGGTAAGATGACCAACCACCTAAGGTAGGTTGGCTCCTAATTATACTTGTGTAAAGAGGGAGGCTTCATCAACTCCATTTGCTAGGCGGTCGAGAATCATGGCCGCTTGGAAAGGCAAATAAAAAAATAATGCTCCTTCCAATATTTGTTGGAGTAAGACATTTTATCAAAAAATACAAAGCCCACTCAGGCATGTATCTGAAAGGTTCCCGCCTCAGATAACTTAGAATCGTAAAAATAATGAAAAATGCGAGGGACAAGTGGGATGCCGTACAGGCGAAATAAGATTACTGTTGGTGTGGTTAGCACTAACGGTCTAACTCAGGTTTTGATTAATGACAAATCAGGTTAAGTTAGGTTTGTCGTGATCTAACACTCTGATCGAGTGTGCAAGCTAAGTCCAGACAGGTCGACGGGCTGACCGGATGTCTGGCACGAAGTCCAAGCAGGTCGACGGGCTTACCGGACGCTTGGCGAGAAGTCCAGCTAGGTCGACGAGCTGACCGGATAGCTGGCGAGAAGTCCAAGCGGGTCGACGGGCTGACCGAACGCTTGGCGAGAAGTCCAGATGGGTCGAAGGGCTGACCGGACGTCTGGCAGGTGAGTAAAGGTAAGTCACTAGAAGGGAGTGACTGTGAGGACGCGTTCCAGGGAAGGGAACATTAGGCGTCGATTCGGCTTAGATCCATTTCGGATATCTAAGTCGAGATTGTGACTAGATTCCGGTTTCAAAAAGACAGAATCTAAGTCATACTCTTTTTTGCTAAACTATAAACCGAACTAACACTCTGTTTTGTAGGTTATAGTTTATATATTTGTCTCGGACTAACCTTATTTTGCAGGAAAGGTGCTCCCTGGAAAAAGGTGGTCCGGGCGCCTGGGAGGCAAAGTTTATCCAAACGCGTCATCGTCACGTGGAGCTCACTGGTTGGACTTGCCACGTCCCACCAGGGCGCCCGGAAGGGATCCGGGGCGCCCCGAGGTTCATATAAAAGAAGGGACAGGGGTGGAGCTTCAACAACAACTCTGAATTGACGATCTGCTCTTCTGTGCTCCTACGACGCCGCAAAGCTCCGACAACGCGCTCTTTTCTTTTTGATTTTTTCCTCTGTCGGTACTGCTTTATTTTTCATTAGCAAATGTGCTTTCAATTGTAAAACGATTATTCGAATTGTTAGTGAATTGCCCAACGAAAGCACTCTCGTGTGCGGGCCTTGGAGTAGGAGTCGCCAAAGGCTCCGAACCAAGTAAAATTGGTTATTGTGTTAGCATTGTTTTAATTTCGTCTTTTCTGCTGCGTTTATTCTTGTCGAAATTTTTATAATCGCTATTCACCCCCCCTCTAGTGAAACTTCACGATCCAACAAGTGGTATCAGAGCAAGTACCGCTCTGATTTGGTGCAACCACCAATCAGGCATAGGGGGTATTTTTTAAATAAAAATTTAGATATCGTTGATCTTTAAAATAAAACCTTACGTCTTTCGTTTTTTCCCTCCAAAACTATTTTTGAAAAATACATCGTCATCTTTTCACCATTGCTTAGTATTGACAAAATATTAAATTTTCAAAATTTTGAAATAATATTTTTTATTAATATTTTATTATTTTTCTCGAAATTAGTGCAATACTATATTTCTTTCTTCCCGCACTGCTAATCCAAGACCAAGTCTTGGCACCACTTTTTAGTTTTCCATCTTCAGCATTCAATGACTCTTTTAAAAGGACGGAATCCCCACGAACCACCACCATACGATCAAGATTTCAACTACTGGAAGCGATTAATGGAATGCTTCTTAGGAAGCTTAGATTTCGATTATGTGCTAATATTGAGAAAACCCTCTCAGGACTCGGAACTGAACAAAAATGTAAGTAAAATTTTTTGTAGTGTTTTACTTAACAATGTTTTATGCAGACTAGAAAAGTGCAAGAATGCGTGTGAGCTTTGGACCCAGTTAATCAAGCTTCACGAGAAGCCGTTGGAGTCAGATAATCAAGTCAAAAGCGAATCCGAACTCAAGGCAGATCCAACGGAGAAACCTGTTGAATTAGGGGTTGCGCTCAAGGTTAGTAATATTTACCAAAATACCCTTGCTAGTAGTAGCTTAAAATATGTGCATGTTAATTTGGATATGTCTGAAAATATATGTGAAAATAGCGTACATGACAATACTTGCAAAAATACCTCTAGGATATTTTCTGATAAAACAAATATAATTAATTCAGAAAATACAGAAAATCTGAAAATAATTAATAAATCTAAAAATTCGAATTTAAACCTAAACAAATTTGATAATTCAAATAAAAAAATTAAATATTAAAGATAAAACTTATCTAATAAATTCCACTAATTATATCAACTTAAAAGGTAAAGAAAATATAAGGATAAACTCAAATAGTCTGATAAAATCAAAACGGAATTTAACAAACTTAAAATTAAATGTTAAAGGTAGCATATTAAACAAAAAATAATCTAGAAAATTCAAAATTAACAATTAATAACAAGCTAAAAGATAGACCTTTAAAGAAATATAATTCAAATTTAAAAAATTAATAAAAACTTAAACTTTAAAAATAAGCTATTAAAGAAAGATAATTCAATTAACCTAATAAAATTGAAATTGAATGAAAATTTAAATATTAAATACACTCTTTTAAAGAAAGATAATTTGACAAATTTAATTAATTCAAAATTAAAAACTTAAATTAAAAATTATAAATTAAATATTAAAACTTAACTAAAACCAACTCTAATTACAAAAATCTTAAAAGGAAAGCCAATAAGTCAGGGGGAGGCTCCAGAATAACTGGCACCTCCGAAACTAACCTACCCGAAAGGGTAACCCAAACAAATCTACCCGGCAGAGTACTTAGAATTAATTAGAAAAGAGTTCAAGTTTAACTTGAAAAATGGTACTGGTGAAGTTTTGGATGATAGTACGTTAGGGAAGCTTAGTCTATGCATATCTAGGAAAATATGGCTTCGACCTGGTGCATTTCGCTAAGTGGAACTAGCCGAAGCTACCCCTTACGGATCCTAACCAGTTAGACCAAGATTTTGTATTAATTTCAGTGGATAGGATTATTTGGAAAACCTCGAAAGCATGGTTACTCTAATGATGTCCAGGTGACTCACAATAGCCCAGAAGTTTATCCAAAGAATGTCTATTTGTTGAGCCCAAAGCTAAACCTGAATCTAACACAAAATTAAATCAAACCCTATAATTAAATCAAATTCATCTCACAAAAATATAGGATTCTCTGATTGAAAATTTAGATCAGGTGAGATGACTAAGGATCAAAATTAAAATTTTGAATTCAAATAAAATTTAAATTTAAGATTAAAATTAAAATTAAATTTAAAATTAAATCACGAAATTTAAAAACTTTGTTTTCAACATAAAAATTATTCTAAAAATTATTTTAAAAATTATTCTAAAAATTATTTAAAAATTATTTTAACTTAAAAATTATTTTAACATAAAAATCATTTTAACCTAAAAATTATTTTAAAAATCATTTTAACATAAAAATTATTTTGAATTTAAAATTATTTTAAAAATTATTCTAACTTAAAACTTATTTTAAAAATTATTATAAAAACTTTTAAAAATCATTTAAAAAAAATTATTTTAAAAATTATTTAAAAAACCTTTAAAAATCATTTAAAAATCTTTTAAAAAATCATTTTAAAAATTATTTTAAAAATTATGTTAAAAACTTTTTAAAATCATTTTAAAAACTTTTATAAATCATTATTTTAAAAATTATTTTACAAGCTTTTAAAAATCATTTAAAAAATTTTATTTTAAAAATTATTTTAAAAACCTTTAAAAATCATTTTACAAATTATTTTGAAAACTTTTAAAAAATCATTTTAAAAACTATTTTAAAAATTATGTTAAAAACTTTTAAAAACTATTTTAAAAATTATTTGAAAAACTTTTATAAATCATTATTTTAAAAATCATTTTAAAAACTTTTAAAAATCATTTTAAAAATTATCTTAAAAATTATTTTAAAAACTTTTAAAAATTATTTTAAAAATTATTTTTTTTAAAAAAAAACTTTTAAAAATCATTTTAAAAACTATTTTAAAAATTATTTTAAAAATCCTTTTAAAAATTAATTTAAAAATCCTTTTAAAAACTATTTTAAAAATTACTTTAAAAATCCTTTTAAAAATTAATTTAAAAATCCTTTTAAAACTCTTTTAAAAATTCTTTAAAAATTATTTTAAAAACTCTTTTAAAAATCAGTTTAAAAAATTCTTTCTAAAATTATTTTAAAAACTCTTTTAAAATCATTTTAAAAATTCTTTCTAAAATTCTTTTAAAAATTATTTTAAAAATCAATTTAAATTATTTCTAAAATTATTTTAAAAACTCTTTTAAAAATCATTCTAAAAATTATATCAAAAATTATTTTAAAAATTATTTTAAAAACTCTTTTAAAAATCATTGTAAAAATTCTTTCAGAAATTCTTTAAAAAAATATTTCAAAAATTATTTTAAAAACTCTTTTATAAATTCTTTTAAAATCTCTTTTAAAAATCATTTTAAATTCTTTCTAAAATTATTTTAAAAACTCTTTTAAAAATCATTTTAAAAATTCTTTTAAAAATTATTTTGAAAACTCTTTTAAAAATAATTTTAAAAATTCTTTCTAAAATTATCTTAAAAATTATTTTAAAAACTTTTATAAACCATTTTAAAATTTTTTTAAAAACTTTTAAAACTCATTTTAAAAATCATTTTAAAAATTAATTTAAAAACTTTGAAAAATCATTTTTAAAAAAAACTATTTTAAAAATTCTTTAAAAACTATTTTGAAACTTCTTTAAAATCTATTTTAAAAATTCTTTAAAAATTATTTTAAAAATTACTTTGAAAATTATTTTAAAATGCTTTTGTTTAAAAAAAACTATTTTAAAAATTTTTAAAAAATTATTTTAAAAATTATGTAAATAATAATAATAATAATAATAATAATAATAATAAATTATTTCTATAGATTATTTTCACTTTAAAAAGTATTATTTAGACTTGAAACTTATTTTTAATCTTAAACATCATTTTAATCTTAAAATTATTTTTTAATTTAACTTAACTGAAAATTAAATTTTAAATTAAAACTTAATATTGAAATTACAATTAAAATTAAAAATTTTAACTTAAACTTAAAATTAAACTTAAAGTTAAATTAACCACTAATATTAATTTAAATCTAAAATCAAAACTGAATGAATGATAATACTAATATGTTAATTGCCGTGAAACATATTATAAAAATCATTTTAAATTTCTTTTAAACACTGTTTTAGAAATCCCATTAGAAATCTCTTAAAAAATTAAATAAATAATAATAATAATAATAATAATAATAATAATAAAATCTATTAAATTCATTTAAAACTTAGACTTCTATATTAAAATTTAAAATCCATTAACTTAAACTCTAAACCTAATTATGTATAACTTAATTGTTTAAGTCTCACTTTAGTTAAAAACTAAAATTGACTTGAATTAAACCTCACTTAACTGTGTTTAATAACTTTATGATAAACTAAATTAATCCTACTTAAAAGGAAGTAAAAATAATAATAATAATAATTATAACTAACACTTTCATTGACCAACTCAATCAATTAATACTAAATTTAAATTATTTCACTAAGTATTAAATTATTAAATCAAGTAAAAATTAATCAATAAATTATTGATAATGGTTAACTGTTACTGAATTAATAAAATCTTATCTTATTTAACCTTAAACTAAAGTTAAGCGCCTGAATCTAAAATTAATTATTGATTAATCAAACTCAAATAAACAATTATACCAAGGACACAGAGATAATTATGTGTTACTAAATCCCTTAGAACACTTTGGTAGAAAAATGTTTTAGGACTTTAAAATTTAACACACCCAAACCTTAGCATTATATTAAGGGGGATAATTAAATAAGTAAGATTAATTAAGGGAGAGTAATAAATTAAAGGAACATCAAATTCAGGGGGAGGTTTATTTTTTTAATCTCCTTAAGTGTCATTTTTTAAAAATCTCTTTAGAAAATTCTACCTCAATTTATTTGAAAAAAAAATACTTTGAAAATCTTATATTAAATATTCTTAGCAAATATTTTCAAAAGCTTTATTTTAAATGTCAGGTTAAGGGGGAGGATTAAATCAACCCATTTTCATACTTAGTACCTGATCCTTGGAAATCTAATAAACTATATTTCTAAAAACTAGCTTTTACAAAACTAAGGGTTTAAATTGGATCTTATAAACTAAGATTTTGAAAATTGAAAACTCAGTTTTAATTAGTTTTGAAAAGTAAATATTTTTTAAACTCAGTTTTGTAAACTTAGTTTGACAAGTGTTTCAAAATTAAAACTTATGTTTGGAAATTTTCTTGATAATTCTAGTTTTGAAAACTTAACCTTAAAATTTTGATTTTGAAAACTTATGTTTGAAAAATACTTCAAATTTGAAACATATTTTGGAAAATTTAAAACTTGATCCTAAAATTTGAAACGTATACACTTATACTGGAGACTTAGTTTTTTTTTTTTTTTTTCAAATTTCTGATTAGAAAAGTCTCTTTGAGTTTGCAAAGTCATTTTTGAAAATTTGATTAATTTTGCAAAAATGATCTTTAAAAATTAGCTATTTTTTTTAAAACTTAGCTATTTTCTAAAAACTAAAGCCAATCAAATCTTCAAAAGTTTAAACTCCCCCAAGTTAATTTGACATCATTCTTTAAATTGTAACTTGGTCTGTATTCTGTATTTTTTAGTGTTTAATTTATGTCCTTGTTTGATGAATGCCAAAAGGGGAGGGATAGGTGGTTAAGTTAGAGAAACAAAATGTTAAAGTTAAAAGCTAACTTAAAACCACATGCTAGAACAAAATATCAAAGTTAAAAACTAACTTAAACCTCATGCTGGTCTTTTTTCTAGCATATTTTTCACTAACTTAACCAGATTGTCATTCCATCAAAAAGGGGGAGATTGTTGGTGCGATTAGCACTAACGATCTAACTCAGGTTTTGATTAATGACAAATCAGATTAAGTTAAGTTTGTCGTGATCTAACATTCTGATCGAGTGTGCAGGCTAAGTCCAGACAGGTCGACGGGCTGACCAGATGTCTGGCACGAAGTCCAAGCGGGTCAACGGGCTGACCGGATGCTTGGCAACAAGTCCAGCTAGGTCGACGGGCTAACCGGATAGCTGGCGAGAAGTCCAAGCGGGTCGACGGGCTGACCGGACGTCTGACAGGTGAGTAAAGGTAAGTCACTAGAAGGGAGTGACTGTGAGGACGTGTTCCTGGGAAGGGAACATTAGGCGTCGATCCGGCTTAGATCCATTTCGGATATCTAAGTCGAGATCGTGACTAGATTCCGGCTTCGAAAAGACGGAATCTAAGTCATACTCTTTTTTGCTAAACTATAAACCGAACTAACACTCTGTTTTGCAGGTTATAGTTTATATATTTACCTCGGACTAACCTTGTTTTGCAGGAAAGGTTGAGCTCGGAGGTCCGGGCACCCGGGAGGCAAAGTTTATCCAAACGCATCATCGCCACGTGGAGCTCACTGGTTGGACCTGTCACATTCCACCAGGGCACCCGGAAGGGATCCGGGGCGCCCCGAGCTTCATATAAATGAAGCAGGGGTGGAGCTTCAACAACAACTCTGAATTGACGATCTGCTCTTCTGTGCTCCTACGACGCCGCAAAGCTCCGACAACGCGCTCTTTTCTTTTTGATTTCTTCCTCTGTCGGTACTGCTTTATTTTTCATTAGCAACTGTACTTTCAATTGTAAAACGATTATTCGAATTGTTAGTGAATTGCCCAACGAAAGCACCCTCGTGTGCGGGTCTTGGAGTAGGAGTCGCCAAAGGCTCCGAACCAAGTAAAATAGTTATTGTGTTAGCATTGTTTTAATTTCGTCTTTTCCGCTGCGCTTACTCTTGTCGAAATTTTTATAATCGCTATTCACCCCCCCTCTAGCGAAACTTCACGATCCAACAATTACCACCACACACAGAAGCCTGAAGGAGTTCAGCACTAACTGGGGTAAAGGAATATGAAAGTATTTGTAGACTTTAGAGAAGAAGGGGTAGATCGGGAAGCGCGGATCGGCTAAACATTGGTCTTTGAAAAAACTAAGGCAGTCGTCTGATGGTGTATGTGGGCGTGCATATGCAGTGGGAATGATTATTTGATAGTCATCAAGAATATTGTTAGACATTTGCATCTGCAGTATTTCGTCACCATTAAAATCAGACTTGGTGGATGTATACCACAATCCGACGATGGGAGGAGGAGGAGAGGTAGAGATGTAAATGAACCAAACGGTTGGCGAGTTATTCGGAGCTCGGTTCAATAAAAAACTCGTTTGAGTTCGTTCGTTTATCTTATCGAGCCGAGCTTGAGCTCAATTTCGAGCTCGACAATTTTATCGAACCGAGCTCGAGCTTAAGGATATTCGGCTCGTGAGTTCATAAACATGTTCGTTTGTAGGCTCACGAACCAAAAAATGAACCTTAAAACGAGCCTTAAATCGAGCAAAAAAATAAGCTTTAAAATGATCCAAAAAATGAGTTCTAAAATGAACCTTAAAATGAGCCAAAAAATGAGCTCTAAAATGAGTCCAAAAATGAGCCAGAGCTCGCTTAATGAATTAGGCTCATTAACTATGATAATCGAGCTAATAATGAGCTGAGCTCGAACTGTTCGCGAGCTTGATAATTTCAAAACGAGCTGAGTTCGAGACTTGTAATAAAAGTTTAATTCGAGCTCATAATCAAGCTAATAAAGAGCCGAGCTCGAACTGTTCACGAGCTTGATAATTCCAAAATGAGCCGAGCTCGAGCCTTATAATAAAAGTTTGATTCGAGCTCGAGCTGAGCTCGAGCCCGAATATAACTTAAACGAGCCGAGCTCAAGCCTAATACTGTTCGGCTCGGTTTGGCTCGTTTACATCCCCAAGAAGAGGAGCAGGCCATGGGGAAACAACAAAAAGCAAAGGTGGGAATGTCGATGAAAATCAAGGAACGGACAAACAAAGGGAGAAAAACTTACTGAGAAATACATCGGCGATGAACGATGAAGGAGAGAATTGGTAGAGAGCGTGCACGAGGAAGAAGATGCGGTGAAGTAGGAGAACAACAACGAAAAAGGGTTTATAAACCTTGGGGATGGCTGCTCTAGGCCATCCAATCAAGGGCTACGGAAAATAAAGCCAAGATCTAGTTGTTGAATTCAAAATGGTGCTTGTCACATCAATCATGGATATCCGCCGGTTACATCAAGCATGTGGCAATAGAAAGCGGGACACATAGCGCTTGGCCATAGGGAGCCATTAATGAGGTTTAATTAAAGGGTATGGGTGATGTGCTCTGCAATAATGATCAGAGATTTGCATAGTCTTAAAGAAATTATGATGATGTCATCAACAATTAAAAGGCACTCACTCGCCAGAGGAAGCGGCAGGAAGTTGAAAAATTGCTAAGTGCTGCCCACGAGCATTCCGAGCGGATGACGCAGATTGAGATATAGCTGAGCGGCGGCTCTAAACCCATGTCAATAAGTGATAGCTAGGCGGTGGCTCTAAACCCATGTCAATAAGTGATAACTAGGCGATGGCTCTAAACCCATGTCAATAAGTGATAGCCAAGCGACGGTTCTAAACCCATATCAGTAAGGGATAGCCGAGCAATGGCTCTAAACCCATTTCAGTAAGTGATAGCCAGGTGGCAGCTCTAACTCACGATGGAAAGCACCTATAGTATTCACCATAACTGAGTGGTTGTTCTAAAACTGAGAATGCCCGATCGGTCGTGGAGGTCACCGAAGCACTTCTCGTTCAGTCAGTCGGACTTACAACCACCTTTGACTAGACTTGAGGAGAAGGCTTGTAATGCGATGGTAAAGGGAGCCCGCCAACTATAAGTCAAAGGCGAGAACATCAACCGACGTGGAGATAAAAGTCAAGGCGGTCAAAGGCAGGAAACCGTTTGGTCACCAAAGTTGGTCGAGCGGGTGGTAACGAGCAGAGCGAGCCTGAAGGGTTCATTCGGCCCTAAGGCTCATCTGAGCAGATCGTTCGTTCGTCCGGGACGACTATAGAGAGGAAATTAAAGACTCACAACTGTGATGACCCTATAAGGGCTACTCCGACCGAATCGCATGTTTGGCGCACGAAGAATAACCTACCGAGCTGAGCGACCGTGGAGAAGAATAGCTGAGATCGACAAGGCGGGGAATCCCAGTTGAGCAGCTCCCCCGCTCGGCCAATCAATGGGACCCCTTACTTAGCTCATTGTATCCTTCTAGGAGTTGGTGTCGCTGACAGCAGGGCATGATCAACAGGCAAATCGTACGACGAAAGCTTTCACTGTTATGTCAAGGATTTGCACGCCCTGTTAAAAAATGATGTCAGAGATACTTTTCGGACGTGTCTTTTCATATAATAGTTGAGAAATCGTGCACACACCTTAAGAAGCGTGCACGTCTGCTACTGGAGCACTATATAAAAGGGGGTGCATGCACTGTCGGAGGTAGGTGTTATTTGTGATTAGGCTCCTGTTACTGCTACAGTTCTCTTTATCATCATTCTACTATTCCAGTGACTGACTTAAGCGTCAGCGAGTCAACGGCAGGGATCCCTTCCCTGGCCCGGCACTGTCGTTCTTGGTTTTACAGAGCGGAGCAGAGTCTTCACACGGTTAATCGCTGAGCCACATCCCCAACCAGCTGTCTTCACCGCTTTCAGATAGGATCATATACTATTTTTTACATTAAGCTTTTGATATCTATTGATTACTAATGTCATTTATGTGTAGGTAGAGTTTTTTAAAAGTCTAAATGCCTTATACTTTAAGATATGACATCAAAATTTACCACCTATTTTCTTAAGAAAGTTTCAAACAATTCAAGTAAATAGTCCCAAAAAAGCAAATGGTAAGTATTTATTTATCATATTCTTGATTGCAATTGATTTTTATAAGTAGGCCTATTTTATATTGTTGGTTAGATTATATTTTTTTTGTGATGCACTATGCCAAGAGTTTGATGTGTCAGAGGTCAATTGAATTCAAACACACTGAAATGAAAGCTTATAGATTTAAAATTAGATATAAAATTATGATAGACAAAAATTGATTGGAGCAAGTGTGATGTTGTGGTCTATGTAAAATTCAAATTGTATTTTTACATTAAAAAAATGTTTGATATGATGTTGTTATGCATGTGTTCACATGATGTTGATTTTGTTGTATCAAATTTTAAGTTTGTATTGGCTAAATCACGTTGTAGTAGCTACAAGTCTATAGCTGCTGCAAAATAAAGTCTGTGTTGTAACTGCTACGAGCTCATAGCTGCTACAACATAGTCATGATTTTTTTTAAATCATGTTGTAGAAGTTACAAGCCCTTAGTTGCTATAATGTGAAGTACGTGTTGTAGCAACTACGATTCCGTAGCTACTACAACATGGTCTTGATTAATTAAATTTCACAACTCCTCTCGTTGCATTTAATGGACTATAACTCTAGAAATGATATTTCAACTCCTCCCTTGCATTTAATAGGTTATACCTCTAAAATTGATGAAATCACACCATTATAAAGATAACATCCTAAACCTTTTACCCTTCAATTTCAGATAATAGTTTCTCCTTCGCAAATCATGGCGTGTTTGGGAGTAAAAAAAAATAACACCTTCTCTTGGTCCCGTACTACTGGTTAATGTTTTGATATCTTCCTCTTGGGATGTTGGGAAGACTCTTCTCCCTCCCCGCCTTCTAAAACAATGAAAATCTTGCAGCAAAAATGGGAGCAAATGGTGAGCCAGTTGAAGGGAGCCCTTCAAACACTAGAGGTGACTCAAACAACTCTAAAAGAGGTCATCGATCTATTGGAAAGCAATGATTGCTAGGGGTGCTTTAGAAGTCCGTAGGCTAGACGGATCATTTTGTTGATCTTCCTTTTATTTTATAGATGTCTTATAATGACTATCTTCTATTTTATTTATCTTTTTCAATTTGTAACTTTTACTTTTAATGTTCAACGGTGAGTTGATCTATCTCAACCTTGTACAAACACGTTGTTCTAGGATGGTAAAAGCACACTAGAGGGGGTGAATAGCGCAAGTCACTTTTCACTTTTGGGGAAAACTTGAGTTAAAGCAGCTGAATAAATAAAGAGTAGAAGCATTACTAACACTTTGATTTTTTTTTTTACTTGGTTTGAAGTCTTTGACAACTTCTACTCCAAGACATGCACTCGTTGAGTGCTTTCGTTAGAAAATTCACTAAAGATTAGTCAATTATAAACAAAACACTGATTACGTATAATGAAATAATAAAAAAACAATTATACTGACAACTTACAAAGGATGTAAATTTGATCATTGTCGCCGGAGGAATGGTTCGGTGTCATGGAGAGTTTTTCGGAGCAGTACACAAGCACAGACATAGTAGAGAATGATGTGTTTAAGGTGTTAGTCGAATCCTCTTTTTATAGCCTTGTCTGGGCACCTAGACCGGCCCCGGGTGCCCCCACCAAGATGACGTGGCATGACCTCAACGAAGCTCTATCACTAAAGTTTATCCCGATCTAGGCATCTGAACCACTCCCGGGTGCCTAGACACTGATGTGTGCAGGCCAATCGGAACACGCCACTCATCTGGACGAGTGGCTGGGTTCAAGCCCATCCAGGCGCCTGGACCCACTCCGGCTCCTGGACCGTTCCTGGCGCCTAGAAGCACTTTTTTCGACCAACTTTTAGCTTTCGATTTCCTGCATCACAGAATTAGTAAGATAAGCATAATATAATCATAATGATTAGGACAGTCTCGGGACTATTTGGTTCTGACTTTGGATTTCACTTTCAACTTAATGGGGAACACGCCATCACCTACTCCTCTCAGGAGATATTACCATTGTCAAACACCTGTCTGGACTTTTGCTCAGCTCTGACCTTGACCTCTGGGACTTTCGCTAGATGTTTGATCCTTGACCAGCCTAGACTTCCGCCTAGTCTTCACGACCCTAGGACTTCCATTCGATATCCATGATTAGCCAAGTCTTTTGCCAACCCACTCAACTAGGACTTCATGTCCAATCCCTTTGACAAGGACGTCTTACTTCTTACCCAATCCTCTCGATCAGGACTTCGTACTTAATCCCTTGACCAGGATTTGGTGTCCAATCTCTTAACCAAGACTTCATTGCCTAGCCTTAACTAGGTCTTGTCTATACACTCAAATAAACTTGTTAGATCACAATACAACTTAACTTTGAACTCTTTGCCATTATCAAAATCATATTCAATTAGTTGGTATTTTCAACACCAACAATTGTAATAACTATGGTTCCGTAGTTGCTACAATGTGGTTTATAGATTATACAAACACGTTATAGTAGTTAAAGTTCTATAGCTACTACAATACAAGTTTGACATTGTAGTAGCTATAGAATCGTAGGTGCTACAAAGTGGTTCGAAGCTTGTACCCGACAATTGCTATTATACATTATAGCAGTTACCCGACACTAACTGCTACACATTGTAGCATCTACCCGACATTTTTATTACTGTCTGTAAATGAAAGTATATTGTACAATTACTCTTTTACCCTCATGGTTCCCAATGTGATCACAAGTGATAACCCCTAAACCGGGCGAGCAAACATTTCAAACCATCATTCTCTACAATTAGGTCGGTGCCCGATGGTGTCTTCATCTATCAACCTCACTGTGACCCTGGATTCTCCTTCGAAGCTTCGCCTCTATCGTAAGCATTTCGTTAGAGTTTAGTGTTTTGATTCTTCTCTTCTTGTTTAGAGCTTTGATTTTTTAGAATTTTTTATGGTATTGATTCTTCTCCTAGCTGCTACAATGCGTAGCAGCTACTATTCGTTAGCTACTACAACATATAGCAGCTACATAGATAAATAGTTGCTACATGTTGTAGTAGCTTCTTGGACAATTAGCTGCTACACGTTGTAAAATCTAGTAGCCATAATAAATTTATGCCGACTTATCAATTAATTAATGATGACCTACCTACTCTGGTTCATTAATTCATCACTTCCATAGAATGTTCATTTATACCTGTTATAAATCATGACCCATGAGCACAGGCAAAATCTGACTTTATCAGAAGGGCAACTGTGGATGTGTGATACACCTTCTATTCCTAGATTGAATAGCGCTCCTATTTTCCTATAAAATTGATGGTGTCGCAGAGGGATCCTTCTCATTATCGCTTCCATTTTATTACTCTTTTACGACCCTCCTCATTTTCTTCGTCATTCCTTTCATGACACTTTTACGAGTAGAATAAATATAGCGTTATCTTTCCGACACCACCTTCGTCATTCCTTTCATGACATCAACTATCTTTATTCGCAATCTGGTAGTGTGTCTTTCTCCCAAAACGGAAATGATAAGATGGTCATGTTATCTTCCTTGGTGTATTGTAAGCTTTCATATGGCTATACACAGTCTATTTGGGGTTCAAAAAGAATATCTTTACTGCAAACACCATTGTATGTGTTATTATTTCAACTTCTAGATTGTGTGGCTTTATGAATTTTAAGAAACCTCTTCTATTAATCAAGGATGATCTGATCGCCCAAACTTCTCTTAGCTACAACCAACATACGCAAGGGAGATGGAAAAAGAATATAAAGATTTTCACATGAGAGGCCAACCACTTCCATCTGCATATTCTTAGAAGGTTATGGTGTATGTAAGGCTTAATTATTCTAACATATTTACACTTTCACACTTGCGATACAATAAGATAAGAAGTTCTTTGGCTCATCATTTAATTATGTTAAACAAATACATCAATTCTTGTGATAATATTGATGGTATATTAAAATGTTAGTTTTCAACCATAATATGATACATTACAATATTTAGTAGCTGCTACAATGTGGCAAGTAGCTCCTACAACATGGCTACTGATCACGTTGTAGTAGTTATGGTCAAGTAGCTGGTACAACATGGAAACAATTAGGGTTTAAGCATGTTGTAGCAGTTAGTAGGGTTTAACCATGTCGGTTGACCTTTCCGATCTGCCTACCTTGTGCACTAGCTTCACTGTTTAAGGCATACTACATGAATTCGAGTTGAAGGTGCTTGCCCAGTTCAAGATAATAAGAATAATAAAAGGGTGAGTTAGCAGCTTGTTGGGATATACCCAATGGGGGTGTGTGCTAGAACATGTTTAGTAAACATGGGCAGCAAAAAATAAAATAAAAATAATTCTTAATTATTACATCACACACATCACACACATATAAGGATATAACATGTCAAACATGATCGCATAATTAAAATTTTATGAAAAGTAAATTTACACTAGGTATATCTTACGGATGACCTGTAACAAGAAGGGTATCAACCGTAACGGCACTGTCAAACCTTGTCTCTATTCGTATCCACGCCGAACTCCTCAAGACAACTCCTTGAGTACAAGCCTCTCCTTCAGAAGTTACTACCGACGAGTGAAGAAGGGGGATCGAGATGAAGAAGAAGAGAAGCACACAAGGGATCACAGCAACAAGAGAGAGCACCCTCTTATTAGTGGCGGGAAAGAGAGGGGAGGGAGAGGAGGATTAAGTTTCCAAAAGCCAATCAACAAAAAAATGAAACATGTATCTAATTCTCTCCCAATTACATCCATATATAATCCTCTTTAATGAGTTAGATTAGAAAGTCCAATCCAACTCATTAGCCCTTAACTAAAAATTAGCCCATTAATCTCTTGGTTTGATTCACAACTAAACTGAGTTGGTTCATGACTAATTTATGATTAAACCAAATATGGTTCAACTCTACCATAAGAGATGTAGTCTATCCACGCTTTTATCATGACAAATATTTTCATATTTATTTTATGTATGGTTCAACCAAACATTTATCTCTTGATCTAAGAATCATATTCTCTAGCTTGTTTTATGTCTTTTAGAGACTCGTTAGTGTGTGTGACCCAATAGGTTCCCAATTTATCTTAGTTGTCCATAATTAACTAGTTAATTATAGAATGATCATGAGTGATACCTAATAGCACATCATGATCTCCAAGCCAAAAAAGCATAGTTGATCTTAGAACTAATTCTAGACCCTTCAGCAGCTACAGTGAGTTGTGCATTGTTCCTTTCACTCGTCTTATACCCACTTAGTTCAGGATATGGTATGTGTCTGTCCCTACTAGACTACTACATCACACCTAGCCCAAGCAATACTTCCTCATTCTACGGATTTAAATTCCTTGCACATGTGTACAAGAGTCTTGTATTCTTAACATGTGATGCTTTGATCAAAGACTTTGAGTAATATTCCTAACGAGTGACGATAGGGTATATGTCTCCTCGCAAGGAGAGGTGAATCCTCTGTGGGCTATCCAAAAATTTTCGGATATTTCGACTTATACCCAATCATCCCGGGTCCACACCTTAATGAGGTGCTTGCTTAAGATGTCAAAGTATAAGTCTCCATAATCAAGATGACTTGTATACCTTAAGTTAAAGGAAACTTTCACTCGAGCTGCAGTGAGAGCTTCACAGACATATCCATATTTATAGATAACCATATGAAGTCTTACAGCGAGTCACTCCAATGAACTAGTTACCATAACTAGTATATACGTTTAACTCTCAACATCCTAATGTCTTCGGCCAGTGAGAAAATAGTTACTTGGTGAACCAAAGAGTATAAACCCCATGCTAGTCTTACAAAATTGATGATGTCCGAATATATTAATTCGACGACTAGGAAAATTTCAATACGTTTATAATTGTACATATAGAGATAATCACTAGTTGTGATCCAATCAAAATTTTTCTCATGCTATGAATTGTATTGCGGACATTCAGTAAATGAGTTTAAGACAATCAATCATATAATATGTACTCAAATAGTGAATCTATATTTAGTAAAAATCATAAGGTGATTGCCTTAGGACATCCCTCAAAGTCTAACACTTCTACTTGGCCTAATGTCAATAACCGCGGTGTCCTAAACTGTAAGTATGGATGTGACTCTCAAACTTGCTTTGTGGTAGTGTCTTTGTCAAAGGATCCGCTATGTTCCTTTCAGTCAAAATTTTCTCGAGCTGTATTTCTTTTCTACTAATGATCTCCCTAATCAGATGATAGTAGTGAAGCACATATTTTGATCACTGATAAGACCTAGGTGTCTTTGCTTGTGCAATAGCTCCGGTGTTGTCATAGTAAATAGGTAATGCTTCAACAGCGAACGAAACTACTCCAAGTTTGGCAATTAACTTCTTGATCAAAATTGCTTCTTTTGTTGCTTCCTAAGCTGTAATGTATTCCGCCTCACAGTTAGAATCTGCAACAGTGCCTTACTTGGCACTTTTCTAACTAACCGTGCCTTCATTTAATATGAATATGAATCTAGACTAGGACTTGAAGTCATCCTTGTCTATCTGGAAACTTACATTTGTATATCCACGTATGATCATATCACCATCTCCATATACCAAGAACATATCCTTAGTTCTTCTCAAGTACTTAAGTATCATCTTGACAGTCATCTAGTGATCCATTCCTAGATCAAACTGGTATCTGCTCATAACACTCAGAACATACGATACATTAGGCCTTGTATATAACATAACATACATGATAGATCCTATTGTGGATGCATAAGATATCATATCCATGCAAATCCTCTCGTCTTCTGTATGTGGGCACATAGACTTTGAAAGGTGAATTCCATGCCTCATAGGTATGAAACCTTTCTTTGATTCAGACATGCTAAATTGTTTTAGCACTTTGTCTATATATGTCGACTGTGAAATACTAAGCAACCTTTTCGATCTATCTCTGTAGATTTTCATCCAGAGAATATAAGTTGCTTTTTCCATGTCTTTTTTAGAGAATGTTTTGAACAACCAAACTTTAACTGACTGTAGAACTGGCACTTTGTTTCCTATAAGTAATGTGTCATCAATATATAATATCAGGAATACGATCACACTCCCACTAACCTTTTAATACACACAAGGATCGTTTGGATTTTCTGAGAAATTAAATTCTTTAATTGCCTCACCAAATGGATATTCCAACTCCTAGATGCTTGCTTTAGTCAATAAATGGACCGTTAAAGCTTGCATACTTTATTTTTGTCAATAGATGAGAAACATTTGTGCTGTATCATATACATATTCTCAAGCAAATTTCTATTAAGGAAAGATGTTTTCACATCCATTTGTCATATCTCATAATCATGATGAGTTGATATAGCCAGAAGTATCTGAATGGATTTAAGCATGTCTACATGTGAGAAAGTTTTGTCATAATCAATGTCTTGCCTTTGACGATAACTTTTTATTACTAACCTTGCCTTGTAGGTAATTACATTATCATCTATGTCAATTTTCTTCTTGAAAACCCATTTGCACCCTATAGGTATAATGCCCTCAGGTGGGTGCACCAAATTCCAAACTTGGTTTTCGTACATGAAATCTATTTTTGACTTTATGACTATTAACCATTTATCCTTTTCTGAACTATTCAGAGCCTCTTTGTAATCAGCAGGTACCTCATCTTTAATGAGTAATACGTTATTCGATTTTCTTGCAAGAGATCTATATCTCTTAGGAATATTGCGTGCCCTACCTGATCTACGAGGATGTTGTGTCATAATTGATTGTGGTTCTTGACTAGGCATCTCATTAGTATTTATTGGAGTCTCTTGAACTTCATCGAGTTCAACTATACTTCCACTTGCTTCATGTAAGAGAAATTCTTTCTCTAAGAAGGTAGCATGTCTTGAAACAAACACCTTTTGTTCCAAGGGATGATAGAATTGGTAACCCTTAGTTTCCTTAGGGCATCCAATAAATAAACACTTATTAGACTTAGTGTCCAACTTGTATTATATAGTCTTTTTCATATAAGCACGACATTCCCATATCTTCAAATAAGATGTGAGGAGTTTCTTACTAGTCCATACTTCATATGGAGTAGTTGAGATTGCTTTTGTCGGGACTATGTTTAGCAAGTAAACAGTTGTCATGAGTACATAACTCCAAAAGATTTTGGAAAAATTTGCATGATCTATCATTGACCTAACCATGTCCAACAAGATTCGGTTACACCTTTCCGATACACTATTATGTTGTGGCGTATATGGCGGAGTCCATTAAGACAACATATCATTATCACTTAAATAATCTTAAAACTATTGGTTTAAATATTCACCACCTCAATCGGATCGAAGTATCTTGATATTTTTACCAAGTTGTTTCTTTACTTCATTTCTAAATTCTCTAAACTTTTTAAAGGCTTCATACTTGTATTTTATTAGATACACATATCCATAACGAGAGTGATCATCAATAAAAGCAATGAAGTAGTTATAACCCTCTAGTGCATAAGTTGACATTAGTCCATATACATCGGTATGTACGAGTCCAAGTAACTCATCAACTCGTTCGCCCTTTCCAGAAAAAAGTAACTTTGTCATCTTGCCTTTTAAAACATGAATTGCATGTATCAAATGTATCTAATTCAAATGATTCAAGAACTACAATCTTTTGCAATTCGGTGATGCGTTTCTTGCTTATATGGCCAAGGCGACATGACACGAGTAAGAGGTTAATTGATTATCTAATCGGACACGTTTATTGTTCGTATTGATATTGAATGCATCACTAGATATATCTAACATGTAGATATCATTGTATAAAGTTTTAGTGTCATAAAAAACACCATTCAACATTATATAACAACAATTATTACTAAAAGTTAAATGGAAATATTTTTTATTTAAGCAAAAAACAGAAACAATGTTTTTATTAATACGGGAACAAAAGAACAATTATCTAGTTCTAAGACAAGTCCACTAGGAAGCTATAAAAGTATGTTCCGATGGCGATTGTGCAACCTTTACTCCATTCCTAACTCGCAGACTTGTTTCTCCCTTGACAAGTCTTCTGTTATTCCTTAGCCCCTATATGTCATTACATATATGTGAGTCATACCCACTATCCAATATCCAAGTGTCTGAGGAAATAGCATGATAATCAATAACAAAAATAACTGAAGAGGATGGAGCATCAGATGCCTTATTCTTATTCATTGACTCAAGATAGATCTTGTAGTTTCTTTGCTAGTGTCCACAATAATGGCATGGGCCCTTTAGTGTCGGTTCTACTATCTTGGCCTTTATGCTCTTCCCTTTAGCCTGATGTTTTGGTTTTCTCTTAGAACCTTTCTTAGAGGAGTCTACTAACATCACAATTTTCTATTCACCTTTAACAGAAGGCTCTATAGTCTTAAGCATATTAATCATCTCAGGAATAGTCGATTCCAAATTGTTCATCTGATAGTTCATCACAAATTATGAATGATTTTTTGGTAAACTATGTAGAATTAAGTCAATACTTAACTCATGATCCATTGTAAAATCGAGTGATGCTAAACGCTCTATGTAGTCGTTCATCTTTAGTACATATTGTACTGCGGATGAACGCTCTTGCATCTTTGAGCAAAAGAGAATCTTAGAGACCTCAAACGTTTCAGATCTTGCTTGCTCATCAAATAGCTCATGAAGATGGTAGATAATATCATAAGCATCCAAATGCTCATGTTGTTTCTGTAGTTCAAGAGTCATAGCAGCTAGCATGATACAACTTGTAAATACAAAATCATCCTTATATTTCTAAAGGGCCAACAATTGGTCCGCAATTGCATCGACATCAAGACTTGTGAGAAGAGGCTGATCAAGGACATAAGCTGGTTTCTCAGCTTTCAGAATAATTCTCAAATTTTGAAATCAATCCAAGAAGTTCGCCCTAGTTAGTTTATTCGAGTCCAAAATCAAACATAAATTAACAGAAGTCATAATTAAATGCTTACCCTATAAATACAAAAACGACAATGTATGAGAGACATGATATTATTTATGTAAATAATTTACATAAAAGTCTTCTTATTTATCAAATTCAAATACTCTTATTTTTTAATTCAGGAGATGGTAGGTTTTCTCCAAGTGGGTTGATATCCACTACAGATAAGAATAACCTTGACTTTGGCCAACAAGCCATTCTTAGTTATAGCGGTAGGTAACAAGTTTGCCGATTACATATCACTTATATGCAACTATCACATTATGCTAGCAACTGATTGATCTTTGCATAAACATTGGGTTGTTAACACATTAACAAGTATACATCAAATGCATATCACCTAACTTCACCTCTATCCACATTAGTCATGGCTTTGGCACAAAAAATTAATACTTCAAGTTTAAAACCGACCCGTTAATCATGAGATTGCATTCTATGGTTTGAACATATTTAATTTCAAGTTTGAGCTTAACTTTGGCCAACAACTCAAACAAGAACTTAAACTCTAGTTCTTACCATATTAACGGAAGGTATAGATTTTAATATTGTGTAAGGGATTTGATTTTATCTACATCACGCAAATATTCTATTTATATGACATTATGCATGACATAAATGATAACATGACATATCGCACGCATGACATAAATGATGACATGACACATCACACGTATGACATAGCATGACACATCACACATATGGTAAGATCTAATCACTTCACACGTATGATAAAATCTAATCATGTCATAATTAATGCATCTACATGGCATACAATATAGTTTAAACATAGAATAAATTTACATATGTTATAATTCTATTTTAGAAATAAAAATATGTTATTAATCTTATTTTAATAAATTAAAATTTATCAAATCAAATTTGGACATTAGACGAATCTAGGAGGGCTAGCATAGGCATATCTGAGATCGATAAAGAATCAGCAACAACATCTAAAATTCTAGAGTTGGGCAATGAAGAAAGTTTGGGTGTGCCTGATACCAACTGAGTAAAGTGGTCAATGGACAAAGACATACACCTTGCAAAGGCATGGATCAATATTAGTAATGATCCAATCATCGGTAATGATCAAAAGGAACAAACTTTCTGAAAACAAATCACAAATTACTACAACAAGTTTTGACCTATGGATTTATGAAGCAACCTTGGGTGAAGTTAAAATCATATTTTTATAAGCTCCATTTGATGATGAATAAATTTACAGCCATATAGGATAACTTTTATATATATAATGAAAGTGGATAGAGCAATGAGGATGTGCTCATGAGAGCACATAAAATGTAGTAGGAAAATCTTAGCAACAAGTTCTTTAAATATGAACATGTTTGGCGAATTATTGTCCCCTTGGGATGGACAGTTGGCTAGTGCATGGTAGTGTTGCCACCATGAAGTCTAGGAGTCAAATCCTTGCTAGTAGCTGTGTGTCTACCCTCCCCTATATATTATTCAACTGGCTAAGGTTAGTAGTCACCTGTAATTTACCTCTTCTGTGTTGGCACGAGATAGGCTGGCAAAGGCGCTTGGGTGAGCGAATTACCTTTTTCCACCATGTTTGGCGAATTCTCAGTGATTATGAGAAATATGTTCCATAGAAGTTTGCCATCATGCTAACAAACAGTCCAAAACCTCAAAATCAAGGGTACACACATCCTCATCAAATCCGGATGGTTTTATCAGCGTGGATGATTATGAAGGTCATACTCATCCAATGGGATAAGAGACAGCAAAAAGTAAGGGCAAATCCAAAATTAGAGATATGATGACATAAAATTCGATAATAGGTGGTAAAAAAAATGAAAGAATTACAAAAAAAAAAGTAAATTGAAATACAAAAGCATGAGATGACAATGAAGGAGTATGAAATATTTACGAAGGATACTAGTGGGATGATGGAGGATCAACTTAATTTACATTCTAAATTTTGTAAAAAAAAAAGATATTATATATATATATATATATATATATATATAATAGTCCATTTTGGTTGCTGACTATATTGTAGTTTTATTTTGGTGTTTGTAAGTTGTAGATGTTTGTAAGCAAAAGTTCTTAGAGTTTGAACAAGGTCTAAGGTTTAATTCATTAAATCAAGTTGAATGGCTGAATGTTCTTCTGTTTCTATTGCAGGTGCCTATGTGGTTGGTTGATATATAGAAAAATGAACAGACAACTGATTGTTTCTATCTTTCTACATGAGTGACGAAGTGAGTTGTAAAGTAGTGTCATGGTTTTGTAAATTAATATTCCATTCCATTCCTACTAAAGTCTCAGAATTATATTCTCTAGGTTTTAGAAAATGTATTATTTTTATTGTTAAAGCTTATTGTTGGTTGCTACTCGGAAAACCTAGAGGTTCCACTGTACAAAAATTTTGTACAAAGGTCTAAACCTTTTCCTAGCTACCATGTGTTCTTTTAAATTAAATTTTGGATCCACTGCGGAACTTAACACGTTTGATCCAAAACTTAATCTATTCGTTCTTTTAGGTTTTGACTTGGGTCTCCTGCAGAACTTAACACGTTCGACCCAAATCACCTTAAGTTATTAATTCCATTAAATATTAATTTCCATAATTGATTCCCAGTACTGACGTGGCGAGGCACATGGCCTTCTTGGATATGGGAGCAACCACCACCGACTAGACAAAACCTTTTATGGAAAGCTAATATTTAATTTCCTAAAATAACTTTAGGTTAACCGAAAAGAACACTCAAATCACAAGGAAAAAAAACAAAAGAACACAACATCGAAAAACATATTCGAAATACTAGAATCGCATGCCTCTTGTATTTGGTATTATTTCCAAAAATAACTAGTATGATGCGGAAAGAAAAATTACTAGTTATACCTTTTAGAAAGACCTCTTGATCTTCTACCGTATTCCTCTTCTAACCTCGGACGTTGTGTGGGCAACGATCTTCCGAGATGAGAAACCACCAAAGCACCTTCTTTTCCTTTCTTTAAATTTCGGCCAAGCACAAAGCTTCCAAAAGATGAAGATCTTTTCCACCAACCAAGCTCCAAGGGATGTAAGCTTTCTCTCCTTCTTCCTCAAGCTAGATCCGGCCACCAATTAAAACTCCATGAGCATGAAGAGGTTCGGCCACAAAGAGAAGAAGAAGTGAAGAAGAAGTGAAGAAGAAAGGGCCGGCCACACCACCAAGGAAAAGAGGGAGAAAAATATAATAGAGTCCTTAGCCTTGAAGCCTCCTCTACCCCCTCTTTTATAATCCTTGGTCTTGGCAAATAAGGAAAATTTAATAAAATTTTCCTTAATTCTTTTGCCATGAAAAGGAAAAATTTATTTAATTAAAAATAATTTTTCTTCTCCAATTTATTTGGCCGGCCACACCATAAAATTTCCAAGCAAATAAAATTTTAAACACAAATTAAAACTTCCTTATTTGCTTCCGGAAATTTATAAAATTTCTCCAATAATTTTTATCCCTTCATGATTGGTTTATAAAAAGGGATTTTAATAAATTAAAATCTTTCTTTTAAACATGTGGATAAAAAGAAAGTTATCTCTAAAAATTAAAATCTCTTTTAATCTACAAATAAGGAAAGATATCAAATCTTTTCTTAATCTTTTGTAGAAACTTATAAAAGAGAATATTTAATTTTAAACTCTCTTTTAAATCATGAACATGGTTAAAAAGGAAAGTTTTCTTAAAATTTAAAATCCTCTTTTAATCAACAAATAAGGAAATATTTCAAATTTTAAACTCTCTTTTAAACATGTAGATGATTTACAAATAAGGAAAGTTTTTACCAAAAATTAAAACCATCCTTTTAAACTACAAATAAGGAAAGAGATTAATCTCTTCTCTTAATCTTTTGTAGAAAGTTATAAAAGGAAATTTTTTATTTTTAAACTCTCTTTTAAAATCATGATATCCACATAAGAAATAATTTTAATAAAAATCCTTTTTAATATTCTAGTGGCCGGCCACATAAGCTTGGGACCCAAGCTTTGGCCGGCCACCTACATGACTCATCCACTTGATCTTGGCCGGCCCTAGCTTGGGTTCCAAGCTAGCTTGGCCGGCCCCATTGGATGGGTAAGAAGGTGGGTATGCGGTGGGTATAAATCTCTATATACTAGAGGCTACGATAGGGACCGAGAGGAGGAATTGGTTTTGGTCTCCCGATGAAATTAAGCATCCCGTGTTCGCCCTGAACACACAACTTAATTTTATCAATAATAATTTATTCCACTAAAGAACTATTATTGAACTACCGCACCAATCCCAAATTACATTTTGGGCTCCTTCTTATTATGAGTGTGTTAGTCTCCATGTGTTTAAGATAACAAATGTCCACTAATTAAGTAAGTTACTGACAACTCACTTAATTAATATCTAGCTCCAAGAGTAGTACCACTCAACTTTATCGTCTTGTCGGACTAAGTCCACCTGCAGGGTTTAACATGACAATCCTTATGAGCTCCTCTTGGGGACACTCTCAACCTAGATCACTAGGACACAGTTTCCTTCTATAATCAACAATACACACTATAAGTGATATCATTTCCCAACTTATCGGGCTTATTGATTTATCCAACTAAATTTCACCCATTGACAAATTAAAGAAATAAATATCAAATATATGTGCTTGTTCTTATATTAGGATTAAGAGCACACACTTCCATAATAACGGAGGTCTTTGTTCCTTTATAAAGTCAGTATAAAAGGAACGACCTCAAATGGTCCTACTCAATACACTCTAAGTGTACTAGTGTAATTATATAGTTAAGATAAACTAATACCTAATTACACTACGACCTTCCAATGGTTTGTTCCTTTCCATCTTGGTCGTGAGCTACTGTTTATAATTTATAAGGAACTGATAACATGATCTTCTGTGTGTGGCACCACACACCATGTTATCTACAATATAAATTAATTGAGCAACTACATTTATCATAAATGTAGACATTTGACCAATGTGATTCTTATTTCTATATAAATGTTTATACCAAAAGCTAGGCTTTTAGTATACACTCTAACAATCTCCCACTTATACTAAAAGACTAAGCTGCCATATCTGCTGCCATACATCTGATTCCCAACCCTTCAACATGCCCATCAAAAGCTCTTGCCTTAAGGACCTTAGTGAAAGGATCTATAGGTCATCACCTGATGCAATCTAGGCAGCAACAACTTCTCCTCGTTTATACGATTTCTCGTATTGGGTGGTACTTGCGCTCTATTGTGTTTACTTGCCTTATAGACTTATGGTTTCTTTGAGTTTGTTACTGCACCGATATTATTACAATAAATTGTAATAATCTTTGGACAAACCAGAAATCATATCTAAGTCTATCTTGAGGTTATTGAGTCATTCAGCTTTTATGGCTACCTCAGAGGCTTGCCATATACTAAGCTTCTATGGTGGAGTCCAGAAAAACACCTATGCTTATCACTTTTCCATAGTTATGACTTTACCTCCTAAAGTAAACACAAAACCCCGAGGTTGACTTATTATTGTCCCTATCCGATTGGAAGTCAAAATCCATGTAACCCACAGGGACCAAATTAACTGCCTTGTAAGCTAGCATATAATCTCTAGCGCCTCTAAAGTACTTTAATATATGCTTTACTGCAGTCCAATGTCCTTTTCTAGGGTTACTTTGATATCTGCTAACTATGCCCTTGGCAAGACAGATTTCTGATCTCGTGCATAGCATACATTAGGTTGTCTAACTGCCGAAGCATAAAGAACTGCCTACATGTCCTCAATCTCCTTTGATGTCATCGGAGACATCTCTTTAGATAAAGACACTCCATGCTTAAAAGGTAAGAAACCTTTCGAGGAGTTTTGCATGCTTAAAACGAGCAAGGATTTTCCGATGTATCAAGCTTGGGATAAGTAAAATATATTTTTTCTTTCGATCCCTTATTATTTTGATCTCAAAAATATATACATTCTCCCAAGTCCTTTATATCGAATTATTTGGACAACCATACCCTTACTTCTGACAACATTTTGATATTGTTTCCAACTACCAAAAATGTTATCTACGTATAGTACAAGAAATACCACCACGTTTCCATCACACCTTTTGTATACACAAGACTTATCCGTTTACTCAATAAATCCATAGGTCTGGATTGCTTTGATAAACCGGATGTTCCAAGACCTTGAAGCTTTGCCTCAGTCCATAGATTGATTGAGCTTGCACACAAGATGTTCTTAGCCCTTTGCAATGAACCCTTCTGGTTGCTTTATATAGATGCTTTCATCAAGACTTCCATTAAGGAATGTTGTCTTGACATCCACTTGCCAAATAGATAAAAGAATCCGGATAGACTTAAGCATGGCTACCAGTGAAAAAGTTTTCTTTTTCATCAAGCCTTGCTTTGAAAGTTACTACCTTCCTTTCTATCCCTCTTTTCCTATTATAGACCTTTTTACACCCAAAGGCTTTTACACTATTTGGTGGTTCTACAAGCTTCCAGATTTTATTAGAATACATATATTCTAATTCTGTTATTCATTACTCTTTGCCAAGATGTTGCATCTTTATCTTGGAGTGTTTCGTCATATGTCCGGATATTAGGTTCATGTCCTCCAGGGATCGAGTCCAAAAACTCTCCCAAAACATGAATCTTTTTAGGTTGCCTAACAACCCTCCCACTACGACAAGGCACTTTCTGCAATTGTGTATCATTTGTGATACATGTTGCAGTTTCCTTGTGGTATCTCATCTTGTACAGTTGGTACTAGATTAGACATGCCTTTTATTATTTCCTTAAGAACAAATTTTCTTATGGGCACATGGTTTATTACATAATCCTTTTCTAAAAATCGGTCATTGATGCTAACAATGACCTTCTGATTTTTAAGACTATAAACCTACTTTCATTTCACTAGGATAACCCACAAACAAGTGAATTCCTGTCTAACTTATCATTGTCTCTATTCTGCATATGTGCTGGATTACCCGAATCCGAATATGCTTCGAAATAGGCTTACACCTATTCAGCAATTCTATATGAGTAGAGAGTTCTGACTTTAGAAGGTACTATATTCACTCCCATTTCCATAGTATATCCTTAAAATGATTTTGATAATATTCTTAATAACTCATCAATCTACTTATTTCCATAAGAGTCTTATACCTTCCTTTTCCTACACCATTCTGTTGGGGTGTACCAGGTGCAGTTAGTTGGGATTCAATCCCTACTTCTGATAAATGACTCCTAAATTCTCCCAAGAGGTACTTGCCACTACGATCTTACCGTAGTGTCTTGATACTTTTACTTTGTCGTTTCTCCACATCAGCCTCGTACTCTTTGAACTAATCAAAGCACTTAGACTTACGGCACATCAAGTAAATATATCCGTATCTCAAATAGTTGTCTATAAAATAGATGAAATATTTGAAATAACCTCTTGCCTGGATGCTCATAGGATCACACAAATCAGAATGAACCAATTCCAATATATCTTTGACTCCATACCCCTTAGACTTAAAAACTTCTTGGTTATTTTTCCTTCCAAGTAAGACTCGTAGGTTGAAAAGATTTCCACTACTAATGAACCCAAAAGTTCATCAGCTACCAATGAATCCTACTCAAGTTAATATAACCTAGCCTTAGAAGCCAAAGATATAATTTGTTCATTTTCAAATGTTACTTTCTCTTAAAGTTAGAAGATGTGTTACTAATTTCCATTTGTTGCATCGTGAGAGTTATTGGATTTATAAATTGACAACCAACGTACCAGAACAGATAACTTCCCTCTTTTTCTTAATAACAACTTTGTTATTTAAAAGAGGCAGAATATCAAGTTCTTTGAATAGTTTAGAAACTGAAAACTAGTTCTTTCTAAACTTGGTGTGTAAAGACAATTACTCAAAAATCCATGTTTTATTCTTATCAAAAGATAAACATCTCCCACTGCAACAGCTACCATTTTTACAGTAGTGCCCATGTAGACGGTGTTTTAATTTTCATTTAGTTGTCGGGTTTCCTGGAACCCTGCAATGAATTGCGGACATGATTAATGGCATCTGTATCTACACTCCAGGTTCTGGTAGATAACACCACTAAACATGTTTCAACTAATGAATTAAATACACCTATATTGTTCTTAGTTCTAAGAAGACAATCTACCTTAATGTCCAAGTCCTATTTCCAATCATTACAATTGGGATTACTAAGTCTTTCTTATAGTATGACTACTAGGGGCTTGACAAACATTTTAAATCCTAAGAATCACAAAAATACTTGGTCAAGATCAACTCCTTAAAAATTCCCATGAATTTTGTATGCCACGATAGTGTGGACGTATACAAAATCGAAGAGGAGATTTTATTCATTAATTTTATTATCTCGTCAACTTTACTTTATGACGAATAAAATTAATAGTTGATCTGTCTTTGATCAAATATTTGGTCAAAAACTTTTGAATTTAAAAAAAATATTGATTCCTTAAACAATATTATTTAAATTTACCAACACCTCAAACACCGTGAATTTTGCATGCCACGTTAGTGTGGACGTATACAAATTCAACATTTGTAAAAGGAGGGTTTTAACCCATTAATTTTATTATCTTGTCAACCTAACTTTTTGACAAATAAAATTAATAATTGGTATCATTTGGTCACACAAATAATAGCAGTGACTCCGATGGGGAGGATACTATTAGATGTGTCTAAGTGTATACCATTACTTGACACTAAGTCCATTAATAAGATTATGCCCCTTCCGTTGGGGAAGATCACACGCTCTTAATTAACTTCCTATAGTCATCCAAAAATGGAAGTCTGTTCTAGTGATCCACAAACAAGCTCATCCGTTATGGAGGAAGGCACTCAGAACCAACGCGCAAGCTTGTTTGCATCACTTACAAACCAGTAATGGAGACCATGAGATTTACTTAAAAATTCCTCTCCCACTTAGTTATTTATAAATGAGGAATTTTAACTATGCTAGCCTACTAAATATGTAAACTAACATGCACATACAGCACAATATAAAAGCAATAAATAGAAAATCTAATTTTCAACTATTATGGCTTTTATCTCTTGTTGTCCTCCGTGTGTTGTCATCCCAAGTTGCTGCCATATTTGCCACCGGGTCTAGCTGTCGCATCCATCTTGCTCCTAGTTCCGCTGCGCCTCTAGTCCTTAGAAAGTTCCACGCTTTGCAAGATTCGATCCACGACATAAATAGAATTTTACATTTTGATCCTATATTCCTCGAAGGATTGTACATGTAAACTAGATCGAACATAAAATAAAATTTACATCCATCGATCCTATATTCTATAAAAGGAATGTACATATAACTAGATCAAAAATAAAATCCTAATAAAACTAAATACAGCTCCTGATGTATTTTATAATACAATCATGCACACACAATAAAATGCCCTTGACATGTCCAAGGGTCCAATCACACACATAATAACTATAAGCCATAATAGTTGGATCCTGCATCCACAAAGTTAGCACATCCTACTATTAACCTGCCTAAATTATGTATGACATGTGCATAATTAAACTAATACCAAATACACAGAGGCAAAACCCTAGCTCTGATACCAATTGTTGGTTGCTACTCGGAAAACCTAGAGATTCCACTGTACAAAAATTTTGTACAAAGGTCTGAACATTTTCCTAGCTACCATGTGTTCTTTTAAATTAAATTTTGGATCCCCTGCGGAACTTAACACGTTTGATCCAAAACTTAATCTATTCGTTCTTTTAGGTTTTGACTTGGGTCTCCTGCAGAACTTAACACGTTCGACCCAAATCACCTTAAGTTATTAATTCCATTAAATATTAATTTTCATAATTGATTCCCAGTACTGATGTGGCGAGGCACATGGCCTTCTTGGATATGGGAGCAACCACCACCTGTTGGTGCGGGTAGCACTAACGGTCTAACCCAGGTTTTGATGAATGACAAATAGGTTAAGTTAGTTGTGTTGTTGTCTGACACTTTGATCAAGTGTGCAGGAAAAGTCCAGCTAGGTCGACGGGCTGACCGGATAGCTGGCGAGAAGTCCAAGCGGGTCGACGGGCTGACCGGACGCTTGGCGACGGGCTGACCGGATAGCTGGCGAGAAGTCCAAGCGGGTCGACGGGCTGACCGGACGCTTGGCGAGAAGTCCAAACGGGTCGACGGGCTGACCGGACGTCTGGCAGGTAAGTGAGGTAAGTCACTGGAGGGGAGTGACTGTGAGGACGCGTTCCCGGGAAGGGGACATTAGGCGTCGATCCGGCTTAGATCCATTTCGGATATCTAAGTCGAGATCGTGACTAGATTTCGGTCTCGAAAAGACGGAATCTAAGTCATACTCTTGATGCTAATTTTATTACTAGAAGATTGAGTTGTGAACAAACTGTGCTGCAGGGTTTATTTGCCTCGGACTAACACTTTGTAGGAATGAGGGTCAGGCGCGGAATAGCTCCGGGCGCTGGAAGGATCCAGCGCCGGAGGTAAATTTATCCCTGACGACGTTGACACTTGGAGTATGCTGGTTGGGAGTGTTACGTCACACTCGAGCGCCGGAAGGATCCAGCGCCGGGCGATATAAAAGAAGCCCGGAGCTTCAAGATATCGGTCTTGAGAACTCGAGTCCAATCACTCTGCTGCTCTGCGCTCAACAACGTTCACAAAGCTCCGACGACTCACTCCGGCTCTCTTTTTAATTCATTGTTTGTCGGTTAGCTTTGTTTTCTTTCTTTTCATTAGCAATATTTGTACGTAAATTGTAATTATCCGAATTGCTAGTGAATTGCCCAACGAAAGTACTCAAGGAGTACGGGCCTTCGAGTAGGAGTCGTCACAGGCTCCGAACGAAGTAAAAATCAACAGTGTTCATCTCTTTACTTCTTTACTTTTCCGCTGCGTCTTAACTCGAGATTTTCGAATCGATATTCACCCCCCCCTCTATCGAATCTAACGGTCTTACAAGTGGTATCAGAGCTGGTACCGCTCTGATTTGGTGCAACCACCAATCAGACAGGGGGTGAAATCATTTTTTTAACAATTCAAAACTGATATTATTATCTTTTTGGAAGATTTTTTTTCTCTCGTTGCATTTAAAATCTAAATTGGTACAACACCAACTTAGAGTTTCTATTTCTCCCGCACTGCTAATCCAAGACGAAGTCTTGGGATATTTTTCCAGTTAATTTCGTGTGTGTAGGTAATGATGTCTCAACAAGAAGGCTTTAGCACAGTACGTCCTCCTCTATTCAACGGGGATGATTTTTCGTACTGGAAGAGGAGAATGGAGGTCTACATGAAGACAGACTACGACCAATGGATGAGCGTCACAAGGGCTTACAAAATTCCAGTAGACAACTCCGGGAACATACTAGACCCTGAAGACTGGACAAATGATGTGAAGAAAAAGGCATCAATTGAAAACAAAGCCATCAATACTCTACACTGCGGACTAACACGAGAAGAACTGAACCGGGTTGGACCGCATCAAAACGCTAAGGAACTTTGGGATAAACTAATCGAGCTGCACGAAGGAACAAGCGACGCGAAGGTAACGAAGAGAGATTTGCTGTTAATAGAATTTTTAATATAAAAATGCAGGAAGGAGAAACGGCAAGTCAGCTCCACGCGAGGGTCAAAGATATCCTCAACGGTCTCCACGCGATATGCCACCAAATGGAGAACCGAGACTTAATCAGGTACGCGTTAAATGCTTTTCCGCGAAACAATTTGTGGGCATCAATCGTAGATGCCTACAAAATTTCAAAAAATTTATCTAAATTAAAATTGGACGAACTCTTTTGTGAATTAGAACTTCATGAGCAAACTAACGCCGGGGTCGAGAAAGGTGTAGCTTTATTTGCAGGTTCATCTAAAGAAAAGAAGAACAAGCCCGAATCCGAAGAAGATTCCGATCAAGACTCTGAAGACGAAGAACACCTGGTGAACCTGGTAAGGAAAATGTTCACCAGGAAAAAGAGAAGCTTCAGCAAACAGGATCTTCAGAAGATCAGTTCGCCAGCCGACTCAAGAAATGTCACATGTTTCGGATGTAACAAAAAGGGGCACTACAAGAACGAATGTCCAAGATTGAAACTTGACAAACCAAAATCAACAAAGAAGAAAGCCCTCAAAGCAACATGGGACGATTCCTCCTCAGACGAATCGGAAGGAGAAAGGCGCTGATGGCTCGCGAAGCTGAAACGGAAGACGAATCAGAGGAATCGGAAGACGGGTCTGAACCCGAATCGAGCCACGAGTCCGTACTCGTTTCCGAAGGTTCCAAAGAGGTATACCTAAACTTAAATCGTAAATTCTTTAGAATTATCTCGTGTTTGAATAAAAAATTAGTTAAATTGGAAAATAAAAATAAATCGCTTCTTGAGGAAAATCAAAACCTCAAGGAACAATTAAAAAATTCGAATCCAACTCAAGATCGAACACTTGAGGAGGAGAATTTATCATTAAAAAAATGAAATTAATAAGTTAAAAGAATTGTTGGAAAAATTTACAACAAGATCTAAAAATTTAGATTTAATTCTAAATAACCAAAAGGCATGCTACAATAAAACCGGACTTGGATATAAGTCAAACTCAAACAAAACCTTTAAATCATTGTTAACCCAACACAAAGCAACTAAACAAGCTTGGGTCCCGAAAGCATGCTTAACCACGCAAGTAGGACTTAATCAATTCTATATACCTAAAGATAAAATACATTATATAAACTTGAATAAATCAGATCAAAAACTAAAATATAAATCTAAATTAAAATCAAAATTCAAAACTCAACAAAATTTAGATTATCACCAAGTTTATTATAACTATAAAAAGAATCGACACAAACCCAAAATCTAAATTAATGGCCAATAATTTAGGGGGAGGCTCCAGAATAGCTGGCACCTCCAAAACTAACCTACCCGACAGGGTAACCCAAAACAAACTAACCCGGCAGGGTAATTAGGATTAGTTAAAGAGAGACCAAGTTTAACTTAACTCATGGTACTGGTGAAGTTTTTGGATGATAGTACGTTAGGGAAACTTGGGCATCGCATGTCTAGAAAGATATGGTTTCGATCTGGTGCATTTGGCCAAGTGGAACTGACCGAAGCTACCCTTAAACGAATCCTAACCAGTTAGACCAAGATTTAGTACTAAGTTCCGTGGATAGGACTATTCGGAAAACCTCGAAAGGTTGGTTACTTCTAATGATGTCCTTGTGACTCACCAAGCTTAGAAGTTTATCCGAAGAATGCCTATTTGTGGAAACCAAAGCTAAGTCTGAATCTAACACAAGTTAAAACAAAACTCTGTAATCAAACTAATTTTATCTCACAAAAACATAGGATTCCTTGATTGATAATATAAATCGGGTGAGATGAATAAAACTTAAAAATTAATTTCAAAATTTTAATTTTAAAACTTAAATTAATTTCAAAATGTTAATTTTAAAACTTAAATTAATTTCAAAATTTTAATTTCAAAACTTAAATTAATTTCAAAATTTTAATTTTAAAACTTAAATTAATTTCAAAATTTTAATTTCAAAACTTAAATTAATTTCAAAATTTCAATTTTAAACTTAAATTAATTTCAAAATTTTAATTTTAAAACTTAAATTAATTTCAAAATTTTAATTTTAAAACTTAAATTAATTTCAAAATGTTAATTTTAAAACTTAAATTAATTTCAAAATTTTAATTTTAAAACTTAAATTAATTTCAAAATTTCAATTTTAAAACTTAAACTAATTTCAAAATTTTAATTTTAAAACTTAAATTAATTTCAAAATTTCAATTTTAAACTTAAATTAATTTCAAAATTTTAAAACTTAAATTAATTTCAAAATTTTAATTTTAAAACTTAAATTAATTTCAAAATTTTAATTTTAAAACTTAAATTAATTTCAAAATGTTAATTTTAAAACTTAAATTAATTTCAAAATTTTAATTTTAAAACTTAAATTAATTTCAAAATTTCAATTTTAAAACTTAAATTAATTTCAAAATTTCAATTTTAAAACTTAAATTGATTTCAAATTGTTAATTTTAAAACTTAAATTAATTTCAAATTTTCAATTTTAAACTTAAAAATTAATTTCAAACTTTCAATTTTAAATTAATTTCAAATTTTTAATTTTAAAACTTAAATTAATTTCAAAATTTTAAAACTTAAATTAATTTCAAAATTTCAATTTTAAAACTTAAATTTCAATTTTAAAACTTAAATTAATTTCAAAATTTTAATTTTAAAACTTAAATTAATTTCAAAATTTCAATTTTAAAACTTAAACTAATTTCAAAATTTTAAAACTTAAATTAATTTCAAAATTTCAATTTTAAAACTTAAATTAATTTCAAAATTTTAAAAACTTAAATTAATTTCAAAATTTTAATTTTAAAACTTAAATTAATTTCAAAATTTTAATTTTAAAACTTAACTCCAAAACCTAAAAAAAAAAAAAATGTCAGTCCAAAACCAGGGGCGGGCGCCCCTGGTATTCCCCTCCGGGGCGCCCCGCCCTAAATCAACCCCGGGCGCCCGGAAGGAATCCGGGCGCCCGGAGTCCCCTATAAATAAGGGGCAGCAGGCGCCCCCAACCTTTGCCCCACTCATTCTCACTTTTGCCAAGGCTCACTTTGAACCTCAGTGCGAAAGTACTCTAAATCAAAATTTTCTTGCGGTGAAGACACTGTTGCGATTCAACCGAGGTCGTCAAATCTATATTTTTTCGATGGCTCCTCGGTAAAACATTCTTCCCCTCTCAAAATTTTTTTTCTAAATTTTTTTTAATATTCTTTATATACAGTAGGAAACGAACAAACACTGGTGCTGGACCCTCCAATGCTAGTACAGACCCTAGGTTTCCCACAGACGAACTTAGGATTAAATTTGAGTCCACCATTTATAAGGTCATTAGGACTACCTGCATAGATAGAGCGTTCTTCCTTAGGTCATGTCCCTCTGCTTTAGAAGTTATAGGCCACTATAATTTAAGGAACCTTGTCAAATGTACCAGTCCAATAAACATAAGTCTATGTGCCGAATTTTGCAATAACCTAGTAAAAGTAGACGATTTCACCTATACCACTAGGGCAGCAGGCACTGATATCGTATTTTCCCCTACGACTATCCGAGAGTTTTTAGAGTTGCGTCCATCTACTTGCTCCTTTTTGTGCTATCCTCCGAGGGATCTACCGTTCGACCATCCCTACTCACATATTACTCTCGATACGATCTATTCGTATTTTTTCGGGGGAGAGAGAGATCCCACGGTGACACAGTTTAGGTCAGTAGAACTGCGAGTTCAGGATTACGCTCTTTATAGGGTTGTAGTCCTTTGCATTTTACCACTGACTACTCGGGACATCGCTGTGATGCGCCCATTCCATTCGTTCTTACTTTATGCCCTGATTCATAGGTTAGACATTGACATTAGCCTACACATCTTCTCCACCATTATCCATTCAGCTGGATTTGTGACTGACAGTCGAGTCCATATACCATTTGGTCACGTTCTGACAGCCTATATGTCCTCGCTGCACATTGATGTCACTAGGGGAGACGTTGCCCATATGACCGAGTTCGATGTTATAGCCGCTAGAAACTTTTCTCTAGCCGGCATCCACATAGATAGAGATGACGGAACTATGTCTTGGCGGAGGGGGGCACAGCACCAGCCCGATCCAGATGCACAGGTGGACCGCACTATTTCCAGAGGAAGCCGCACCGGCTCCACCACCACCCCCAGCTCGAGCACCACGACACGCTCCCCGCACTTTAGCCGACCGTATGACCGGACTAGAGAGAGCTATGGCGAGTCTCCAGCAGGAGAACTCTGACTTTCATCGGGACATGCGGCGAGAGGTTGCCGAGTTACGAGCTGCCGGAGTCACCCGACACACTGAGCTGATGACACTTCTTCGATCCTTGGGATCTGGACCACCCCCTTCATCATCTCAGTAGCCTTAGTGATGACCTACGTCTGTAGCTACACTACTTGTAAAATATTTTGGATTTATCTAGTAGCGTTTCAAACTTACATTGAATATGTTCTATCTTAATAGACTAGGAAATTTCAAAATACTTTCAAAAATGGTTTTATCAAATTATAGGTTAAATTTGTTTGTTTTCAAAACTTTCCATTTTTAGATTTTTCAAAAACAGTTTTGGCCTTAGACTAGTTTTGAATCCTTAGAAAGCATGTGCCCATAGGTCTAGTTCTTGAGCATCTCACCAACACCTTAGGTTTACCTTGCTTGTGTTTGATAAACATAGAAAGGGGTGAGATGCATAGGCCAACTGTCTGGACTTAAGATGCTAATTTCAGTGCATCAACATAAGTCTGGACGTTAAATACAATTCAGATATTAATCAGATTAAAGTTCATCAGTCAAGTCAAACACTGACTGGTTGTAATTAACTTAATCTGACTAACCAAGTGAAAGCTACTATCTTCTGATAGTTAGTTAGTACCTAATTGGTTAGACAGCTGGTTAAAGTTATGTCAGGTTCAGGGGGAGGAATTAATTAAAAACTTTTCCTTTATATAAAATATTTTAAATTTTGTTTGAAAAATGTTCTCTTAAAAATTTCTTAAACCTACTTTTGAAAACTAACTCTTATAAAACTAAGTTGTTTTTAAGAATTGGGTTTTACTTTTTATTGAAAATTGATTTTGAAAATTAGATTTAACTTAGTTTTGAAAATTGTGGAAATTAGATTTTTTCAAAACTTAAGTTTACAAACTAAGCTTCTCAAAATCATTTTTCTTAATTTTGAAAATCAAAGTTTAAAAATCAATTTTCAAAATCAACTTGCTTAAAATTGTGAAAATTTTTTAATCAACTCAAAATTGTTTCTTTTAAATCACAAACTTTTTATCCATTTTTCCTAGTTTTTGAAAACTCAACTTTTCAAGTATTTTAAACAATGGTTTTGAAACTCGTACTTTTGAACTTTAAAATTTTGATTTTTAAAAATTAGATTTAATTATTTTACTTTATCAAAATTAGTTCTACCAAACTCCTTTGAAAACTAAAAGTAAAGTTCAAAATCAATATTTACAAACTGAAATTTGATTTGCAAAAACTCAAGTGTTAAAAATTATGAAAGTTAGATTTTTTCAAACTTAAATCACTGTCAAAACTTAAGTTTTAAATTAAATCGTTTACAAACTTAGTGTTGAAAAATTTTTCAAACTTAGTTTTGGAATTCTGGTTTTTGAAAACTTGTGTTTGAAAATGAAAACTTAGCTAGCTTTCTAAAAGCTAAAAGCTAATGCTTTAAACAAATTTTCAAAAGCTTAAACTCCCCCAAGTCAACTTGACTATTTTTTAACTTGCTGTTAAAAATTGTACTTTTATCAGTATCTTTGAATTTTTTAACTAAACCTTTTATTACTCTACACTATGCTTGTTTACCCCTGCTTACTTTTTGATGAATGCCAAAGGGGGAGAAGGGTTAGGTGGTTAAGTTAGCTAAACCAATTTGAAAACACAAACTGACTTTAAAACCACACAAATGCATGTTGTTTCGTACATATGCTTTCACTAACTTAACCAGGTTGTCATTCCATCAAAAAGGGGGAGATTGTTGGTGCGGGTAGCACTAACGGTCTAACCCAGGTTTTGATGAATGACAAATAGGTTAAGTTAGTTGTGTTGTTGTCTGACACTTTGATCAAGTGTGCAGGAAAAGTCCAGCTAGGTCGACGGGCTGACCGGATAGCTGGCGAGAAGTCCAAGCGGGTCGACGGGCTGACCGGACGCTTGGCGAGAAGTCCAGCTAGGTCGACGGGCTGACCGGATAGCTGGCGATAGCTGGCACGAAGTCCAAACGGGTCGACGGGCTGACCGGACGTCTGGCGGTAAGTGAGGTAAGTCACTGGAGGGAGGGACTGTGAGGCCGCGTCCCCGGGAGGGGAGATTAGGCGTCGATCCGGCTTAGATCCATTTCGGATATCTAAGTCGAGATCGTGACTAGATTCCGGTCTCGGAAAGACGGAATCTAAGTCATACTCTTGATGCTAATTTTTATTACTTAGCGTATCTGTAAAAATGTGCTGCAGGGTTTATTTGCCTCGGACTAACACTGTTTTGCAGGTAGGGAACAGTGAGGGTCCGGGCGCCCGGAAGGGCTCCGGGCGCCCGGAGGCAAATTTTATCCCCAGGACGACGTTGACACTTGGAGCATGCTGGTTGGGAGTGTTACGTCACACTCCAGGCGCCCGGAAGGGATCCAGGCGCCCGGAGCAGCATATAAAAGAAGCCCCAGGCAGGAGCTTCAACACATCAGTCTTCTGAGAACTCTGAGTCCAATCACTCTGCTGCTCTGCGCTCCAACAACGTTCACAAAGCTCCGACGACTCACTCCGGCTCTCTTTTTAATTCATTGTTTGTCGGTTAGCTTTGTTTTCTTTCTTTTCATTAGCAATATTTGTACGTAAATTGTAATTATCCGAATTGCTAGTGAATTGCCCAACGAAAGTACTCAAGGAGTACGGGCCTTCGAGTAGGAGTCGTCACAGGCTCCGAACGAAGTAAAAATCAACAGTGTTCATCTCTTTACTTCTTTACTTTTCCGCTGCGTCTTAACTGGAGATTTTCGAATCGATATTCACCCCCCCTCTATCGAATCTAACGGTCTTACACCACCGACTAGACAAAACCTTTTATGGAAAGCTAATATTTAATTTCCTAAAATAACTTTAGATTAACCGAAAAGAACACTCAAATCACAAGGAAAAAAAACAAAAGAACACAACATCGAAAAACATATTCGAAATACTAGAATCGCATGCCTCTTGTATTTGGTATTATTTCCAAAAATAACTAGTATGATGCGGAAAGAAAAATTACTAGTTATACCTTTTAGAAAGACCTCTTGATCTTCTACCGTATTCCTCTTCTAACCTCGGACGTTGTGTGGGCAACGATCTTCCGAGATGAGAAACCACCAAAGCACCTTCTTTTCCTTTCTTCAAATTTCGGCCAAGCACAAAGCTTCCAAAAGATGAAGATCTTTTCCACCAACCAAGCTCCAAGGGATGTAAGCTTTCTCTCCTTCTTCCTCAAGCTAGATCCGGCCACCAATTAAAACTCCATGAGCATGAAGAGGTTCGGCCACAAAGAGAAGAAGAAGTGAAGAAGAAAGGGCCGGCCACACCACCAAGGAAAAGAGGGAGAAAAATATAATAGAGTCCTTAGCCTTGAAGCCTCCTCTACCCCCTCTTTTATAATCCTTGGTCTTGGCAAATAAGGAAAATTTAATAAAAACTTCCTTAATTCTTTTTCCATGAAAAGGAAAAATTTATTTAATTAAAAATAATTTTTCTTCTCCAATTTATTTGGCCGGCCACACCATAAAATTTTCAAGCAAATAAAATTTTAAACACAAATTAAAACTTCCTTATTTGCTTCCGGAAATTTATAAAATTTCTCCAATAATTTTTATCCCTTCATGATTGGTTTATAAAAAGGAATTTTAATAAATTAAAATCTTTCTTTTAAACATGTGGATAAAAAGAAAGTTATCTCTAAAAATTAAAATCTCTTTTAATCTACAAATAAGGAAAGATATCAAATCTTTTCTTAATCTTTTGTAGAAACTTATAAAAGAGAATATTTAATTTTAAACTCTCTTTTAAATCATGAACATGGTTAAAAAGGAAAGTTTTCTTAAAATTTAAAATCCTCCTTTAATCAACAAATAAGGAAAGATTTCAAATTTTAAACTATCTTTTAAACATGTAGATGATTTACAAATAAGGAAAGTTTTTACCAAAAATTAAAACCATCCTTTTAAACTACAAATAAGGAAAGAGATTAATCTCTTCTCTTAATCTTTTGTAGAAAGTTATAAAATGAAATTTTTAATTTTTTAAACTCTCTTTTAAAATCATGATATCCACATAAGAAATAATTTTAATAAAAATCCTTTTTAATATTCTAGTGGCCAGCCACATAAGCTTGGGACCCAAGCTTTGGCCGGCCACCTACATGACTCATCCACTTGATCTTGGCCGGCCCTAGCTTGGGTTCCAAGCTAGCTTGGCCGGCCCCATTGGATGGGTAAGAAGGTGGGTATGCGGTGGGTATAAATCTCTATATACTAGAGGCTACGATAGGGACCGAGAGGAGGAATTGGTTTTGGTCTCCCGATGAAATTAAGCATCCCGTGTTCGTCCCGAACACACAACTTAATTTCATCAATAATAATTTATTCCACTAAAGAACTATTATTGAATTACCGCACCAATCCCAAATTACATTTTGGGCTCCTTCTTATTATGAGTGTGTTAGTCTCCCTGTGTTTAAGATAACAAATGTCCACTAATTAAGTAAGTTACTAACAACTCACTTAATTAATATCTAGCTCCAAGAGTAGTACCACTCAACTTTATCGTCATGTCGGACTAAGTCCACCTGCAGGGTTTAACATGACAATCCTTATGAGCTCCTCTTGGGGACACTCTCAACCTAGATCACTAGGACACAGTTTCCTTCTATAATCAACAACACACACTATAAGTGATATCATTTCCCAACTTATCGGGCTTATTGATTTATCGAACTAAATCTCACCCATTGACAAATTAAAGAAATAAATATCAAATATATGTGCTTGTTATTATATTAGGATTAAGAGCACACACTTCCATAATAACTGAGGTTTTTATTCCTTTATAAAGTCAGTATAAAAGGAACGACCTCAAATGGTCCTACTCAATACACTCTAAGTGTACTAGTGTAATTATATAGTTAAGATAAACTAATACCTAATTACACTACGACCTTCCAATGGTTTGTTCCTTTCCATCTTAGTCGTGAGCTACTGTTTATAATTTATAAGGAACTGATAACATGATCTTCTGTGTGTGGCACCACACACCATGTTATCTACAATATAAATTAATTGAGCAACTACATTTATCATAAATGTAGACATTTGACCAATGTGATTCTTATTTCTATATAAATGTTTATACCAAAAGCTAGGCTTTTAGTATACACTCTAATACTTATATCATATCGGTGACAGATACTTTAAAATGGTTGTGCATATGATTCATTATTTTTCCTAGAAAAATAATATCAAGTTGAAGATTATCATCTTGAAATTGACCATACCTTTTTGCTTGTATGTGAATTTGGATATGTTTGACAAAATCTCGGACAGTCATATTGAAATTGGGGCATAAGTAAGTAATACCTAAATTGGCATTCATGTCTACTTCTATAAGGCCAATGATAGCTTTCTCAGTGTCAAAGAAGTGTGTATCATGTAAAACTAATAAAACTTTTCCTCCTAACTTGGCTCTAGTTAGCCCTCATAATCCTAACACAATAAGCCCTACGTGTATATAATTGTGTTTACGTACATATAAAGTTGTCACAGCTTCTTCTGTCATTAATCCAAGTTTTATGACTCCTCCGTCAGGAAGATGAAGAGCTTCTTGTCTATGATGTCTATACACAGAAGTTGAAAAGTTTAAGATTCCTTGGCTATAAAGTTTCTTGGGATTTAAAGTGTTTAATTGTTCATTGGAAAAGATTGTTATATCTTTATCAATATCAATAATTTCTTCTAATCGATGAGGTCCCAAAGAGGAAGTACTATTTCTTTTGGTTAAAGACTCTATCCAAGATGTTGTATTGGCTTCTGTAGATCTTACAAAGTGAGAAGGACCAGTAAAAGCTTTAGTTTTTGTTAGACTCATTGGAGTGAGTATAAGTTAAAATTTGGATGTAATAGGTGGAGTTTTAGGAAGTAGTTTTCCTAATGATAACTGATTTAAATCTTTAGTAATCTTAGCAAATGCATCTTTGATATCACTAGAATAAAAGCTTCCAGAAGTATGTTGTTCTAACTGTACCAGTTTTGTTCCAATTAAAATTAAGCGATAATGAAGGGAAGTGACAGGAGCTATAATCGTATTGTTTTGTTGGACCTGTATTTAATCCCCTTTTCCAAGAAGTTCAAGATGAAGATATCCGTCGTCGTTTGTAGTAGAGAAGTGTTTGGTATATTCTACAGCTTCCTCATAATGTGAATTTTCATATTTGAGTTTGTTCATTTATATTTAAGTTCATCTAGTAATTGTTGTAGAATATCTAGTTTGTCATATAATTGAGTTTTGTTGCTTACAATTAATTCTTTTGATTGAAATAGTACTTATTTCGAGTCTGATTCTAAGTTGTGGGTTTCCTTAACTGGTACTTTTGTAAGTAAGGTTTGGGAGGCTTTTATATAATCAAGATTGCGTAAGAGTTTTGCTAAAAGTTTTTGCTGTTGAGTTGATGAGTAAGAATAGTTTCTATTTTAAGTTCGAGTAGTTGGTAGTGGGATTCTACCGCTAACCCTAGACTTAAGAGTAAGTTGGTTATAGAGTTGAGATGTGCCTGGTCAGAGTGTAACTTATGTGCCAAAAGTTTACTTCTAATATAACAAGTATGTTTGTTATTATCTAAAGTCACTACAATTCGTGGTTGGATAGCAAGATCTAAGTTTTCTATCAATCATACACAGGTTTTTATAGCCAAAATTGTAAGGACTCTCATACCAATTTTTCGAATACTGACTTTTGTGTTGTTTTATCATGTTTTTGCTTTAATTTTCGGATACTAACTTTTGTGTGATTTTATGGTTTTTAGAGAAGCCTCTACACCTTGGGTTTTGTTTTCTTTCTCTCAATCTCACCAGTGATGAGCCTCACCTAGTAGAGAGCCTTAAGAAGGGTAAGTAGACCTTTAGATTCTTATCTCGGCTATCTTCAGGACTTATAGTAGCATCCTTCTTGTTGCCTTACTTAGCCAACACAGGTTGTACAAAAACAAAGGTCTACACTTCCGTCTTCTCCCTTACCAGGGGCGAAACATATAAGGGGGATAGCTTGGGCTTTAGCCCAGGCTAGCTCGACCCAAAGCCCATTAGGGCATATGTTATTCTATTTGACTTTTTTTTCCCTTTTTCTTTCTTATTCCTCACTCACCTCGTGGCTATGGGTCTGCTGCTTGCTGCAGAAAATTTTTGCTCCACTTGATCAACATCTAACTTTTTGCTCCTTGCCTTTGGATCTTTCCTTCTTGAAGGGTGGAGGATGGAGATTCTTTTCTGCAATGGTTAACAGCGAGTCAGCGACTTTTTGCTCCACTTGATCACACATCTAATAATGTAAGTCTGTATAAAACTCAGATTCTTAATTTTTATTTTTCTAACTCATTGACCATTGGTTGTGTTTAATTATTTTATTAATGAATATGTATATAGATTATTGATTACAATGTCAAGTGAACAAAATCAAGGTTAACTCTTCATCAATTTTACAGCAAAGCAAATAATGGCCAAACAAGTGCAGTTAATTCTTCAATGAATGTTGATGATGCCCCATCTCCTTTTCAAGAATCTCCAAAAATTGAAGTTGAGAAAGTTGATATTCCATCAACGATTGATGCTCCTTACTTGGAATGTGATCTCGGATTACGTTTGTCAATATGATCGCATCCCGTGGATATGCATGATGATGTTAGAAAGAATTATATCAAAATGGGGTCATGTCAACCTAAATTGAGTAAGTATCCACCTATTGCATATTCAAATCAAAATCAACATTTTCAGTATGGTTGGTTTGCACAATTCCCATGGTTACAGTACTCAAAAGTAAAAAATAGTGCATTTTGTTTTCCATGTTATCTTTTTGACAAATGTTCCTCAAAGTATGCTACATTTACTTGTGAAGGATTTCAAGATTGGAAGAGAGTCAAAGAAAGGAAGAAATGCCCATTTGCACAACATGAGGGCAATACGAATTCACTACATCATTTTGCTATGGAAAAGTGGAATAATTTAGTGGATTCATCTCATTGCATTGACAAAGTTATAAACAAGGTAACTTCTCAAGAAATACTGAGTAATCGATGACGACTTAAGACTTCAATAGAGTATGAAATGGTTAGCTATGCAAGGGTGTGCATTTAGAGGTCATGATGAATCTATCCATTCTACTAATCGTGGAAGAAATTTCATTGAATTGGTTAAGTTGCAAGCAAGAGTGAATGAAGAAATTGCTTCAGTTGTCTTAGAAAAATGCTCCTCAAAATGCCAAGTATACATCTTCCAAGATTCAGAAAGAATTATTGCATATTTTTGCTAATAAAGTGCGAAATATGATTCGTGAAGAAGTGGGGGATGCCAAGTTATGTATTCTTGTTGATGAAGCTCTTGATGAATCTAATAAGGAACAAATGGCCATCATTTTGAGATATGTGGACTGCAAGGACATTGTTTGAGAACGTTATTTTAAAGTTGTTAGTGTGATCGACACAAATGTATTAACGCTTAAAAAAGAAATATGCAATGTGTTTTCTCGTTACAATCTTTTAGTTGAAAATTTACGAGGTCAAGAATATGATGGAGCTAGTAATATGCGGGGTGAATGGAATGGATTACAAGCCTTATTTCGCAAAGATTGTCCGTATGCCTATTATATGCATTGTTTTGCCCACCGCTTGCAACTTGCTTTAGTTGCGGTATCTAAAGAACTGCATGAGGTATGGTTATTCTTTTCAAAATTGAGTTCCATTATCAATTTTTTTGGCTCTTCTTTCAAACGTCAATGTGAGTTAAAATCTATTCGAGAAGATGAAATCACCGATATGATAGATTTGGGAGAACTTAAAACTGACACAGGGGCTAATCAAATTCGTACTTTACAACGAGCTGGAGCTACTCGGTGGAGCTCTCATTTTGCTTCTGTCAATAATTTAATTGATATGTATGGTGCAACTTGTATACTTCTTGAAAGAATGATTGATAATAGACTCAATAGTAGTATGCGTGGAGAAGCTAAAAGCATTTACAAAAAGATTATGTCATTTGAATTTGTATTTATCTTGCACCTGATGAATGAAGTTTTGGGAATCTCTAATATTCTTTGTCAAGCATTGCAAATGAAATCTCAAGACATATTAAAAGCAATCAATTTGGTCTCATCAACCAAGACTCTTCTTCAAAAGTTACGAGAAGTTGGATGGGAGAAACTTTTGGAAAGTGTATTGAAGTTTTGTGAAAGGTATAGATTTATTTATTTATTCAACTATTTATTTTTCATTTTTACATGAAATTTGTTATATGATGATAATATTTCTTTTCTTTTTTTTGAAAGACATCACATTGAAATGCCCAATATGAGTGCTCGATATTTGGAAGGAACAAGACGTTCTTGTCAACAAAAGAATTATATCACTGTTGAGCATTATTATCACATTAACATATTCAATGTTGTGATAGATTTTCAATTGATGGAGTTGAATAATAGATTCACTGAACAAACAATGCAACTCCTAACTCTCAGCTTAGCCTTGAATCCTATTGATGGGTTCAAATTGTTCAATATTGAGGATATTTGTACTTTTGCTCAAATTTTCTATCCTCAATATTTTACTTGAATTGAGTTAGATGCTTTGAGAAGACAGTTGGAGCACTATGAGTATGCAGTGGTTCGTCATGCAGATTTTTAAAATATTACTTCTCTTTCTCAGTTATGTCAAGTATTGGTTGAAACTAGAAAATTGGATCACTTCTTTTTGGTTGATAGATTAATTCGCTTAGTGTTGACTCTTCCAGTTTCGACAGCAACTACAGAGAGAGCATTTTCAGCAATGACTCTTGTGAAGACATCACTTCGTAATAAGATGAATAATGATTTCCTTGCAAATTGTTTGGTTGTTTACATTGAGCGAGAGTTTGCCAATTCAATAGATGTCGAATCCATAATAGATGAGTTTGATGAGAAGTCTCATAGAGTAAAACATAGTATCAATGAACTTGATTGATTATAATTCTGGTGCCTTGTAAGGTGATTCTCTTTATACTCTTTTAATCTGTTTTGTTTTTTGAATTATTTGTTTTTATATTTTGTTGAAATATTATCATTATTATATGAAAGATTTGCTATATAATATGATAACAATTTTTTTTTATAATGATGATTTGTTTTAAATTTAGCCCCCCCTAAAATAAAATCCTGATTTCGCCCCTGTCCCTTACCTAGTTACGTTTCTACAAAGGTATACTATGATAAGGTTTGAGGACTTTTGATTGAGAGATGAAGAAAAACAAGCCCTAAGGCATAGAGATAATTATCAACTCTGGAGGTCACTTCCACCTGTTCTTGTTGATTATTCTGAAACTCTTGGTTTTAGTTGTGTTATTCTTAGTAGCTGCTACCTCAACCTATTTGACTGTAAGGATTCATTAAAGGGATTAATGAGACATGTAGTCTTCTACAATGCAAGGACAAACAAATGCCACAAAGCTCCGGACATGCTTTAGAAATGCCAATTTTAGTTTTCCTGATTAAAAAACTAAAACACTTAATTTATTAAAGTTAATATTTTCATTTGATTTTGTATTCAATTTACACACATGTCTTAAAGATTTCTAGTGAATTATCGATAGTGTTGCAAAAGAAAGATCATGGTATTGTGAATGTAATGGATTTGGTACATATATACAAACACCAACTCCGATGTACGAGAGATGATGGTCGAGATTTATTTTTTAAAAAAATGCTTATTGTTTATGTCAGCACTATTACATTAATGTTATCAAAATAGATGATATGTTCATACATTGAACACTATGTGGTCGTTCCATCGTAATTTATCAAAAGTGGTAATTTTGCACCACTATTGTGTTGATTTATTTTATGGTATCATTGATATGCAACTTCAAGAATTAAAGTTGACCCCGTGATATATCTCCCTTCACATAATCTAGGAACAGATTATGGGGGAGCCTAAGGTGAGCACAATCGTCTTCAAGAATTAAATGATCATTTTTCAGAGTGATGTATAGAGTTATTGTAGCTTGTTTTGTGCCTATAAAACTCATTTGTAGCTTTTGACAAGAAAAAATTGATGTAACTAGTTGAGTTTTATCCATAAAATTTAATCTCTTCATACTTAATGATCAACTGAAACTTATATATGTGATATGTATTTTAATAAAACATTTCAATGATTGAAAAGTCTTGATGATCCTTTATAGAAGTTAGTTATATCAAATAAAATATGATGTACCCGTCGATATATAAGTTTTTGACATTAATTTTACTGGTTGCGACTACGACGAGAGAGAGAGAGAGTAATTTCAGATAGATTATGCAATCGAATAAGTAATGCTTGAATGAATGATAATCTTATGGTCTACGTAGAGAAAAATATATTTCTAACTATTAATAATGAAATTATTATATAAATGTTTCAATAATGAAATTATTATATAAATGTTTCAAAATATGAAGATTAAAAAAATAATTATAAGATAATTATTTATAGTGATTTATGATTATAATTTTTTAACTTTATTAATTATATTATAGATATTTTTTAAATCTTATATTTATTTTTTTTATTTTATCCCTCCTATTAATCACTATGACATTGTATTTCAAATAATAGTATTAGTGTACTACTGTATTTTAAAATTAATATAGTGCTGATTTTTAAAAATTAATATTATTATGATGTTTATTTTAAGATTTATGTAGCACCAAATTGGTATTGACTTTTAAAATACAACATTATAATGATGCTATTTCTTTGAAACACAATATTACAATGATGTTATTATTTGAATACAACACCATGATAGTTAACAGGAATGATAAAATTTAAAAAATATATATTTTTGAGAAATCTAAATATGTATTTTAAAAATTTCACAACTTTCAGAAGATGCTACTGAACATTTGAATATCGGGAACAAGCCTCACCTTAACTATACCAAATCGGCTTCTTTGCTTCTAAAATACTTGAATGACAGCAAAACTTAGTTACAAGTCCACTCGAAGCTACAACTGCACGCCACACATCCACTGACCTCCAAAAGCTCCGGCACCACACAGTCCATGCCACCTCAAACACTTCCCAAAAGACCTGCAGCTGCTTTGATGGGTCGCCTTTTTGGTCAGGTTTAGGGCCAACATTGGGGCATTTTGAAAGCTTTTGGGTAGGAATAAAGACGAGCAGGGCAGAGGAGTTCCAAAGCTTCATGGGAGGCATTTTGAATATTGTAACTCCAAAGAGTTACGTTATAAATGAGCAGTAAACCAGAAGTATTTATTGTAGTTTCTAGCCGATTAAATTAAAAGTGAATACATTATTTTTTTTAAGAAATCAAATCCATCAAACTTTTCTTTAAATAAAACAACTTTTCGTTTACGATTATTAATTAATTAAATAATAGAAAATTCTTGATTTTAAAAGTCACGGTTCAAGATAATAAAATATAATAGTTGACTAGTGACTCGCATTCAATTTAATCAATTAAATTGATATCTTAAATCTTAAATGAATCAAACTAACTGAATTCATCAATATTTTAAAAAATAAAATAAAATAAAATTTTGAATTAAACTAAACCGAATTTTCGATATCCATTCTATTCGATTGTCGCCTTTGCGAGGTGCGAGCTTGAAGAGCGCTCATCTTTTCATGCAGCAGCTTTTTCTTTCTCAGAGACTGTAAAGGAACTGGCCATGCAGGACCTTTAACAGAGCACCACGCTCCAGCAATGGCTTCGAGAATTTTGATATAGAAAGCCTGCATTTGCCTTTCTTTTCCTTGCTTTTATTCCCCACCTTCCATCAAATCTCACCTCTTATAAATCTCGAACCGGCCACTGTTCCACTACGAGGCAAAGGCCATGGCTTTCCGACTGAAAAGAGAGTGCTTTGAGGAGGGAGAGGCGGAGGAGGAGTCCTTGTCGCTTTCTGATTTTCCGGTGTCCGCCGGCGAGGACGACTGCGCGTGCAAGTCTAGCGATGCAGCAGACGAGTTTGAGTTTCAAGTATCGGCTGCCGGCGGACTCCTCGGCGGTGCGGGGGAGGCAGGGATGTGCGTGGCCGACGAGGTGTTCTTCCAGGGCCAGATTCTCCCCCTGCGGCCCTCTGTCAGCTCCGACAGCGGCTTCCTTAGCCGTGGGGCGAGCCGGCGGTCGGAGTCTCTGGACCAGTATTACTCGGCCGCCATCCTCGGCTTGGGGTTCCACAGCACGAGCCGGAGTAGCAGCACCAGCAGCCGGAGCAGCAGCAACGGCAGCGGGATGAGCAGGAGCCATTCGTCGAACAACTTCTACGCGCGCCCGAGTCCCACGCCGCGGATCCGAACACACAGAAAAACAAACTCCGGGCGGAGGAGCGCGAGCTCCGTGACGCCGGGATGGGGAATATTCCGGCTTGGGATCGCCAAAGCCCCTGAGATCGAACTGCACGACATCATGCTGCGGAGGCCGGGCGGCGGCGGCGGCGTCAGTGCCCGCACCAACAATGCAGAAGCAGACCACGCGAAGAAGGAAAAATCCAAACGCAGCAGGAGCAGGGGCGGCCTGATCTGCAGGTGCTCGCCGGAGGCGGTGGAGCCGGTCGCCGCGTCGACGAAGCAAAAGGCGGCGGAGGCGAGGTCCAAAAATCTCAGGCTATTTGCCTGGTTGCATCAAGGGCGATCATTTACAAAGGCAGCAGCAAGGTGCTAATTTGCAAGATATCCCTTCCCGAATCCAATTCGCCATCAGCAATTGGCTCTTGAACATCTTTGTTCTTCTTTTTCTCCTGAAAAAGAAAAACAAAACTATTTTCTTCTACTTCTGAAATCTTATAGCATGCTTTGATGATAAAATCCTCTTTAAAAGAAATGCAAATATGGAACTCCTCTTAATTACTACTGCTAAAATGAAGAACACCCAATGAACACTAGACAAGTCATCCAGTGAGAGATATCTCAAATTAGAACGAATGATGGATGCAGGAAGCACTCGATCATTCTGGCAACAGTATACATTTTTTTTATTGTCCTTCTGGGACAGTGCTGTGGAACAGTGGAAGTTTATGCTTTAGAGAGGCTTGCTGAAAGATTAGTCGAATTCTTCTAAGATTTTGTGGGGGTGAATCCAGTGTACACGATCTCAAAGTCAACGCTTTGGAATCATACTCTCGAGGGGTTGGTCAAAGTCAATGTTCTTTTTAAAATGTTTTGCTATGAACTTCGAAAAACAAAAACATAAGAACACAACAATCTCATAAGACTGAGGAAACTACATTGTTTATCCTATTGTATATTTATTATTATGTTCAACTCCGTGTATGACGATCGGTCATGACCGATCCTAAATCCTGATAAAGAAGGAATGTTGCGTTAGGTTGTCCGTCAACGTCAAAACTATGACAAATATTCAATGAATGGATCCATTAAACTATTATATTAATGTTAGATTGTTCCCCGGAAGGAACACGTTGCAGAGTCCGACTGTAACGTCTCGGCAAGGATCGCTACATCTCCAGAACTCGAGGTGTAGTGCTAAATATATAAGAGTTCACGTTATAGAGTCCGACTATAACGTCTCAGCAAGGACCACTACATCTCAATGAGAACTTAGGTGTAGTGTTAAATAGGCAAGAGTTCTCACACTATAGGTTAGATAAGAACAAATATGATAGGTGATCCTGTCCGAGCGCTGAGTCGACGGACGCTGGGGACGTGACACACTTCGCTGTCTCCGACTGGTGGTGTAGCTCTCCGACGATCCTACAAAGAAGCTGAGCCGGAAGGGGTTTCCCGGCGACGACCCTCCGACGCTCAAGTCAGGTAACGAGAGAGGCAGCGTAACGAGGCTACAGTAGAGATGTGTGTATACCTTCGTCGACGTCTGGGGTCTTTATATAGGACCTCGGGGAAGCGCGGGCACGTTTCCCGATGCGTGCACGCTTCCCCAAACATACCTTAACAAGCCTGTGTCAGAAAAGTACCTCTGGCGCCATTCCGCAATCGTCCGAGCATATCCCGGATGTGATGGTGGAAGCTTCGACCGTATGATTCTGTGTATGGCTCGGCCGCCAACTCTGCTGCTTGTCGGCGGCAGATGTCTCGAGGATGATGTTATCCCCTGTCTCCTTTGTCCTCTTGCGTTCCTTGTCTGTTCCAGGGCCGAGCGGATCTGCCGCTCGGCAGGCATATTACTCCTGCATCGGTCATATGCTCGGCTGAGACTGCTCCTGTCTGTGTTGCCTGGCGCACCGGCCGAACGGACAGCCCACTCGACTATTGAAACCTTTTTACCTTGAGCATCAGAAACCCAACCCCTAGTCGGGTTGTCTTCCATTCGGTTCGGAGAATTCACGGCCGGTCGCCCTGCGGGGCCTTGTCGGTAGGCCTGCTCCGTCCGGCCGGCCGGTCTCCGGGTTGACTATCTTGACCTTTGGCCTCCACGTGTCGTTGATCCCCCGCCGACGAGGATCCCCCGTCCTTATCACCGGATCACATGCCTCCCCTTCAAGTCTAGTCGAAGGAGGCACCAAGTCCGACTGACTGGATGAATTTGGTCGAGCGACATTCACTTCGCCGCTCCCGAAAGTGTATTTCCGATCGGCTCTAGGAGGCCCCCTAAGCCGATCGGCGAGTTGATGGCTATGCCTTGTAGTTTTGATCTCCCTTCGCTGCTTGTTGCGCTACTGTTCCGGGGGCGGTCGGCGTCGTCGGATCTCCTCGGAATTCGTGTCAATCCTCATTAAACTGCCCGCGAGCAAGTAATGGCGCTCATTAAATGTCGCTCAATCGTTGATCGCCACCTGGCAAGTCCGCCGTCATCGTATGACGGGGGCTTAAGCTTCGATGGGACATACGTCGGTTCAAATCCGACGGTCCGATGTCCTCACTTCTTTCGATGACTTGGATCGGACGGCTATGGTGGATCGAGACCGGGGTTTATGAAGCGCCGACGTAGGTTTCTCCTTCATCGTGTCTTCGGTGCTTCCTCCCGTGTCCAGCTTCTGGGCGTCTGCTTGTCTCGGTGCTCCGACGAACTTTCGCCCACTCCTTCACGCTCCGCTCCCCGTAAGCCTTCTCCTGCCCTTGCTCTCTTCCGTTTTTTATTTTCTAGTGGCCTCCATACCCATTCAATATAGTTTTGATCCTCTGTCAACCCTTTCATTTTCCTTTCATCGTTTCTTCTTTCCTCGCTACTGTTCCGTCGATGGCTAGCACTTCGCAGCCTTCTGGTCCTTCTCCTGGCTGTGGTATATGACCATGCTTAGCCGGTTCGACGAAGCCGACGCGGGATGCTTCCTTAACGATTTCGAACTACCTCTTGACCATAGCCTAGTTTTAGCCACCTCTTCCGATCGGCCCCATAATCCGCCGATCGACACTGTTTGCTTCTTCCGCGACCAATTCGTGGCCGGTCTGCGCTTCCCTCTACACTCTTTCATCTGGGAGGTTTGTAATTATTTCTGCATACCGCTCGGCCAACTTGTCCCTGTTGGTTGCTACTCGGAAAGCCTAGAGGTTCCACTGTACAAAAATTTTGTACAAAGGTCTGAACCTTTTCCTAGCTACCATGTGTTCTTTTAAATTAAATTTTGGATCGCCTGCGGAACTTAACACGTTTGATCCAAAACTTAATCTATTCGTTCTTTTAGGTTTTGACTTGGATCTCCTGCGGAACTTAACACGTTCGACCCAAATCACCTTAAGTTATTAATTCCATTAAATATTAATTTCCATAATTGGTTCCCAGTACTGACGTGGCGAGGCACATGACCTTCTTGGATATGGGAGCAACCACCACCGACTAGACAAAACCTTTTATAGAAATCTAATATTTAATTTCCTAAAATAACTTTAAGTTATCACAAGAAAAAATAAAACAAAAAAAACACAACTTCGAAAAACATATTCGAAATACTAGAACGTAAGCCTCTTGTATTTGGTATTATTTCCATAAATAACTAGTATGATGCGGAAAAGGAAAAACTACTAATTATACCTTCTAGAAAGACCTCTTGATCTTCTACCATATTCCTCTTCTAACCTCGGACGTTGTGTGGGCAACGATCTTCCGAGATGAGAAACCACCAACCACCTTCTTCTCCTCCTAGCTAGGTTCGGCCACAACAAGGAAGCTTCACCAAGGAAGAAGATCAAAACACCAACCAAGCTCCAAGAGATGCTAGCTTTCTCTCCTTCTTCTTCTTCTTCTCCAAGTAGTATCCGGCAACCACAAGAGCTCCAAGGAGAGAGAGAGGTTCGGCCACCACAAGAGGAAGAGAGGGAGAGGATGATGATGGCCGGCCACACCAAGGAACAAAAGAGGGAGAGAAATAATAGAGGTTGTCTCTCATGAAGGCACCCCCACCCCTTCTTTTATATTCCTTGGCCTAGGCAAATTAGGAAATTTAATTACAATAAAATTTCCTTAATTTCCTTGACATGATTTAATTGAGAAAAATAAATAAAATTTCCAATTAAAACAATATTGGCCGGCCACATCAAGAGAAATAAATTAGACAAGTTTTAATCAACAAATTAAAACTTCCTAATTTGTTTCCGGAAATTTTAAAATAAAATTTCTCTTCAAAAATCTCTTCATGGTTGATAAAAAGAAATTTCTATAATTTTAATTTAACAACATGTGAATAATTTTTTAAAGAGAAAATAAAATATCTCACCAATCTACAAATAAGGAAAGAGATCTAATCTCTTTCTTTAATATTTTGTAGATCTTTTACAAGAGAGATATTTTAATTTTAATTCTCTTTAATAAATTATATCTTCCATATAATAAAAATTAAAATTAAAATCCTTTTTAATTTAATATGGCCAGCCCCTCTAGCTTGGGTTCAAGCTAGGGCCGGCCACCCTAATTTATGCTTAGGCCGGCCCTAGCTTGGTTCCCAAGCTAGCTTGGCCGGCCCCTATTAGGTGGGTATAGAAAGTGGGTATAGGTGGGTATAGTACTCTATAAATAAGAGGCTACGATAGGGACCGAGAGGAGGAATTGGTTTTGGTCTCCCGATAAAATTAAGCATCCCGTGTTCGTCCCGAACACACAACTTAATTTTATCAATAATAATTCATTCCACTAGAGAACTATTATTGAACTACCACACCAATCTCAAATTACATTTTTGGGCTCCTTCTTATTATGAGTGTGTTAGTCTCCCTGTGTTTAAGATATCAAATGTCCACTAATTAAGTGAGTTACTGACAACTCATTTAATTAATATCTTAGTCCAAGAGTAGTACCACTCAACCTTATCATCATGTCGGACTAAGTCCACCTGCAGGGTTTAACATGGCAATCCTTATGAGCTCCTCTTGAGGACATTATCAACCTAGTATCTCTAGGACACAGTTTCCTTCTATAATCAACAACACACACTATAAGTGATACCATTTCCCAACTTATCGGGCTTATTGATTCATCGAACTAAATCTCACCCATTGATAAATTAAAGAAATAAATATCAAATATATGTGCTTGTTATTATATTAGGATTAAGAGCACACACTTCCATAATAACCGAGGTCTTTGTTTCTTTATAAAGTCAGTATAAAAGAAACGACCTCAAATGGTCCTACTCATTACACTCTAAGTGTACTAGTGTAATTATACAGTCAAGATAAACTGATACCTAATTACACTACGACCTTCTAATGATTTGTTCCTTTCCATTTTGGTCGTGAGCTACTGTTTATAATTTATAAGGTACTGATAACATCATCTTCTGCATGTGGCACCACATACTATGTTATCTACAGTATAAATTAATTGAACAACTACAACTAAATGTAGACAATTTGACCAAATGTGATTCTTTATTCATAATGAATGTTTACAAAGCTTAGGCTTTCAGTATACACTCCAACAGTCCCCAATTCTTTTAGGTTGTTGTGTGGCATAGTAATCCTTTTCAAGCTGCACGGCATTCCCTTAGCCCCTAGAATTTTTCACTACTTTTACTATCCCAAACAGTCCGAGTGGGGTACTTTCCTCTTCCAGTCGCGGATCGGCCTCGTCTTCTTTGATAAGATGTCGACCTCGAACAAGCACTGGAAGGAAAACTATTTTTACCTTCGCTTTCCCGAACTGCCCTCCTTTCACACCAAGTGGCAGACCACCGTGCCAGACCCGCCTAACCTCGGCAAATACAAGAACCAGTCGGAGTATCTTCATGCGGCCATTCTACTGGCCGGCCAGAGGTTCAATATCGATAAACTACTCCACGAGGGGGTGTTGTATGTATTTGGCTTGAGCCCGATCCGCACAAAGCTTCCGAGCAGCCTGGGTAAGCACTCTCCTTGTCATTTTTCCTTTTGGTCTAACTGATTTTATTCTTCTGTTATGCAGCTGACATCATGTGGCGCGCCAAGGTTGCTGATCGGCTGAAGTTGAAGGCCGCCGAGATTGAGGCGGTGGCAGCCAAGGAGATGGCCAATCGAGGCATCGCGCCGGTCGGCTCGCATGAGGGCGAAAGCGAAGGAACCCCAACTGAGGCCCGAGAGTCTGCCGCTCAGGGCACCGCAACTGGAGCGGCCGGAGATGCTATCTCTTCGGTCGGTCAGCAGCCTACGTCAGAGGACGCAGAGCGATCGACCGGCGATTCCCCACTAATAACACGCAAACGTCGCCGGACCGCCATTGCGCCCGTTGAGCCGGTGATTGGGCCAGTCGACGCCCCCCTAGAGGCAATCGACCCGCTACCTGCCGCGCATGAGGCCATTTCTTCTGATCGGACTCCTTCCTAGCTCGAGCAGCCGGCAGCTTCGACTGGAGCGCCACCAGTTAGTTCTGTGCCCCGGGTCCGACTTCGGCTCAAGCGCTTGAACATTATTTCTGCGTCGATCGGCGGATCGTCCAGCCGAGCCGTTTCTTCCCAATCGGATCTGAGCGGTCACCGAGTGATCCAATTCGTCCTCCGTCTTCCCACCGAGGAGTTCCTTTTGGCGACGGATCAGCCTACTGCTCCCGAGCATCAAGTTACTATTCGAGGGCCGCTCGCCAAGACGTGGGAAGATGCGAGGGGTCGGGTCACCCTGATGACTCCCAGTCATCTAGCCGACAGCCATATGCAGCAAGCTACCGGGGTATGTTTCTTAACACGCTATTATGACGACTTCAACAGGTTCCTGACATTATCCCATCCGAACGCAGCAATGGGTGGAGAACATCGCGGTCAGCAATCGTCTGACCGAACTGGAGGAGGAGTTGAAGAAACTCCAAATTTCTGGAGGGGCGCCGGTTGAAGGGCCCTCCTATGCTACGCTGAGGTCCGAGCTGACCCAAACAGAAAAACTGCTAGAGGTCGAACGACACAAGTCTTCCGGCCTGGAAACCAGGGTAGCTGGACTCGAAGTCCAAGTCAAGTCCCACGACCACCAGATCACTGTGGCCACCAACAGAAAAAAAAATAGGGTCGTTGCTGATCTGGATGCGATGAAGGTGCAGGTCCGAGCACTGGATCAACGCGTTACATAATTGACCGACCTGCTATCCACTGAGAAAGAGAGCCGATCTGCCACTTAAGCTAAACTGCAGGCAGATAAGGAAGAGCTCCAAAGGGCTCTTGACGCCTCCTGAGCGGCTCTAAAGGAATACCAGGACGGAGAAGCTGACCGCTTCAAGGTGATGAAACAGAACTACCTCCGATCGGACGCATTTGGTGATAAGTTTAGCGATCGGCTAGTTCTATCCTTTGAAGGGGTTATCCGGGCGACAACTGTTTACCTGAAGGCCAAGGGCCATCTCCCTGAAGAAACCTCTATTCCTCCTCAGGACATGGTCGGCCTGCTGGAAGCTGTTCCGGAGTCCATCTTCGAGCCCATAGAGTGAGGAGCGTTTATGATTTCCTTGAGTAATGTTTTTTGTAACCCTTCCGTTCGGCTCTATGGGCCTGAATTTTAATGAGGATATACCGCCTTTTTACTTTGTCAATACTTGTGTCCTCCGATCAGAGCGCAAACTACTGTCGTTCGCGTCTCCCCCTTTTTCTTCTCATTAATCGTTTCTCGTCCTGCCTTGCTTTCCAAAGAAATTTTTCACGGCGCATTCTCTACAACTAGGTCGCTCGCCTGAACATCCCTACTTCTTCAAATGGAATCCTCGCTAAATGTTCACGAAGTATCTTTGATAACTTGGCCGATCGACCTATCGACTCGTGGGTCGACCTTTTTATTATCCTTGTCCGGCCGGATGGTTTATAGTCGCCGGTTCGACTCTAGGATTTAACGTCGGAGCTCGATGGTCTTCAAACCGGGAGATTTATAGTCGTCGGTCCGACTCTAGAGTTTAACGTCGCCGCTCGACGGTCTTCAAGCCGGGGGATTTATAGTCGCCGGTACGACTTTAGAATTTAACGTCGCCGCTCGACGGTCTTCAAGCCGGAGGATTTATAGTCGCCGGTACGACTCTAGAGTTTAACGTCGCCGCTCGACGGTCTTCAAGCCGGGGGGTTTATAGTCGTCCGTCCGACTCTAGAGTTTAACGTCGCCGCTCGACGATCTTCAAGCCGGGGGGTTTATAGTCGCCAGTCCGACTCTAGAGTTTAACGTCGCCTCTGGACGGTCTTCAAGCCGGGAGGTTTATAATCGCCGGTCCGACTCTAGAGTTTAACGTCACCGCTCGACGGTCTTCAAGCCGGAGGTTTATAGTCGTCGGTCCGACTCTAGGGTTTAACGTCGCCGCTCGACGGTCTTCAATGATGAGCTTATAGCTCTGATAACATGCTCCTGGCCGAAGGGCACGGGGTCTTCGTCATCGAGCATTGTCCTCGGATAATATACTCCCGGCCTAATGGCACGGGGTTTTCACCATCGAGCATTGGGCTCGGATAATATACTCCCGTCGAACGGCGCGGGGTCTTCTTCACCGAGCATTGGGCTCGGATAATATATTCCCGACCGAACGGCACGGGGTCTTCTCCATCGAGCATTGGACTCGGATAATATACTCCCGGCCGAACGGCACGGGGTCTTCTCCATCGAGCATTGGGCTCGGATAATATACTCCTGGCCGAACGGCACGGGTCTTCGCCATCGAGCATTGGGCTCGGGTAATATACTCCCGGCCGAACGACACGGGGTCTTCTCCATCGAGCATTGGGCTCGGATAATATACTCCCGGCCGAATGGCATGGGGTCTTCGCCACGCCATCATTTTGCTACCCGCTCGGTGCGTCAGAGTCATGCCTTTTCTTTGTTCTTATAGCTTTCATTCCTACAACCAGATAATACATCCGAACAGAATATTCAAAATATATTACATCTGCGCACCTTTCATCCAACCCAACAGGGCTGGAGGTGGTTTGTGTTGGGTTCTTCGGGCCGCGAAAATCGCTTTTCGCGTCGCGGAAACCCCGAATCGCCCAAGCCACGGATCTCGTGCAAGGAAAACCAAACGAAAAATACGAGTACGAGTTTCATAATTTTAGATCTACTCCTAGATCTATATGTTAAGAGTTTACCCTTGAAGCGTGCCCTTCGTTTAGTCCCGCTCGTCCAAGGAAGCGTTGGATCTCGAGAGTGTCAATGTAGACACTCCTCTAGTGATATCCACACGAACAAGGAGTGGTCTTCTACCACTCAAAGATGGAGAAGAGAGCCCCAAGTGTGCTAGCACTTTTCTAGAGCTCTCGGATGGGAACAAAAAAGGAGAAAAGAGAGAAATAGAAGAGAGAATCACATACACTCCTTTAGTACCCTCCTTTATGACCTTCACTTTCCCTTGTGCTCTTGGAAACAACTCAACATCTTCTCCTCACCATGATAGCCACGACCACAGCAACTCAAGAGGAGAGGAGAACCCAAGGAAGAAGAAGGAATAATGACACCACATCAATACCCAAAACAAAAACCTCCACACCATCTAATGTGTGGCCGGCCACACCATAAAGCCCCTCATTAATGTGGCCGGCCACATTAAAACCAATTGGATGTGTAACCTCCAATGAGGTGGCATACCATTATGAGGTGGTGATGTGGCTAATGATGTGGCTAGGTTGGTCATGCCAAGTAGGATGAGTCAACCTTCATGATGATGTGGCAAGACATCAAGTCAAACTTGATGTTTCAACTTCCATTTGGTCAAGTCAAACTTGACCAATTCTCTTCCTTGTTGAGTTAAATCCAACCTTTGATTCAAGTCAATTTTAATTTAATGAATCTAATTCATTAATATAAATTGACCCAATGAATCAAATTTAAATTAGACTCATTCAACATTTGAATCTAATTGAGTCTAACTCAATAAGTCTAATTTTGAATCCAATCTTTGGTGCATCATATGAACCTAATCCAATTGGTTCATCATATGAACCTAATCTCCATCCACATGTTCTTTGTGTGTGACCCAATAGGTTCTTGTAACGTTGGCAATGTTTCTAAACTCTTTTAGAAACATAAGCAATGAGCGGCATCTAGCAATACATCATTGCTACCCAAGTTACAAGAAATGTTAAGATCCAACATCACCTTGTGACTACTAATTGTGACTCCTCACAATATGTGACATTGTCCTTCTATCATAGACATCTAGATTGATCAATATGAGGCATAGACCGTGTCATTCTCTAATCAATCTAAATCTTGAACTCCAAGTAGACTCACTCGATCAAATGAGCTCAACATCTAATGTTGACTCATTTGGGCATGGCCATGCACTTAGTGGTCTCACTCTATCAAGAATATTGATGTCGCTCCCGTCATATAGGAGGGATAGATCTCATCTACATCACTCACATCCCTCTGCATAATTTGTTACATACCCACCCAGTTACGGGTGACGTTTGACGAAACCAAAGTACATAACTCCTTATGTAGGGATCCATGGTGACTTCAGGTCAAAGGACTAATAGTCATACTAATAGCCACATGAGAAAGTATATGACACTCATATAACGATCCATGATACTTTCTCATGGCGGGTCATTCAGTATACATTCTCTAATGCATACCCATGTGTCAGCTTGATATCTCTATATCCATGACTTGTGAGATCAAGTCATCGAGCTGACCTACATGCTAGTCTTATTGCATTAACATTGTCCCTGAATGTTAATACTCGACTAGGAATGATTTAGAGTAGTGTTCCCTATATCATCTCACTATCGATTCAACTAATCGATTGATATAGGTATGAACGTTCTACTCAAGGACGTTACTATACTTATTTTATCTAACACTAATACAAATAAGCATAATAACCAAAAACCAATGCCTTTATTAAGAATATGATATACATGAGTCCATACAATCATCAAATGATTGGCTCTAGGGCTCTAACTAACAGTTTGCGCTCCATGGCCTCTCTAGCCTTCGTCCATCCTCATCTTCCAAGTAGTTGGCTCCCGATCGGAGCTTCTCGATGACCTTGAACGGTCCCGCCCAGGGAGCCTCCAACTTGCTTACATCCCCGACCGGCTTCACTTTCTTCCAGACCAAGTCGCCCACCTAGAATGCTCAAGGAATCACGCGACGGTTGTAGTTCTGCTTCATTCTCTGCCTGTAGGCCATCAGCCAGACGGACGCCTTGGCTCGCTCCTCGTCGACCAAGTCTAATTCTAGCTGCCTCTGCTCGGCATTATCTTCGTCGTAGTTCTGGATCCGGGCGGACTCTACACCGACTTCGACTGGGACGACCGCCTCGCCTCTATACACCAGGTGGAACGGGGTTACTCCCGTTCCCTCCTTAGGGGTCGTGCGGATGGCCCATAAGACTCCTGGTAGCTCGTCCACCCAGCTTCCTCCCATGTGGTCGAGCCGAGCCCGAAGAATTCGGAGTATCTCCCGGTTGGCTACTTCGGCTTGACCATTGCTTTGGGGATACGCCACGGATGTGAACTGTTGCTCAATGTCATATCCCTTGCACCATTCCTCAAGCTGACTTCCGATGAATTGTCGCCCGTTGTCCGACACGAGCCGACACGGAATGCCGAACCGACAGATGATGTTTTGCCAAATGAATTTTTTGACCATGTGCTCGGTTATCTTGGCCAATGGCTCAGCCTCCACCCACTTGGAGAAGTAATCTACCGCCACCAATAGAAACTTCCTTTGTTCGGTCTCCATAGGGAAGGGTCCTACGATGTCCATGCCCCACTCGTCGAACGGGCAAGACGCGGTCGACGCTTTCATTTCCTCCATTGGCCCATGCGAGAAATTATGGTACTTCTGACAGGAGAGGCACGTTGCGACGGTCCGAGCGGCGTCCTCATGCAGTGTTGGCCAGAAGTATCCGGCCAACAGGATCTTCCTAGCCAAAGATCGGCCGCCCGGATGACCTCCGCAAGATCCTTGGTGTACCTCCTTGAGAATGTACTTTGCGTCTTCTGAGCTGACGCATTTTAGCAGCGGTCGGGAGAAAGCCTTTTTGTAAAGCTGATCTCCGATGAGAGTGAGCCGGTCGGCTCTCCTCCTTAATAGCTGAGCTTCTTCCCGATCGGAGGGCGTGGCCCCTGAGCACAGAAACTCCATGATGGTCATTCTCCAGTCACTCGGGAACGTGAGGCCTTCCATCCGGTCTATGTGTGCTACTAAGGATACTTGCTCGATTGGTTGCTGGATGACGACCGGTGATATCGAGCTTGCTAGCTTGGCTAATTCATCTGCCGCTTGATTCTCCGCTCGGGGTATCTTCTGGACCATCACCTCAGTGAAGCCGGCCTTGAGTTTCTCAAAGGCCTCCGCGTATAAACGGAGTCTTGCATTGTTTATCTCAAAAGCGCCCATGAGTTGCTGAGCTGCAGGCTGAGAATCCGAGTGGATCACGACCCGACTGGCTCCAACATGTCGTGCGGCTTGCAATCCGGCTATGAGGGTTTCGTATTCCGCCTCATTATTGGTTGACCGATAATCTAGCCGGACGGATAAATGCATCCGCTCTTCCTGAGGCGGCAGTAGCATGATCCCAATTCCGCTTCCGAGCCGAGTGGATGACCCGTCCACATATATTTTCCATGTAGCTTCGGGCTCAGGCTTTTGTACTTCGGTCACGAAATCTGCCAAGGACTGCGCTTTGATCACCGAGCGGGGTTGATATTGAATGTCAAATTCGCTCAGCTCCGTCGTCCACTTGATGAGCCGACCGGATGCTTCAGGGTTCAGGAGTACTCTTGCTAGCGGGCTATTCGTCATCACAATAATGGTGTGCGCCAAAAAGTAAGGGTGCAACCTCCGAGCGGCGAGTACCAAGGCGAAAGCCAACTTCTCAAGACCGGTGTAGCGAGACTCAACATCCTTTAAGATATGGCTCAAAAAGTACACTGGTTGTTCCTCACCGTTCGGCCTTACTAATGCTGAGCCCACAGCATGCTCAGTTGAAGATAAATAAATGCGGAGTGGCTCCCCTTCGGCTGGTTTTGCCAACACGGGTAAGGAATTCAGATAAGTCTTCAATTCCTCGAATGCCCGATCGCACTCCTTGTCCCATTGGAACTTGGTGGCTTTACGGAGGATCTTGAAAAATGGCAAGCTCCGGTCGGCCGTCTTAGAAATGAACCTTGACAGCGCCGTTATCCGACCGGTGAGACGTTGTACCTCTCGGAGATTTCTGGGAGGCAGCATGTCCTGTAAATCCTTTATCTTGCTGGGGTTTGCCTCTATACCCCGCTCGATCACAATGTAGCCCAGGAAGCGCCCGCCTTTTGCCCCGAACAGGCACTTCTGAGGGTTAAGTTTGATGTCATACCTTCTCAACGTTTGGAAGGTCTCCTCCATGTCCGCGTAGAGATCGGCTGCTCGGAAGGACTTGATAAGTATGTCGTCCACGTACACTTCCAAATTGCGTCCGATCTGATCCTTGAAGACCTTGTTCATCAGGCGCTAGTAGGTGGCTCCCGTGTTCTTCAGCCCAAATGACATTACATTGTAGCAATACGTGTCGTCCGCCGTGATGAAGCTGACCTTCTCTTGGTCTTCTCGGGCGAGCGCCACTTGATGGTAGCATTGGTAAGCATCTAGCATGCATATCAGCTCACACCCGGCCGTGGAATCCACCAACTGATCGATCCGGGGAAGGGTAGAAATCCTTCGGGCAAGCCTTGTTCAAGTCCCGGAAGTCGATGCAGACTCTCCACTTGTTGCCCGGCTTGGAAACCAGGACCACATTTGCAAGCCAACTTGGGAATTGTACTTCCCTTATGTGGCCGGCCTCTAGAAGCTTCCCTACCTCCGCCCGGATGATCACATTTTTCTCCGCGCTGAAGTCCCTCTTCCTTTGCTTCACCGAACGAGCGTCCGGCCGGACATGAAGTTCATGTTGCGCTACACTCAACGAGACCCCCAGCAGCTCATGGGTCGACCAGGCGAAGACGTCGCAGTTTCGCCGCAAGCACTGGATCAACTTCTCCTTCTGCTTCTCCTCCAGATCGGATGCTATGAAGGTGGTGGCCTCCGGTCGGGATGGGTCAATCTGCACCTCCTCCTTTTCTTCATAAACTAAAGAAGGAGGTTTTTCAGTAATAGCATGTACCTCTACCCGCGACACTTTCCGAGCGGACTTGGCTTCGGCTCGGACCATCTTCACGTAGCATCTCCGAGCGGCCAGTTGGTCTCCCCGCACCTCCCCTACTTTATCCTCTACCGAAAATTTAATCTTCTGGCAGAAAGTGGAGACGACCGCCCGGAACTGGTTGAGAGCCGGTCGCCCCAGGATGACGTTGTATGCAGAAGGAGCATCGACCACGATGAAGGTGGTGATCCTTATCCTTCTGAGCGGCTCCTCGCCCAGCGAGATAGCTAGTCGGACCTGGCCGACCGGCAAGACTTCATTCCCCGTGAATCTGTAGAGGGGAGTCGTCATTGGTAGTAGTTCAGCTCGGTTAATTTGTAGTTGGTCGAAGGCCTTCTTGAAAATTATGTTGACCGAGCTGTCTGTGTCAATGAAAATACGGTGAATAGTATAATTGGCTATTACCGCTCGGATGATTAGGGCGTCATCGTGAGGGACTTCAACTCCTTGGAGGTCCCTGGGCCCAAAGCTGATCTCGGGTCCGCTCGCCCTTTCCTTGCTGTAGCCGACCGCATGGATCATCAACTACCTTGCGTGGGCCTTTCTAGCTCTATTGGAATCTCCGCCGGTCGGGCCCCCCGCGATGATGCTGATTTCTCCTCGAGATGCGTTGCCCCTATTTTCCTCCTCCCGAGCGGAAGGTCGAGGTCGTTCATTTGACGCTCGGTGGTGGGCTACGTGCTGCTGACGATGATGCCGCTCGGGGGATCGCCTTTCTATCCTTTGCACGGGGCTCCGTTGTCGATGTTGCCGATCTGGTGAAGGCGATTGGCGGCGGTAACTCCTCGGTGCGAGATGAGCGTTGGGGGAGAGGCTCCGATAGTCGCGGGTATTGTGAGTGGCCGACTGATGGAGTGAACAAAACATTGGGGTCCATACCTTCCCCTTGGGCTTGGGCCGATCAGCCGCAACTTGCTGGACGGCGTGCGGCCGAGTGTGCTGATGAGGACGGGCTGCTTCGGCTCGCGGTCCTCTAGGTGGCTGGTGACTAATGGGCTGCTTCCGCTCGGCGGGAGCCGGTTGGTCGCTTTGGGCTTCTTTTCTTCTCGCCGACTGGGCTTCCTCCACATTGATGTATGTGTTGGCTTTATGCAGCATGTGGTCGTAGTCCCGAGGTGGCTTCCGGATGAGCGATCGGAAGAAGTCACCGTCCACGAGCCCTTGCGTGAACGCGTTAACCATTGTTTCCGAGATGATCGTTGGAATGTCCATGGCCACCTGGTTGAAGCGTTGAATGTACGCTCAGAGCGGCTCCCTTGTGCCTTGCTTGATTGCAAACAAGCTGACGCTTGTCTTCTGGTGGCGCCTACTGCTGGCAAAATGATGGAGGAACGCCGTTTGAAATTCCTTGAAACTTGTGATGGAGCCGTTCGGTAGTCTTCGAAACCACCGATGCGCCGATCCCGAAAACGTTGTGAGGAACACTCGGCATTTCACACCATCTGTGTACTGATGCAGAGTGGCGGTGCTGTCGAATTTACCCAGGTGGTCGTCTTGGTCGGTTGTCCCGTTGTACTCCCCGATCGCAGGAGGCATATAATGCCTTGGCAGTGGATCGTGAAGAATGGCGTCTAAGAACTATCGGTTGGTCCGCTCGGGCGACGAGTCCAATCGGGGCGCCTTTCCTTTTCTGACGTCCCGGATGGGTGCCTCGTCTGATGAGGATCCCTTGTCTTGATTGGCTTGCGCCACCTTCGAGGGCGTCTGGAACAGAGCCCGATGAAAAGGTATCAGGGCGGGCGGTGCCCCCATCTGTGTGCCGGTCGGCCCCTTGTTTTGCCCCCATATTGAGAGCTGCTCTTTCCTGTCTTCGGGTGGCGCTCGGCCCCCTGAGGCTGATGTTGCCTGCTGTGCTGCCCGCTCAGCCTGAGCTTTTTGTTGATGCTCCACAATTTTTGCAGCTCGCGCTTGGACGAGTGCTTCGAGCTCCTCGGGAGAGAGCGTTACCAGAAGTTGACGTCCAGCTTCTTTCATCTTCTTGGCTCGGATTCAGGTGCGTTCCCACAGAAGGTGCCAATTTGATCTTGTCCGAGCGCTGAGTCGACGGACGCTGGGGACGTGGCACGCTCCACTGTCTCCGACTGGTGGTGTAGCTCTCCGACGATCCTGCAAAGAAGCCGAGCCTGGAAGGGTTTCCCAGCGACGGCCCTCCGACGCTCAAGTCAGGCAACGAGAGAGGCAGCGTAATGAGGCTACAGTAGAGATGTGTGTATACCTTTGTCGACGTCTGGGGTCTTTATATAGGACCCTGGGGAAGCGCGGGCATGTTTCCCGATGCGTGCACGCTTCCCCAAACATACCTTAACAAGCCTGTGTCAGAAAAGTACCTCTGGCGCCATTCCGCAATCGTCCGAGCATATCCCGGATGTGACGGTGGAAGCTTCCACCGTATGATTCTGTGTATGGCTCGGCCGCCAACTCTGCTGCTTGTCGGCGGCAGATGTCTCGAGGATGATGTTATCCCCTGTCTCCTTTGTCCTCTTGCGTTCCTTGTCTGTTCCAGGGCCGAGCGGATCTGCCGCTCGGCAGGCATATTACTCCTGCATCGGTCATATGCTCGGCTGAGACTGCTCCTGTCTGTGTTGCCTGGCGCACCGGCCGAATGGACAGCCCGCTCGACCATTGAAACCTTTTTACCTTGAGCATCGGAAACCCGACCCCTAGTCGGGTTGTCTTCCATTCGGTTCAGAGAATTCACGGCCGGTCGGCCTGCGGGGCCCTGTCGGTAGGCCTGCTCCGTCCGGCCGGCCAGTCTCCGGGTTGACTATCTAGACCTTTGACCTCCACGTGCCATTGACCCCCCACCGACGAGGATCCCCCGTCCTTATCACCGGATCAATAGGAAAACTAATAATCTATGATTTGGGACATGGAACATAGGAACTCTCACTGGTAAATCAATGGAGAAGAATTAGCATTTTGTGTGTACAAGAGACAAAATGGGCAGACGAGAAGATAAAGATGATAAAGAACTCGAGTTTTAAGTTATGATACACTAGAAAGAGTAAAGCAAGAAATGGAGTGAGTATTATTGTAGATAGTTTGTTAAAGGATGAAGTTGTAGGAGTAGTTAGAAAAGGGGATAGAATTATAACCCTTAAGATAATAGTGACGAAAGAAACTATGAACATAATTAGCGTATATGCACCAGTAGGATTAGATGAAGCTACCAAATCAAGGTTTTGGGAGGACTTAGTTGAAATATTACAAAATATTCCACCAAATTAAATGATTTTAATAGGAGGTGATCTAAATGGGCATGTCAGAGTGAAAAATGAGGAATATGAAAGAGTACATGGGAGTTATGGATTTGGAACGAGGAATAAGGAAAGGAAAACTATATTAGATTTTGCGATAGCATATGACCTTGTATTAGCTAATACACTTTTTAAGAAAAGATAAGAACACTTAGTCACATTCAAAAGTGATAATAATAAATCGTAAATTGACTTTCTTATGGTTAGGAAGAAGGATAGAAAGATTTGTAAAGATTACAAAGTCATCCCTGGAGAAAGCTTAACTACCCAACATAGGTTAGTAGTGTTGGATATACGCCTCAAACATAGTATCAATAGAAAGAAAATATATACGATTCCTAGAATTAAGTGGTGGAAGTTAAAGGATGGGAAACAAAATATATTTAAGGAGAAGGTAGAAGTACAAGCATTTGGTAAAATATATGATAACTCTAATACAACATGGGATAAGATGATATCAAAATTGAAAATAGTAGTTAAGAGTGTACTCGATGAGTCAAAGGGGCATGCACCGCTAAGTAAAGAATCTTAGTGGTGGAATGAGAAAGTACAAGAGAAAGTGAAGGAAAACGAATAGCTTATAAAGAATTATATATTTGTAAGTACGAGGAAAACTTAAAAAAAAATATACAATAATCAAGAAAGAAGCTAAAAAAAGTAGTGAGTGAAGTAAAAAAATGAAACTTTTGAACGATTATATCAAAAATTAGATACAAAAGAAGGAGAAAGAGACATTTATAGAATAGCTAAAGTAAGAGAAAAGAAAACAAGAGATCTTAGCCAAATAAAATGTATTAAAAATGAATGTAATAGGGTATTAGTAAACGATGGAGAAATAAAACAGCGATGGAAGAGGTATTTTCATCAACTTTTTAATGAATGGTTAGGTGACCAACTTAACTTAGGTAATTTAAGTAGGTCAAATGAGCATAAATTTTAATTTTTATCGTAGAATTCAAGCTTCAGAAGTAAAACAAACTTTAAATGAGATGCACAATAGAAAAGTCGTTGGACTAGATGATATTTCGATAGAGGTATGGAAGTGTTTAGGGAAACAAGGTATTGAATGACTTACAAAATTATTTAACATGATATTGAAAACGAAAAAAATGTCTGATCAATGGAGGATAAGTACTCTAGTTCCCTTATATAAGAACAAGGGAGATATACAAAATTGTACAAACTATAAGGGTATTAAACTAATGAGTCATGCTATGAAAATTTGAAGAAAAAAAAGTAATAGAAAAATGATTAAGGAAGGAGACCATAGTGACAGAAAATCAATTTGAATTCATGTTTGGAAGGTCGACAATAGAAGCTATACATCTTCTTAGACAATTAATTGAAAAATATCGGGAGCAAAAACAAAATCTACACATGGTATTCATTGACTTAGAAAAAGTTTATGATAGAGTCATAAGAGAAATTATATGGAGAATTTTAGAAAAGAGAGGTGTTAGCGTAATATATATTGAACTAATTAAGGATATGTATGAGAATGCAACGACTAGAGTAAAGACTTCAGGCGGAGTAACTAAAGTATTTCCAATAAATATAGGGTTATATCAAGGATCATCTCTAAGTCTCTATTTTTTTACACTAATTATGGGTGAACTCACTGCGCACATTCAAGACACAGTACTATGGTGCATGTTGTTTGCAGATGATATTATTTAATAGATAAAACACGTGAAAGAGTAAATGCTAAACTAGAATCTTGGAGGAAAACACTAGAAGTGAAAGGTTTTAAGCTTAGTAGATTAAAGACAGAATATATGGAATTTAAGTTTAGCAATATTAGAAGTAATGAAACAATTGTTAAGATAGGAGAGGACGAGTTGCCCGGAACCGAGAGATTTAAATATTTAGGATCATTTTTTTAAAACGATGAAGGGATTGAGAGAGATGTTTTACATAGAATACAAGTGGGATGGGTAAAATGGAGGGGAGCGTCGAGTGTTTTATATGATCGTAAAATACCTCTTAAACTTAAAGGTAAATTCTATAAAATCGCAGTTAGACCTGGTATGTTATATGGAGCTGAATGTTGGGCTATGACTCAAGCACATAAGCAAAAGATGAGAGTTGTAAAGATGAGGATGTTAAGGTGGATGTGTGGGCATACAAGGATGGACAAAATAAGAAATGAGAGCATTAGAGAGAAAGTCAGAGTTGCATTTATTGAGAAAAAACTCCGAGAGACACGTTTGAGATGGTACGGATATATACTTAGACGACCAATAAATGCTCCAGTTAGGCGATGTGAAACTATGATAAACATGCATATCAAATGAGGAAGAGGAAGATAAAAAAAACTTGGTTAGCAACAATAAAATAAGATAAAATTTATTTAAATATAGATGATGATATAATAGGAGATAGAGCTCAATGGCGTAAAAGGATTCATACAACCGACCCCACCTAGTGGGAAAAGGCTTGGTTGTTGTTGTTGTATATTCATTATTATGTTCATTAGATACATTTGAGAAATCAACTGTTCTTAGAATTCAAGGTAAAAATGGATGTTATTGCATGATATTAAGCAGAGTAAACTGAATGCTTTCTTCCTTGAATTGATATCATACCTCTCTTCTTTGCATAAGATAACCAGCCAGGTGACTAAGCTTGAAATCATCTAGTTTTCTTTTACTGAGCTCGAGCTCGACTCATTTAAATGTTGGATCTCAATACTATTGATCTTCAGTATTGAGATCCAACAGTTGGGCCCGGTTAGTCATCTCAACAATGAGTCAATGACTCTAATCGGTGGAGCTCGGTATGGCAATGTGGACCTTGCCCCATTGATACTCTCGACATCCCCTTTCGGTTATCGAAGTTCCCCTTCGGGTAAGAGACAACCATTCTTAGTATCGTCACTGCTGACCTAATCTTGTCAATCGTTGAGTTATCCCTTTGGATATCAACACAACCCCTTTGGGTAAACTTATCTCTAAGAATAAGAGTATTAAGGTCGAGGTGAAAGCTAGGCCTTCTTTCCTTAAGATGATATTACTCCATCCAGGTGCTTACAGTTTATTGGCAATCGTCTCCCAAGATACAACGACTTACATCTCAAAATAGGAGCACTCCAAATTTCGAGCTCTGTCGAACTTTCGAAGCCTTAAAACTCTTAAGAGAGAAGAGAGAGAATATAACCCAAGAGGAGAATTCACAACTTGAGAATTGAGTAAGAATTGAGTGATTTGAGTGGAAGGAATGAAGTTTATTTTATAGGGATGAAGGGTTACTCTCAAGAGGTGAAATGATATGGGATGTGTCTTTTCCCTTAAACCTTTTCATTATAATTAATTTAATTGATTAATATGATTAACTATTTACTTAATCTATTGTAAATATTAATTAATCAATTAATTAATATCACAATGATTAATTTTTTAATCAATCAATAAATTAATCAATGAAATTAATTATAATTTTATACCCTCAATAGTTCCACATACTCGAGTTAGTGTTCATCCATGAATCAAACTTGTATGCAAATTAAATTTCCGTTCGATCATACCGGAGCAACCCTTCATTAAACATTAATTTCTCATTCACTCAAAAAATTGATTTATGACGGTTGATATGGGTTAGGTTTCTCCGTTTTGTCCAGCTTCTCAGACAAGATCAACGGTCTACTTACGAAATAGCCATCTTATCCTTAATGGTCACCAAACTAATTTTCTAACAACCTCCCACATGAATGGAAATTATGGATAAGTTTTAAATGTCAAACAAGAGTTTCATCGGAAGACTATTGCATCAAGAAAGGTAGCTTATGACTTTGAACCTTCTGTAGTGGAATACAATCAGACTTGGTTGCCCAATGAACTATGTCTTGAATTATTCAGCCGTTGGTGTAAACCAAGACAATCATATCCACATAATAGCCCCCTAGGCTTTTACTAGTTTTCTATCGTGTCCATTTTGGTGATGACAAAGCTTGGGATTCATAAGTGTTTCATTGAAGTGGTCCGTCTTCACACTTATATAGGTGATCTCCTATTAAGAGTATCTTGCAATATCTTATTATACCCTTTACGGAATAATATAGGAATCATTAAGAACTTTTGTTCATCATTTACTCATTTCACAGGTTGCACTTTTTGTCTCTAGGAATGAGTTGGAGTAATTACTCCTAGGTGCCTCGAATCTTGTAGCTTAGTTGTCCCTTTTGAACCATGATCTTGGGATCTCCGGTCAACATGGTTAGGTTACCACTACTCGATTTAAATGCTGAGTTTTAGGCTCATTCCCCTAGACATACAGTATAATTGATCTCTTGGTAGGCCTAGTGGATTCGCACAATTCTTCATATTTAATGGAGATTTTACTACTAGAGATCTACTGCTTTAATGGTATTAAGTCATTTCAAAACTTACCATTTTACACTAATGTCCTTCTCATAATTTTTTAGATACAATAATGTATCATATATATTGGCACAGTGGTTAACCCCCGCATTAGAAGGTTCGTGACCTTTCAATGTCTTATAGAGATTTTTCATTTCTATCTTACTAAGGCTTATGGTTTATCGAGAGGATAATTTCCCCCACAATTTTCAGGATAAACTCAAAATTTATCAACATAGCTTTTATCATCTCCTCAATGTTTAAGCCACCATTATTGAATTGAGGTGAATGTGATATACTCAATTATCGGAATGTTGTTCTTCCTTGAGAAACATTCCTTGAGCAATATCCTGCATTCTCTCCCTTAATCACCATGGATGATCTTACTTAGTTGATTTTTTCAACCACATTTCTAGTGTTTATAAAACACTTCAAGGGCCTCAATCTTACTTAAAAGCAAGTTTTCATAATTCCAATCTTCTGATTTCACCGAGTTAAAACTGTGGTTGTCTAATCAGGATGATGATTATGATTACACTTGTTGTCAAAAAAGTGCTCAATCTAGTATGCATCACTTGGTCTTCCAATTTAACTGAGCTAGAGCTAAGATCGTTTACTTAGAGTGTTGACCAGGATTGACTCAAGAAGTATATATCCCTTGGTCTTCCAATCTTATCGAGCCAAAATTGTGGTCATTTGATCGGAGTGCTAACCAAGATTGTATTTACTCTTCGAGAGACACTCGAGTCAAGAAGTATACATCGTTTGGTCTTCTAATCTTATCAAGCCAAAGCTGTGGTCATCTAATTGGAGTGTTGGCTAGGATTGTATTACTTTTCGAGAGATACTTGACTCAAGAAGTATACTTCCCTTGGTCTTCCAATCTTATCGAGCCAAACTTGTGGTCATCTGATCGGAGTGCTGACCAAAATTGTATTTACTCTTCGAGAGACACTCGACTCAAGAAGTATACATCGCTTAGTCTTCCAATCTTATCAAGCCAAAGCTGCGGTCATCTGATTGGAGTGCTAACTAGGATTGTATTACTTTTCGAGAGATACTCGACTCAAGAAGTATACTTCCCTTGGTCTTCCAATCTTATCGAGCCAAAGTTATGGTCGTCTGATTAGAGTACTGACCAAGATTGTATTACTCTTCGAGAGACACTCAACTCAAGAAGTATATATCCCTTTGTCTTCCAATCTTATCAAGCCAAAGCTATGGTCGTCTGATTGGAGTGCTGACCAAGATTGTATTACTCTTCGAGAGATACTCGACTCAAGAAGTATGCATCCCTTTATCTTCCAATCTTATCGAGCTAAAGCTGTGGTCGTCTGATTGGAGTGTTGACCAAGATTGTATTACTCTTCGAGAGAAACTCGACTCAAGAAGTATACATCCCTTTGTCTTCCAATCTTATTGATCCAAAGTTGCGGTCGTCTAATTGAAGTGTTGACCAAGATTATATTACTCTTCGAGAGATACTCGACTCAAGAAGTATACATCTCTTGGTCTTCCAATCTTATCGAGCCATAGTTGTAGTCGTTTGATTGGAGTGCTGACTATGATTGCATTTATTCTTCATAACACACTTGACTTAATTCTTAGTTACTTGCAAAACATGTAATGCAATCCTTCTACCTCATCTATTTTGACCTCAACTTAGGTCTTATTGAGTTAGACTCAAGTCTAGATTTTTTCTAAGTGGGCTTGATCTTTTATCTGAAGACTCATTAGCTCTCTTTTTGAATATTTTAAACTCACTATCTTCAATTTTGTGACTCTAGTCAAATGACCCCTACAAAACCTTGACCATCACTGTTATATTATATCCATGGTATAATTTTGTTGCCCATCCTTTCAAGGCATGGTTCTCACATAGGAAAATTCTATTCTTCCATGCGAGTAATTCTCCCATCGCTTGAGGTTCACTTTTAGATGTGCTAGGACATTTTTTGATAGTAAACTTAAAAGATACATTTTCTTCAAGTAGTACAGTGTCTTTTACTTTCATTGCTTGAAGACAATTATGGAGAATTTCTTCAATTTTTTCTCTGATAGGAGTAGGACCCACGGTCGCCATAATCGCCAATATCATCTTAAGATTGTCGGATATCTTTCCTCGAAGAAAAATATGGGTATATTGATCTTCGGTATTGAGATCCAACAGTTAGGCCCAGTTCGTCATCTTGACGATGAATCAATGACTCTAACAGGTGGAGCTCGGTATGGCAATGTGGACCTTGTCCCATTTATACTCTCGACATCCCCTTTCGGTTATCGAAGTATCCCTTCAGGTAAGAGACATATCATTCTTAGTATCGTCGCTACCGACCTAATCTTGTCGGTCGTCGAGTTATCCCTTCGGATATCGACACAACCCCTTTGGGTAAACTCATCCCTAAGGATAAGAGTATCGAGGTCAAGGTGAAGGCTAGATCTTTTTTCTTTAAGACGATATTGCCCCACCCAGGTGCTTACGGTTTATTGGCAATCGTCTCCCAAGATACAACGACTTGCATCACGAAATAGGAACACTCCAAATTTCGATCCCTGTCAAACTTTCGAAGCCTTGAAACTCTTAAGAGAGGAGAGAGAGAATAGAACCCAAGAGGAGAATTTATAACTTGAGAATTGAGTAAGAATTGAGTTATTTGAACGGAAGGAATGAGGTTTATTTTATAAAGATGAAGGGTAACTCTCAAGATGTGAAAGATTTCTTCCAAAAGGTAAAAGGATACGAGATGTGTCTTTTCCCTTAAACCTTTTCGCTTAAACCTTTTCATTAAATATTTTCATTATAATTAATTTAATTGATTAATATGATTAACTATTTACTTAATCTAATATAAATATTAATTAATTAATTAATTAATATTTTAATCGATCAATAAATTAATCAATAAAATTAATTATAATTTTATACTCTCAATAGTTCCATATACTCGAGTTGACGTTCATCCATGAATCTAACTCGTATGCGAATTAAATTTCCGTCCGATCATACCGGAGCAACCCTTCATTAAACATTAATTTCTCATTCACTTGAAAAATTGATTTACGATGATCTACTCACGAAATAGCCATCTTATACTTAATGGTCACCAAATCAATTTTTCAACATTAAATACGTAAGTAAGCTCGATTAGGCCTCAGTTTGTTCGCATAGCTATGTTTTTCAACATTGTAGAATTGATTGTAATACGTTTCAAGCTTTCATTACAATCCTAAAGAAGTCACCATGCTGTGTTGCTTATTACAGAGGAAGAGCCAAGAAGGCTGATTCAATTCGTGCTGTCTCATTTGCTCAATCTTTAGACCTGCACTCTTCCTTTTGCCTTCGAATCTCCCGAAATCTTGTGGCACAACCCAGTCACCGTTCTTCAGCTTCCTACCGGCCGATTCGTCTGAGGTTGAAGAGAAACTTGATCCAGAGTGTGAATTATATGAAGCACTTCTCTTCTTCCATTGGCTTGTACTGCTTCCAGTAGCAAGTGTCAGCTCCAAGTCACTACTTTCTTCATCCGGATCAAGCTTTGGTTCTTTATAGTGTTCAGGTGTCCCTTTGCCTGAGCTAGTTCGATCTGTTTGTCTCAAGAACTTGCAGTTTGGCTGTGCATCTCTCATCAACAATTTCTGAATTCGGTACACGCGATGAAGTTCTTGGACCTGGATCAGAACTTATGTCAATTTCATTGTCTATCAGAGTTCAAATCAGAAGAGGAAGACAGTTCTACCTGGTGCCTGAAAGTTTCTTCCTGCTTCAGCATCACCTTCTTCACTGATATGCATTCTTTGTAATCCTGATGGAGAAATCCTTCCATCGACCGAATTTGGAGGTTCTAGTGATTCTAGTAGGCTGAATCTTCCAAGAAATGATCTCAAACAAGGATTCACTTACCTGTGAAAAATTGCAAATGCACAATCAACAAAAATGTATCTCAAGAACTACAGCAAATTTTCTAGTGTTTGAAATTGACTTGACTTGACTTCAAAACAAAGATTTTGATCACTTTTTTGTTCAACCATTTGAGTATCTCTACTCTTTTTCTATCTGTGGTAGATTCTTCAAAACAAGAATGATTATGAGGCAGAACATGAAAAGTAAAAGCCAAGAAGGCATCTGAAGAACCACTCAGAGAACTCAAAAACCTTCCATGCAGAATTGGAAGAATGAATCCTCACCTGAGTTCTTCTGTCAGCCAACTTCCTCAGCAGATCCTCAGTTTCTCTCACAACTTGAAGCCATGACTTGCTTGGAATGATAAATCTGTCATGGCAGATGGAAGATTAAGATTCCCCAGGCAAACTCTCACTGGAATATTTTAATGGCCTCTCATGAGCATGCCAAACAAATCACAATAGCTAAGGAAAAAGATGCCTGAGAATAACAGTTTAATAATTTAAAGGAAAGCTACAGGACACCCAATGGGGGCAGAAACAACAAACTAACAGATAAGTTTGCCATGGTAGATCATATGGCTGCTGGATTTGCAGCAACCATTAAAGTGAAGGATTACTCCATCACATAGAAAATAAAGGACAGTGTGAGGTTCAAGGAATAGATCATATTCGATCTATTGTACTAAGCTTTGCACTTTACAAGAGGCTATTTCAAGGATTCGAATTCGTGACCTCAAGGTCATATGAGAACAACTTTTGGAAAGTAAATGAAAATTTTAATCTCACATTTAGAAAAAACAATGGATGAAACTCCACTTCCACATTGAGAGTTTTAGGACAATGTGATTGATTTATATTGAATTACAATCATACATGTTCGAAATTTATATGAGAGACTCCCTTGTGTGTGCCCGCCTGTAAGAGGGGCAAACTCAAAATTCGGATTGTGCTGAACCTAGTTAACTCGTGTATGAACATGACCTATCATGTCAAATATTGGACCGGTCGATGTTCAGCACAGCTCCATGGTCGGCAGCTCAACCTCCTAACTTATCCTTCTCGGCTAAATCTTTCCAACTCATCATCCAAGGGTTCGGCAGGTCAAATCCATCTCAGCAGACTAAATTTTTTCAATTCAATAATTTTTATTATCTCCTACAGCCAACAATTTTAAAACACAGATTGTCCAAAAATATATGAGAGTTGATAGGCTAAGACAGTGACATCAATACAATAAAAATGAGGGATTCGATTAACATAGTCGATCAAAAATGATGAGAGTGGAACAGTGCGAAATTGTGCTATTCGAGTGCAATAAAGTTTCTTAATAACTATCTGAAGTCATTGTAGCAGGACTGATTTACACGTTGTATTAGGTTCAATTAGGTCAACAAACACACACAAAAATGAAAAATCTTAGCTCATGCCTTGAAAGGTCTGAAAAGAAACAATAAATGAGCAGGGCATTGCAGAGCTGAGAGGGACCATCAAATATGAACTGGAAATGAATTGAAAACGACAAGAATGCTTCACTGATTATTCCCTCTCTCCTTTCCACTGTTTCTACTATGTTTTTTCTTTGATCAGTTGTCGTCACATCACATGGAGTGACTCTATCTCCTGGATTTTAAAAGGCAGAGGAGGGCCGGGAGAGGAGAGAGAAGGCCGACATGGGCGCACGCGCTGCCGGCGAAGGGTGGCGCAGACGTAGGTGGGGCGGCTCCACCACCAGTGGTCCAAATAGCAGCGGTATCCGCCGAGCGGCCGAGGCAGATGTGCCCATAACATTTATGAATTTATGAAACGACGCATAAGGTTGATGTTGATGACTTCGTCTCATAAAAATTATTCATTTTCCTTCTTTGTTTTTTCCAGCTTCATCATAAATTCAATCGTGGTATTGTCTATGAATCCTAATTGGTTAGGAAATACATTCTTACCATCAAATTAAGAATCATGACTTCTCGAATACTTAGAACATCCATATCAATTTTTCTATCAATATCTCTAAAATTTATGATAAATCATCAACTTTATTAAATTTAGAGAATTTTTTTTCAATGCATGGTACACTAACTACTCTATAATTTATCATATCTTTATTTATTTATTATTATTTCTCTCTCCTCTATACTTTTTTATTATTCATTTAATATTTAGAGTAGTCTTTTCATTCCCTAAATTTAGGGAGTTATTGTCTAAATTTAAGGAACTAGTAGGGTATCTGATACAAGGGATTTTTTTAGATAAAATGTAAAATTTAAGATAAAATATATATTTAGAATATTTGATGTGGATGCTCCAAACATTGTAACATCCTAACTACTGTGACATCCCGAGTACAAATACCGTAGCATTCCGAACACTTTAACATGATTGTTGTAGCTACGAACTATTTTACTTGCTCGAGTACACCTGAAAGCGGGAGGCCCCTTGCACCTATTCTCTTGGTATATCAGAGAGGTGATGTTATTTTCATCGGGAGAATTTTCTCTCTACTATCTCATATGCTTTACTCTATTTTTTATAACTTCTCTTTATTATACTAATTTGTGGCATCATTATTTAGGCATTATATTAGAGAGACCTTGACCAGTAACTCCCGGCAAGTCTTTTATGGGTGTTATTCTTTGCTGAGTCGATTATGTCATGAAGAGAAATTTGTGATGTCATCGCTCTATGGTACAAAGTAGATTTTTAACGCATCATTTTTCAGAGGACTTCAACATCATCGCTTTGTGAGGTAGATTTCTACCACCGTATTATCCTTCTATTGGTGCGAGGTAGATTTCTATCGCATCATTACCGTCTAATAGCTTGTTTGAGAGGAGGTGAGGGAAGAGGAGGAGAGGGAAGGATGCATAAGATTTAACATATCTTACTCATGAAAAGGAAGATTTTCATACATCCCAATTTGAGAGGTAAGGATGAGGAAGAGAACTTAAATATTTTTTATTCTAATTTTATTGTTATTTTAAAAATTAAATCAATGTCTAATTTAAGAAGTAAAGGTATTTTTTGTAACTTTATATATTTAACTTTTATTTCTCTAAATTTCCTTTCAAATAAATAACATATGTTATGTTAATAAACTTTTCCCCTCCTAAATAGGAGAACCGAACATAATATTTTACTGTTCCCTTACTTTTCCTTCCTTTCTATCACTTCTGTTACTGAATCTTTTCCTCACCCCATCCAAACATGGCCTAAAGTTTCATTAAGCTTAAATTATTATATCTAATTCTTAATAAATGAGCAACTTATGTGTCAAATTCATTATTGTAGGGATCAATTTTTTTTAATAATTTGATAAAGTACTCAGAGTACAAAATAAGAAGATCATAATTTTATTTTAGGACTATGATGCAGTGGTAGAGTATTTAAGTTATTATTCAGATATCCGAAGTTCGATTCCTAACTAAGACGAATTTGTAGGAATTTTTTTCTCTAAATGAGACGCGTAACCAAAAAATGATTAGCTTCTTGGTTGTCTTCCGTGAGCGCTTTCTGATTTATCCTCATGGCCGATAGAAAAACTTCATGGAATTAGGCCCGTCATCCCAAGGACTAGCTGGATTTATTATTTTTCTTAGGAAGATCATAATTCTAATTCCAATAGGGATGAATATACTAAACATTGACCTCTAAATCTCTATATAACTTATACTTTGAATTCGAATTTACTTGATAGATAAATAAGGAGGAAGATCATCTGCTTCTAAGATTAGTCGAATAAAATTTAGACACTTGAATTATTAAAATAATAAATTTTAACAATATTCTAAAATTATAATTAAAGATGTTAGGTATTTTCTTAAATTGAAAAAGCTTCAACGTTTTGATTTCAATTCCAACAAATTTCTTGTGAAACATCAAACATGTGCTTGGTCGACTTGAATATGAAGACCCAACCACTTGAACAAACATATAAAAATTTAAGAGACAAGTAATGGATAGAAATAAAAGTTAATTTTCTGATAAAAATATACTTTTTATATTTTAATGAATAATGTTTTAGAAATGTATTTTTTTATTCTTTTTTACAACGAGAACTTTCAATTTTTTGCCCTAGAAAAAAATAACCGATCAGGAGAAAATTAAGAAATAAATCACTGAAGTGCTATTTTAAAAGAAAATAAAATATAAAATACGAGGTGCCACCGTCTCTCCTTATCTTTTCGGGTGGGTGGTACGTACTACGTAGGACCAATTTCCTTCCTAAATTAACGATTTGATAGATCTGCATCCATAAAACACGTCGGATTCGGATTGGAAGAGATTTGCTTGCAATCTGTATCAGATATAGCGTTGGATTTGACGTTTACTTGGTGGATTGGCACGTTCCGGTCTTTGATTTTGTCGGCGTGCCAGGTACGAAATCACGGAGACCTGGCAGATTCTTTAAATAATTTTTAATCGTGATTAATTTTTTTATTAATATATATATAAATAGTTCTTCAAAAATAAATTAAATTTACTATTTACTGTGACAAATGATAAAATTCTTCCTCCTCCTGAGTCCTGCCCAAGCTAGCAACCTCATAAATGATTTGATCATCTGTACAAAATAAATAAGAATCTACCTAATAATATTAGCAGATTTAAGAAAGATTGAACAATCTGTGAATATCAAGATGTTAACAAATGGGAAAATTATCTTAAAATATCTGTTTATGAAGTATGAACTCAAACATACTTAGAACCCAGTGAAATGTTTGAATTACATGTAAAGATACTTGCAGTAGAACAAATATCCAAGTGTCTGGTTAAGTACATGTAGACAATAGATGAGCAAGATATCGAAACGATATCTTACTCATCTAATATAGCAAGAGCATCAGATGGAATTTGCTTGACGTCGTTAGAATTCAGAAATTCAAAACGACGACAATTCAAATACTGTCATATAAGATTCATTCACCAGACCATCATAGCAATCAAGCCTCCAAAATGCCAAGCAAATGGGCCATGAAAAAAATTTGTGCATGATTCATCAAAGAATAAAATAAAAGGATGTCTTTGTTGGACATGATTAATGAGACAGGTACATGAATTAACATTTAGTGCAGTAATACTTCAACAACACACTGCTCTTTCTGAATGCCTGTCGTGCCTCAAGAATTCATACGACAGGTGTGCACAGTAAGAACAAGAAATTGGCATTTGATACTATAAAGCACCATGATACAAACTGCTATCGAAGAATGAAAGACAGTACCTACTGGAGGTCATCTTCTTGTGTGCTTTCATCTAGACTGTCCTGTGCCAATCTGTAGTACAATATTCCCATTGTTGCCATGCATGCCCTGGTCACAAAAACCATTCTTCCAATGAGCATGAGGACAGAGATTTTCGTTTGCAGTTTCTATCATCAAGATTACATGAGTCTAGTTTATAAACCATATAAAAATAATCTCTAATTAACATGTCATAGTTTTCAGATTGGAAAGAAATCTCTATGTATTGATAAGCTCTGAAGACTTAGAACAGCCTCTCAGTGTCTGAAATTTGAAAAACAGTATGATTTCAATCTTCTTAGCTAGCAAATGCAAAACTTAATAGATCATAGTTCCTGGAGAGATATTGTTGCCCAACTTTCATAAAGATACTAAGTTCCACAATTTACATGCATTTTTTTTATCAAGAAAGATTTCTTTTGTACAAATGATAGTAAAGCATTTGGAAAAATCAATAAACCAGATAAGCAAGAGCAGGAGGAGGAATTACATGATTGCTATAATGAGTAATATTTTCCTGGTGTCCATCCTTGAAGACTTTTGATGTCGCACTTTTCCTTCATGTGCACCATTACGTGGCGCTGGTGCAGTTACTGGTAGAGTAGGCAATGCATTTGACCAGAAAGGTAGCAACATCCTTAGAAACTTGTTGCGAAAGGGACCTACAGTCAGTAAAATCAGTGAGCTATAAATTAAAATAAATTACTTCTAGCTAGTAGATGAAGGTTACTTTTATCAATCCAAGCCAATCTCACATTCCGACCATAAGATTTAGGGAGTAAAGATCACCGAAACCATATTGTTTGGACAACATGAAGGCCCATACTACTACAACAGCAACCAATTCTTATACCACTAGATGAGGTCGACTATATGGATCATTTTACGCCATTGAACTCTATCTCCAACTATATCATCTATATTTAAATAAATTTTATCTTGTTTTATTGTTGTTAACCAAGTTTTTTTTATTTACCTCTTCCTCGTTTGATATGTGTGTTTGTCATAATTCCACATCACCTAACTGGAGCATTTATTAGTAATCTAAGTACATATTTGTATCATCTTAAACGTGTCTTCTGGAGTTTTCCCTCAATAGATACAACTCTAACTTTCTCTCAAATGCTCTCATTTCTTATTCTGTCCATCCTCGTATATACACACATCCACCTTAACATCCTCATCTCTACAACTCTCATCTTTTGCTCATGTGCTCTGTAAGGATCTAGAGTACAAAACAAGACAAGCGCAACAGAGTATAATTTCAAGATCCTTTTCAGAAGATCCATGCGAAGGAAACTATATACTAGTTGTGATGAGAGTTATATCTTTGTTACGTAAACACGAACTCCTGACAGCAACTTTGTTCTCGTTGGATCTCAGCACGATCAAGTGTTCGCACCTCTTTCGGTATCCACACGAACACGTCCCGTTCGTCTCATGAACTCATAAACTCGGAGAAGAAAAACCACCTAAGCTTGTGCTAGCAACCTTACAAGGAGGTTTCGGCCAAAGAGGAAGAAGGCGAAGAAAAGGAGGAAGAACACAAGTGTTGTCCACCAAATAAATCAAAAATCTTTTTTTTGTATTCATTTAATCAATTGTCTTAATTGTCATTAATTCAATTAAGTTTTTTGGTTTTCATCCAACGCATGATCAATTCAAAATTAACCTTTTCTCTTCATTCAAAATTGACCTTTCCTCTTCCTTGGTGAATTCGAGTTCACCCAATGAGTCTAACTCATTGATCCTCATCAATCCGAATTAACTCCATGAGTCTAATTCGAATTGGACTCAATCCAATAGTTGGATTTAATTGAGTCTAACTTAATGAGTCTAATTTGGATTAAACTTAATCCAATGATCTATCATATGAATCCATCTCCAAATTAACATGTTCTTTGTGTGTGTGACCCAATAGGTTCTCATAACGTTGGCAATGTCACTAAAATCATTTTAGATACATAAGCAACAAGTGACATCTAGCAAGACATCATTGCTACCCAAGTGATGAGAATGTCAAGATCCGACCTAACCTTTCCGTGTCTATTATCTTGTATGACTCAATCCTTCTATCCTTAATATCTAGATTGATCAATGCGGCATAAATCATGTCATCCTATTATCAATCTTTGTGTTTCTTGATCACTAAATAAACACACTCAATAAAATAAGTTCAATATCTCATATTGATTCATTTGAGCATGGTCATATATTCTTGTGTCCTACTAATCAAGGGGCTCACACTTCCGTCATATGGAAGGGATAGATCTCATATACGTCACTCACATCCCTCCGCATAACTTATTGCATACCCAGTGATCGACTTTATAGTCCACCTTGTTACAGGTGATGTTTGTCGATACCAAAGTACACAACTTCTTAAGTAGGAAATTGTAGTGACTTCAGATCTAAGAACTATTCATACTAATAGTCACATGTTTATGACACTTATATAACGATCTATGAAACATCTCATGACGGGTCATTCAGTATATATTCTCTAGTGTATACCCATGTGTCAACCCGATATCTTATATCTATGACTTGTGAGATTAAGTCATCCGTTGACCTACATGCTAGCCTCAACGCATTAATATTGTCTTGTATATTAATGTTTGACTAAGAATAGTTAAGAATAGCATTCTATATATCTATAATCTCCCACTATCAATTCAGCAAATTGATATATTGTAGACTATAACCTACTACCCTAGAACATTAATATACTTATTCATTCGGTATTGAACAGAAGTAAATATAATAATCAACTTTGTCTTTTATTAATTAGTGAAATATGATATAAAAAGTATCCTGGTTAATCATCTCATAATTGGTACTAGGACTAATATTAATATGCTTGAGTCATAGCCGTTACATTCAGTTTCATATAACATAGCAGGTCTAACTGCGGTTTTGTAGAACTTTCCTTTAAGTTTTAGAGATAATTTACGGTCACATAGAACACCCAACGCTTTCCTCCATTTCAACCATCCTATTTGAATTCTATGTAAAACATCTCTCTCAATTCCTTTATCGTTTTGTAAAAATGATCATAAATATTTAAAGCTCTCGGTTCCGGACAACTCATCATCTCCTATCTTAACAATTATCTCATTATGTCTAATATTACTAAATTTAAATTTCATATATTCTGTCTTTATTCTACCAAGCCTAAAACATTTCCCTTCTAGTGTTTCCTGCTAAGATTTTAGTTTATCATTTACTTCTTCGTGTGTTTCATCTACCAAAACAATATCATCTACAAACAACATGCACCATGGTACTGTGTTTTGAATGTGTGTAGTGAGTTCGTCTATAATTAGTTAAAAAGATAGAGACTTAGAGTTGATCCTTGATGTAACCTTATCTTTATTAGAAATACTTCAGTTACTCCGTTTGAAATTTTTACTATAGTCGTTACATATTTGTACATATCCTTAATTAGTTTAATATATGTTACGCTAACACCTTTTATTTATAAAATTCTCCATATAATTTCTCTTGGGACTCTATCATAAGTTTTTTCTATATCAATGAATATCATTTGTAATCTTGTTTTTGCTCCAGATATTTTTTTTAATTATTCCGCCTAAAGTCTTTACTCTCGTCGTTACATCCTTATACATATCCTTAATTAGTTCAATATATGTTACGCTAACACCTTTGTTTACTAGAATTCTCTATATAATTTCTACTCTATCATAAGCTTTTTCTATATCAATGAATATAATTTGTAATCTTATTTTTGCTCCCAATATTTTTCAATTAGTTGTCTAAGAAGATGTATAAGTTATATTGTCGACCTTCCAAGCATGAAGCCAAATTGATTTTCGATCACTGTGGTCTCCTTAATTTTTTTTCTATTATTTTTTTTCAAAAGTTTCATGGTATGACTCATTAGTTTAATACCCCTATAGTTTGCACAATTTTGTACGTCTCCCTTATTCTTATATAAGGGAACTAGAGTACTTACCCTCTAATGATTAGACATTTTTTTCGTTTTCAATATCATATTAAATAATTTTATAAATCATTCAATACCTTGTTACCCTAGGCATTTCCATACATCTGAATATCATCTGGTCCAACAATTTTTTCATTATGCATCTCATTTAAAGCTTGTTCTACTTCTGAAGTTTGAATTCTATAATAAAAATTTAAATTTTTATACTCATTTGACCTACTTAAATTACCTAAGTTAAGTTCATCACCTAAACCTTCATTAAAAAGTTGATGAAAACACCTCTTTCACCGCTCTTTAATCGTTTACTAGTACCCTATTACATTCATCTTTAATACATTTTATTTAGATAAGATCTCTTGTCTTTCTTTCTCTCATTTTAGCTATTCTATTATCTCTTTCCCCTTATTTTGTATCCAATTTTTGATATAATCGTTCAAAAGTTTCATTTTTTTGCTTCATTCACTACTTTTTAGCCTTTTTCTGGGCTATTGTATATTTTTTAAAAATTTTCTCGTTCTTACAAATATATAATTATTTATAAACAGTTCGTTTTTCCTTCACTTTCTCTTGTACTTTCTTTTTCCACTACCAAGATTCCTTATTTAATGGTGCATGTATTTTTTACTCACCGAGTACACTCTTAACTACTATTTTCAACTTTGATACCATCTTATCCAATGTCGTATTAAAGTCGCCATATATTTCACTTAACACTTGTACTCCTACCTTCTCCTTAAATATATTTTATTTCTCATCCTTTAATTTCCACCACTTAATTTTAGGAGTTATATATATTTTCTTTCTATTAATATTATGCTTGAGGCGTATATCTAAGGCTACTAACCTATGTTGGGTAATTAAGCTTTCTCCAGGGATGACCTTGCAATCTTTACAAGTCTTTCTATCCTTTTTCCTAACCATAAGAAAATCAATTTGCAATTTATTATTCCCATGTTGAACATGACTAAGTGTTCTTCTCTTTTGTTAAAAAATATATTAGCTAATATAAGGTCATATGCTATCGTAAAATCTAATATAGTTTTCCCTTCTTAATTTCTTGTTTCAAACACATAACCCCCATGTACCCTCTCATATTCCTTATTTTTCACTCCGACATACCCATTTAGATCACCTCCTATTAAAATCATTTCATTCGGTGGAATGTTTTATAATACTTTATCTAAGTTGTCCCAAAATCTTAATTTGATAACTTCATCTAATCCTACTTGTGGTGGTGCATATACACTAATTATGTTCATAGTTTCTTTTGCTACTATTATCTTAAGGGTTATAATTTGATCCCCTTTTCTAATTACTCCTACAACTTCATCCTTTAATGAACTATCTACAACAATACCTACTGCATTTCTTACTTTACTCTTTCCTATGTACCATAACTTAAAACCCGAGTTCTCTATTACCTTTGTCTTCTCGCCTATCCATTTTGTCTCTTGTACACACAAAATACTAATTCTTCTACTAATCATCATATCTACTATCTCCATTGATTTTCCAGTAAGGATTCCTATGTTCCATGTTCCAAATCTTAGACTATTAGTTTTCTTATCATATTTGTTCTTATCCAACCTATGGGGTATGAATTCTTGCTTATTTAACACTACACTAAAGTTCTTATGGAGATGTAGCGGCTCTTGCCGATATATTACAGTTGGACCTGCAACATGAAATCTTGCATATTTAGCACTACACCCGAGTTTTTGGAGATGTAGCGGTCCTTGCCGAGACGTTACACTCGAACCCTGCAACGTGTTCCTTCCGGAGAACAACCTAGCATTAACATAATAGTTTAATAGATCCATTCTTTGAATATTTATCATAGTTGTAACGCTAGTTGACAACCTAACGCAACCCTTCTTCTTTATCCGGGCTTAGGACCGACCATGACTAAGTCGTCATGGGCAGACCGGTCATGACTGGGCAACATGAATGCCCATCTTTATCAAATTTCCATATGTAAAATAATCTAATAAGTGGATAGTCCACATGCAAAAAGAATTCACTTGGAGACAATCTAGGCTACAGTCTGTTGCTAGAAGCCTAGAATTGATTTGGAGCATCACGAGTGAAGGAAAATAGGATTACCATTCTGGTAACTCAAGACACTGCCACTCTGGAATCACTATCTTTCACCTCGCATATAGCTAACAAGTGCATGTATAACCTTGTATATGACTATATATCAATATACATGTAGATTATTATCCGTCTTTTTCCTAAAAAGGGCAATACACTAGTTGTCCAAGAGAGAATCTGCCATTATCTTACCTCGTCTTGTGTACTTTTTGTTTGTTCCATCTTCATCATCTGCATGGTACGATGATTCAGAATACTTCCTATCATTGTAAGTTAGCTTCCTAGTAGTAGCTCCTGGCTGTGCAAGAGACAAAATTTAGCATACTATTAGCATTACTGAAGACATCGAAGGATAGAAATTTCAAATTGTCTTATTGAATATCCAATGCAAAAGGGTTATTACTTCAAATGAGACCTAGGTTCATCAAACTCACAGTTTTCACTAGACAGGGCTCTTGATCTTTCATCAATTGGTGTTCTAAACCATTCGGACCATCAACTTCAACAATCTCAGATTCAGTAACCTTGGAAGAACCCACTCCAACAATAGAATTATATACTTCGTCTAAGTACTTGTCATCTGTAGTTGGTGATGATATTGTTGGTCTTGAATCCTTATCAGAATAAACTGAAGTTGCTCCACTTTTGTCTTTCTCTTCAGCCACAGATGTGCGAACCAGTGGATCAGAAGTAAAAGCAGGAGGAGGAACTCGGTGCTCTAATGCAGGAGGTGAAACCGCATGATTTCCAAATACATTTTTCTCCAAGCCACTCTGCAACAAGTTAGACAGAATATAGTAACTGTTCAGAAATTCAGAGCATGAACTTCAATATTCTGAGTGGAGGATGCTAATGGGAAATAAAAGCATCAAGGAAAATAAACGATAGCTGGAAAATACAAGATAATCAGTGCAACTGAATCTCAATTCTCAAACATCTTTGACTGAGTCATAGTGCAGAGAGGGATGGATATATGGTACTTATGGCTAGAAATTCAAGTAATTTCCAGTTGCTATCTTCTAGTGATACATCATGTTGCTGATTGAGTTCATCTGAACCAAAGTTTAAGCTAAGCTAAGTGTTACATTGTCCTTGCTAATGCTCTGTAATTTCATATGCAGTTTCTTCAAATAAGTCTTAAGGTTTTTTGTGCTCAGATCTGGAAACTTCTAGAACCTCAGACCAGAAAATGGCCACAATATTTACTCTTGAATAAAGCTGCACTTCACTGTAAAGGAACAATGTACCACTAACAAGCCAGAAGGAATCAAAAATCTGTATGTTTTTTTACAGCAACCATCTAATCATCCAATGGAAAGACACAGATATTACAGGATATCAATAGTGAAAGAAATTGCTATTACATCCTTCATTCCAGTTTATCTTCTTATTATTTTAGAATGATCCTTGTCCCATGTTCTCTATGGTGCATCTTTCAAACTTGCCAAATTTCATTCAAATACCACTAACCGTTACTCTAATGTTGCTTTCTGCTAACTTAACATATAACCTTTTCACGGAAAAAAAACGTACACATAGGACCAGGCCTTTAGAATTTGAAACTTTATTAGACATAGGGTGGGCTCTAAAGAATCAAGTTTTTCCAATAAAAGTATTCAGTTCTAAAGTAGCACTTAATTAACATGGTAAATAAGCAAGCTCGACCAGTAGCTAGTTATTGGGTTAGATAAACAAACAAGTTTCTTCCATAACTAAAATAAAATTAACAAACAACAAGCTCAGCTTGTTACAACTTGAGAAGAGTTCACGAGAATGAACACTTCATGTATTAGGCTAAGACAGTAGTCAAGCTCAAATCTTGGCTCACAAATTAGTAAGGCTCGTTAATTATTCAAAATTTTAAAGCTTGAAGCTTTAGGAACTGATCTTTATTTCTGCAAATAAAATAATAAAGCTACAACAAGGTAAATTATGAAATAAATGCTGATTATGAATGGAACAAAACAGAAAAGACTATTTCCTGATCCCACTGTTATGAAATTACAAGGGACATATCATTAGAGAATATAGAAGAATAGTTACATGGGAGCAAGTACAATAGACTCTTCCCGGGATCCTGCATTGGCTGGAGCTTTGTGCACCGGGCTATCCTTTTTGAGTTACATGGGAGCAAGTATGTCAAATGCAGGTCCAAAGGAACTAAACTATGATGGGCCAGGTATATTTGGAACTGAACTACCAAAATTTCAAACAGCAATATTTACTGGTCAATTAAAATTTTGCCTGTGCCTCTGTTAATTATTGTACATTTTCTTACACCAATAAATACTCCCAGTAAGCCATTACTGTCAGTGTTCTCATTTTTATAATAACATATTCAGCGTGTTACAGCCCAAGGGGAATCCCAATCCAACCCAAAATGGCAAGGTGGAGGAATTCTTAATACTTACATATGCCCAAGGGCTTTAACTCTAAATGCAAGGCAATAGGTGGAGGACTCCTTGAAACTTAAACATGCTCGGGGGGTTCAATTTAAGTATGTGGGACTAAGAGGAGTTATCTTATTCTCTCACAAAGCATATAACAATGCAGGTTCTAATCCCATATAAAAAGGAGAGTTGTGTTAGGGCCGGACTAGCAGTATAAAACAATGGAAAAAATCTTTTGAGCATGGATCTTATATACACCAAAAGAAATGCATAATAAAAACTCTTCTGAAAACTCCATATGATTGGTAATTAAATGCTTGATAATCTAGCATGCGCCTTACAAAATCAACAAAACTAAAATTAATAACCTAGTTGATACCTTAAATAGCAAATAACAACAGCTTCATAGTTAAATCTAAAAACAGTTGTACTGCATTTAAAAGGCATAACAAGAAATTGATGGATGATAAACCGCAGAAATAAAGAGTGTAAATATCACATTTAGAGTATGAAACTTGTAGGCAATAGATTCAAAATAGAAACTAAAAGAATATACTGGTAACATCTAAAAACAGCAGGCTTACTTGAATTATTGCTTCCTTAAGCTTGGAGTGCAAACAAGATCCTGTATCTTTGATACTTATAGGAGGCCATATCTGCAACAAAGTGTTAATTCAGTCATGAAAAACTCATCACTATTTGCAGGGTAGACTTCTGAACTAAACATATACCATATAATTTTTATTTCAGTTACTGAAAGCCCATGGAATCACATGGATTACTTGATTTTAATTAAAATAAATAGCAACAAAGTTTAAGCCTACTGACACTAAGCATATCAAGGAAAGTGTAAGTCATAAGTCATTCAGCCTTTTACAAGTAATGAGGATTGACTAATAACATAAAAGTATTTAGTATGGTCTCCCATGTATCTGATTCGTGGAAACCACATATTTGAATTCCATCAGAAAATCCTTTTTTGAATCAAGCATTTTAAATGATTTGGTCATTCTGCTTTTTCCCATAATGCCCCTCATTATTTTTTTTCAAAATTGGAGGGCCAAAATAAATGGTGCATAATGGCCTGTAGTCGTATCTGCTTTGAATCATCAAAATCACTATAAACCAGAGATTTTTTTTTTCAAATAAAACACTTTCCAAAAACACCAAAATTAAAGGCCAAAATAGTACATGAGGTATATAAGGACAATTGCACAGATGAATAGATTTAACCATAGGCATCATTCAATTTTTGTATTTTGACAGAAAACAATAATGTATCAAGTCTGAACCCATAACTTGACAACTGATCATGCAACTGAAAAACACTTAATAAAAGGCTTGCTAGTATAACTTACAGGGGTAGAACATGTGGGGCAGACATATCCTGTGGGTGCAGTTTGAGGTAGGAAGCTTTTAATATGTGAGACCAAGCAACTCGTGTGAATAAGATCTGAATTAGGGAAATACAAAAACTAATGAGCAATTTTAGTTTTCAAAAATAAGTAAAGACATATAAAGAACTTACGCAAGCAACCCAATCGTGTAGTTTGATCCTTTCCTTCTTCCAATGAAGCATTGCAAAAAGAGCAAGTTGGTGGCCAGCCATATTCCCCATCAACAACCCAATCAGAGTATTTTTTCACCTAAAGATTCAAAAATAAGTTAAGTGGTTAGACTATTCACAAACCTAGACTTATGTAAGCAGAAAAGTTTGTTGGTTAGCAAGAAGAAAAAAAAAGAACACAATGCTAAAGTTACCAGGAGATGCTTTCAACATGGAAAGTTGCAACACAAACTTAAACCCTGGCTCAAAGATGGAAAATTGAGGAAAGAATAGTTGAAGATAATCATGATTATTGTTTATGATTAACATAAATTATATTGTTACACAGCAATAATAACTGGACAAAGTGGGTAATATAATTATAAATAAATGCTTTCAAATTTTAATTGCCGTCTATAACTCAAGTATAATTGTTTCTCGGAAATTTATAACATCCCTCAAACATAGAAAAGAAAATGACCATAGTCAAGAGAACAAATAGCAAAACCACAAGAGATCTCTCACTGCCAAAATGAATAATATCTTGCAAGTGCATAAGTCTGAATTATAGCAAAACCCTACAGGTTTTGGACTTTTGACCAATATCTTGTTGTATGGTGTTCTACAAGGTTATCTCCAAGGTATTGGCAAGCCGGCTAGCTAGGGTGATGGATAGATTGTTGGATCCGGCACAAGCGGCTTTTGTTAGAGATCGCTCTATTGGTGAGAACATAAACCTTGCATTGGAATTATTGAGGAAGTATGCTCGCAAATGTATATCGCCAAGGTGTATGATCAAAGTTGATTTAAGAAAGGCTTTTGATACTGTCGGATCTTGGTTAAAGTTTTCCCCAACAATTCCGTGATTGGAACCATGAATGCGTCACCACGGTTTCATACTCCGTAAGCATTAATGGTGGATTGCATGGTTTCTTCAGTGGGAGACGAGGCTTGAGACAAGGGGACCCTCTTTCCCCTTTGCTGTTCGATTTGTGCATTTTAGTCTTTTCTTGATCATTAAAGGAGGCACATCGGCAGCCCGGTTTTCATTTTCATCCTATGTGTGTGAATGTTCAAGTCACACACTTAGCCTATGTCGATGACCTATTGATGTTTGCAAAGGTTGATATCTATACTATCACTATATTGGCAGATGTTTTGGTAGATTTCGGTGACAAAGCAGGACTGCGGCCTAACCCGTCGAAATCTAATATGTACATGGCAGGAGTGGATGATCATACTCATCAACAGTTGATTCAAACCACCGGATTTCAACATGGTACCTTCCCTTTTAGATATCTTGGCATCCGTCTATCCATGGCAAAGCTTTGTATAGCCAACTATGGTTCTCTCCTTGAGGTGATAGCAAAGAGGGCAGCGTCATGGCCAAAACACACCTTGTCATATGCAGGCTGGTTGGAATTAGTAAGATGTGTGCTCCAAGGCGTTGAATGCTATCGATTATCTATTCTCCCAATGCCTAGTGGGGTGATAGACAAGCTTTATGGTATTTACCGGTCTTTCATTTGGTCCACCAAACATCCAACGATCTCTTGGGCAACCATATATCTACCGAAGGACGAAGGAGGTTATGGTCTTCGTAAATTACAAGCTTGGAATAATGTTCTATTATGTTGGATGATGTGGAACATTCAAAACAAGATGGATTCGCTTTGAGTACAATGGGTTCATCATCACTACCTCAAAGGTGTGGATTTTTGGCAAGGGCACAGCAAAGGGCTTGATTCTCCATTGATCAAGCGTGTATTACAGATTCGGGATGATCTCTTGCAAAGAACAAGAAGTCAAGGTGCTGCAAACATGAAACAGATCGAGTGGTTTGCTGCAGAAAAGTGTGGTGCTGCCAATGCATATGTTCACGTCAGATCGCATGCGGCCAAGGTGTATTGGGCGTTGGTAGTGTGGAAACCTGGACTGCTACCCGAGCATCGCTTCATGTTCTGGTTGATGGCTCACAAACGCAGAGGATGGCGGACAGAATGCTGTATGAGCCCTACAAGATATGTTCGCTATGCAGACAATAAGATGAGTCCAACGCCCACATTTGTTTTCGCTACCCCACCACTTCAGCGTTGTGGGACAAGGTGCAGTCTTGGCTTGGTTTTCAACATCAGATCTTTTATGTTCAGCGCCTATTTCGAGAATTCCGAAGGTCATATCGAGGCAGCGGTCGGCTAATGAAGGCTCTTTTATGGCAAACTCGCAATAGATGTCGTTTTGAGGGTGATGTACCTTGTGTTGAGAGATTGTTCTGCAAGGTTCAGATTCATATCTATCATTTTGTAGACATCTAGAGCTTGTATTGGTTTGGTGACATTTATATATATTTACCGTTCTCAAAAAAAAAGTCTGAATTATTGAACAAATATAACCTTATTGGTGATCATCGTCATAATGGACGTATTATTTAACATCTAACAACACAAGCAACATGGGGTCAACTATCAAGTTTTACAAGCTAGAATAAAAAACATCCTTATCTTCTTCTCAAACTGGCTACACAAGATTGTTAAAAGCTGCATATGTAATTAGAGTCAAAAGGCCTAGGTCCAAGGCATTTTTGCTGACACATCTTTGTGTTCTTATCAAATAATGGATCCTCAAGTTTCCATACTACATGATCAATTTGAAACCATACCTGTCACAGTCCATGTCTTAACAAAGGAATAATTACTGGGTAAATAGTAAGAGGTGTTCTCAGACAAATTAAAGTTGTACTAAAAAGGTCTTAACTTCTTCAACTTATAGTGGTATATATAACAAGTCCTAAAGCCTAGTCCCATACGGCAAAGTATCTATAACAATGTTATTATGCTCAACAATAACACAATAGAACAACTGATGAAATTCATGTAAAAATGGAGTTGAAGTGTGTCCCTCTGTCAGTACCTATATTATTCATGGATCTCCATGTGATTATCAATTAATTAATTTGTATATTCAAAGAATTAAAAATCAATGATACTGAAATATTTATGTTAAACAAAGTGCAAACATCCTCATGATTGAAGAAAGAATCCAACTCCTTGGCAACAGTGCAAATGCCATATCAATGTACCAGAATTTGTGGCTTGCAATCACAATATAAAGTGATTAAAGTCTTGACACTAAGATACAGAGCAGCAACCAAAACTCATATTATTGAAAGAAGGAAACTCCCTATATCATCATCTATGCAAAATAAGGAGGACGTGGATTACGTATTTGTTGAATGATGAGTGGAAAAACAGGGACATCTTTGCAACTGATTTGCAGCATTCAACAAGAACCCTAGGTTTTGTATCCAAGGCTATCTATGTAGCATATAAATGAGAATAAGTTGAATTTGGCATACACGAGAACTGGCCGTCTGAGGTTAATAGTTAAAACATATTCAAAGAGCACATCAGAATGATTCAAGTTATAAAAAAATGGCAGATTTGTAATTGAACTGAACTCCAAATTACACCAGAACTTAGATGAGATGAGTACCACACAGATTTGATGTTCCGAGAAACATATGCATTCTCCGCAGACAGGAACTTTGTGGACAAAGCAATAAAGCCTGGTTGCCTGCCAACCAGAGATCCATCAGTAAAAGAAAAATCCACCAGCCAAAAATTATCAAATGCACAACATATTTTCTCTTTCAAGGACAAATAGAGCTCTCTATAAAACATATCCATTGATCATATTTTCAAAAATATCCTCTCTCAATAAAAATTAAGCTAGAAATCGATGCCCTATCAAAATAACCCTGGAAAGAAATCCTAGCTTTCAAAAATCGAGATAAAATGGAAATTCTAATCAGACTCCGAACCACCTTTTTCGCTTTCAATTTTGCAAAGGTCCGGGCCCAAAGGCGATAGCCTCGAAGTTCCGGACACGATTTTGAACCGCCGGAAGGATCAAAAAGGAAGGATCTAGAAAAAAACTTAAACATATCTACGCAGTGATAGCAACTGGAAAAGTAGTGGAATCGTATCCAAAATTACCTTGCGGCATTTGCAGACAACCATCGCCTAGATCGAAGATCCACCAAGTGCCGGCGAAGGGCGAGAAACAGAACGGCAAACCAACCGATGAAGCCTTGAGATCAGAGCGATTCAGGAAAGCAACATGAAACCGGCGAGGAACGAAGAGATCTGGGATTGAATCAAAACGCCGAAGCCAGGAGAGTAGCTTGCATATATGCTCAGAATTCGGAAAATGAAATGAATCAAAGTGGATAATATATCAAACATAAAGGTTATATCGATTTAAATTAAAAAAAATAATTGTATAAAAAAAATCAATTAATGAATTTCTATAATTCATTATTTTTCAGTATGTTTTATTGATAATAAAAGTTAATTTAGTTTATAAAAAATGAAGAAAATAAATTAATAGAGTGGGTGGACCAATCTGTCACAACTATACATGTTAATGATATATCAATTATTAGGATTAAACTATGAAGAATTAAATTTTATTTAATTGTCAAATTTATGCCTATAAAAAAAAATGGACATATATACGCTTGGAATTTTAAATAAATTTTTAGATGGTCTTGTCAAATTTTATTTATTAAAAGGTGGTGTAATCTTGGTCAAAATTATTGATATGAAGTAGTATAATTTTAACTAAAGCTACTTAAGATGGTGCAACTTTAGTCAGTGGTGCCCTTACGAGTGTGATGTGATGATAAAACATTATGAGATGAATATATTGTTGGTCGATTTTTATTATTATTTTTTTTTTACTATGCATAAATTATAATTCAACTTTACTTTACTTTACTTGATGAGTGAGAAAAGAAAATCATCTACTTTTTGATTAATTAGATAAAGTCTAAATATAAACTATAATTGAGTTAAGTAAGTCAAATTTATATTGTTGAAATTTATTTGATAAAATAATTAAGTAAATCGAACTTAAAATGAACTAATAATTGAAACGATCGTGCAACACTGTAGAAAGGATATGGCAATAAGAAAACATTTATCAGAGATAAGCGATGTTTCCATTTTGATTAAACACTCACAAAGTACATCGATGGATCTTTTTACCTAATTAAGAATGATCCGATCGAAGACCAAGGATGTGGGGCCTAACAATAAGAGAGTCGCTGACAAGTCATAAGTTTTCAAGGTGAATCTCTGCATAGAGTTAGAATGCGATGGACTATTAATTTATCAGAGATTTTAAGAATTAATCGAATTTAAATTATACTGAATTAAATTTAATTTATTTATCGAGATGACCTGAATCAATAATTTTAGTCGGGCAGAGAAGCCAAGTGGACAGTGTGGCTGAGTCATCGAGCGAATAGAACAGACAAGTGGTCTATCAGATAGAGCAGTAGAGTGACCGATCGGCCGGGCAGATTGACTGACCAAGGGAGAGCAGTCCGAGAGACCGAGTGAATGTGTGGCCTAGTTACCAAACAAGTGAGCCATCGAGCGAGTGAACTAGCGGGCAGAGAGGCTGAGCGACCGAGTGAGCGTGCGACCAGCCGGACAGAGAGGCCAAGCGGGTGATGGATTGAGGCTTGCTATGGTTGCAGTTTCTTTGAAACAGATTCGTCCACTCCGACTATACTTCAAGATTTACTCGGATCATCTGTTTCCTAGGATACAACGGTTAATTATGATTCCCACCAAATATTGATGGTCACGGCGAATTAAGTGATACCCAACTACTATCACCGGCACTCCGCCGAACAAGAGTTGCACGATAAAGGAAGAGGGGAACAAAGGTGGAGAGCTCCTGTTTCTTTTCTCTATCTCTTGCTCAAGACCATGATTTTCCTTTTTATAGGAGCATCATCCCTTATCAACATTGAATGACGAGCAATGACCATTCGATACCTAGTGCCCGATCATTATTATTCGAGAGGTTACGAAATTTCATTAACAATGATTAATGCTTCTGTTATCTTATTGAGCTGAGCTGCAAAAAGAATGTACATGGCAAAATGTTAGTTGTTCCACTTGAATAACTTTTGTCTCGACCGGTCCGACATTTAACGCGCATAGGTCATGCTTACATACGAGTCAACATGAATCAGTATAATCTGGACCTTAAATTTGTATTCTCTGCACATTCATATACGAGAGAGAATATCTTTTCATATATTTATTCATATATTATATGTTAATGAGATTAAAGTCTCATTCATAATAGAGAACTTTTTAATTCACATATATCTAACAAAAATGAAGGTTAAGATCTTGATGCAGCTACTCGAACGCATAAATCAGCTTTAGTGATTGGAAAATGGACAAAACTATTCACATATATTTAAGAGAATGAAGGTTAAGACTTTTATGCAGCTACTCCGGCGCATAAATCAACTTTAGTGATTGGAAATGGAAAAAAGAGAAAGTACAATGAAACTAAAGAACAAGTGGCCAGAAGTAACAATACATAAATGTGTCTGCTGTGGGAGCAGACATTCTTTTATATCCTTACCATAGCGGAGGAAGCAGAGCACATGTACTTCACTTTCTCTACGGATCGAGGGGGTGCCATGTAATCCCTGGGCTGTGGGCTTACATAACCACATTCAAATGGAGGGGGTATCGCCTAAACCTGCACATGGGCTGACTCCGAATCGGATCCCCTCCAAGTCTAGTACGGTTCAAAGGCTAAATTAATCAAAATCGTCAGTTCGTTTGAACCAGATTGTTTTATATTTTTTTAAAACAAAAATTATATAGATGATATATTTTTATTGATCTAAATTTATTAAAAATAATGATGTTGGATTTGAACCTAGATCTCTTGAGGCCAAATATCCTATCCGTTTTATCTGTAATAATATTCATTTATTAGTTAATTATTTAATAATTAACCAATAATTTTCTTATTCTTACAAATTAATAGAGTAAATAATAATAATTTATAAATTATTAGTTAATTAAGAGAGTTTTGTTAGTTAATTTTTAAAATTTTAAATATAATAATAATCTTGATCCGTGATGAATCATGGTAAATTATACATAAACTATAAATCGACGATTCTGAACCATGAATCTAATCATCTTAGATGGTTGAGATTAAAGGTCAACCTTTAGGAATCGTCGAACTGATGATTTCGAACTATTGAGCAGACGATTTCGAATAGTTAAATCGTTAAATTGATGATTCTGAACTGTTGAACTTTCAATTTCGTATTATTGAACTGTCGAACTGTCAATTTAGAGTCAAATCGTCAGTTCTGAACCATCAAATTATCGATTCTAAATCGTTGAACTGTCAATTCTAAACCGTCGAACCGTCAATTCTATACCATGATCGAATTTACTATCGCCTATACACATTCTCCACATTCTACGTTCTCCATGTTAACCCCACCCTCCTTACTAGGTGAGGGGTGATATTGGTATCGCGTCCGGAGTTAAGTGCCGAGTGATGGATAATGGTCCAGAATTGAGAACAACTGAGTGCTTGGAGGTCGAGCTTATGTTGAACCGGATGTCGAGAGCCGGAAGTGACTGAGTGCTGGCAGGTTGGATCACCTGCTGAGCCGGGTCACACTCGGACTTGACTTGACCTGATTTAGACCCTCTCTTGACTAACAACAACTTTGACCCTGACATGTGGAAGAGGCCGACACCTACCGTGTCAAAGAAATTAATATCGTTCCAAAATCACACTGACACCCTTGCAAGTTGGAATATCCGTCGGCTCCAAGTTGAAATATCCGTCAGCTCGGTGGAGCAGAGACGGCGAGGCCATCGATTGTATCATGCACGGCCAGATATGCGCAATTATATAACTCCAATCCTTCCCCTCTCATTCCTCATCATCCAACAAACAGATCGACAGAGCCAACGCATTCAGATCAAATCGCGATCAATGGCGTCGCAGAGCATCGAGAGCCACCGCGATGGCGCCGAGGTGTACCACGGCGACGCCCTCTGCAAAAAGAAGTCCGTCCAACTGCTGCAGCAGCTCGGCCTCCCCGACGGCCTGTTCCCGCTGGACGACATCCAGGAGTTCGGGCACAACAAGGCCACCGGCTTCATATGGCTGGTCCAGAATAAGAAGAAGAACCACACCTTCAAGATGATCAAACGGCAGGTGTCGTACGCCGCCGAGGTGACGGCCATCGTGGAGGACCGCAAGATGAAGAAGATGACCGGGGTGAAGACCAAGGAACTCCTGCTCTGGCTCTCCGTTGTCGAGATGTACATCGACGATCCTTCCACCGGGAAAATCACCTTCAAGACTGGCACCGGCCTCTCCGATAGCTTCCCGGTGCCGGCCTTCGAGCTCGACGAGTGAGGTATATATTCGCACACACACCGCGCAGTCGCCTTCAAGTTTCATACAAAGAAATTAGATAAATAATTGTTGAAAATGTGAATGAGAAATGAGCTAAGTTTAGTCCCATATTGAATGTGAAAGCTGATTTAAATAGAATATCCAATACTTGTTTGAATGTTATGAATATGAACGCGTCTGTCGCAGGAGTGCAAATCTAATTAAGGTCTGAGTTGCGCTTTACTCGTCTACAATCCTTTTGCTTGTGCGTTTTGAAATCAGATCGGTTGGACTTCGATTGCCCAAGTGAGTCACCAAAGTTTTATCACTTGAGTTAATTTTTTTTATATGTTCAATTGGATAAATGATCTACAACTGTCGCGCGTTAATGACGAACCTTAACCACTTGAGCGAAGTATCGGCACTTCGAGCCAGGCGGACGAAAATGAGCATGGGTTTACGGATCAGAGGATGACTCATCATTTAAATAGATAAAGTTCATCATAATCCATTAATTATGATCAATAGAAGGATAGATTCTCTAGATTATTTTTTGTGATCCAGAGAATGGTTCCTGAGCATGTATTAATGGAATACATGACCCCACTTATAAAATAAGTGGAGACCATTAATTCCCATCAATACATACTTAAGGACCATCTCCTAGACTAAAAGATAAGCTCTACCTTTGGATAGAATAGACGAATATATGCAAATTCCATCCACTTCTTTTCCCATTTTCACCTCTCTACCGCTACTAAACAATTGACTGAAAACTAAGAGCTATTATGATATTTTGGTACTGACATTTAATTTAAAATGCTACTATAAATATTTTTTAATAGTAAGGACTATTAAAAAATAAAACATCCTACTATTAGATAACTTATCAAGATAAATTTTATAAATGTCATCTCAATCTAATAATTTTATTACCCTTAACTTCCCTTTCTGCAAGGAACTATAATATTAAACACGTCGAAAAATGTAGTAGAAAAATAAAATTCTATCCAGAATATTCATGCAAAGAAAATCATATACTAAATTTTGTTAAAAGATATATACCTTTACTGTGTGCCCTTCATAATCCCGACAGCAACATTTTTTTAGATGCAGATCTCAATGTGATCAGCATGTCCGCGCCTCTACAGTATTCACACAAATACATTCTCTGTCCATCTCACGAACTTACGACTTGGAGAAGAAATAACCTTTGTTGTGCTAGCAACTACACATGGTTATTTTTGGATAAGAGTGGAGGAAGGAAGAGCAAAAATCAAGAAGATCACACCATCCATATAAGGTGACTTCACCCAGGGTTACTTTACCAAATAGATTACTTCATCAAAAGATTACTTCACCTAAAGGTTACTTTTACAAATAGCTTTTGTATTCATCCAATGAATACAAAAACGTTTTTGTCTCTTGATCTTCCTTTTGATTAATGGTAATATATTAATCTCTATTAATATTCATTAATCTTAATGGGTTGGATTTAGAATATTGGATTAACCATTAACCCAATAAGTCATTAATCCAATAAATCAATGAGTCTAACCCATTACTCAATAAGTCTAATTCGAATTCATTCGAGTCTAACTCAATGTGTATAATTCAGATTAAACTTAACCTCATAATCCATCTCCTAATCAACATGTTCTTTGTGTGTGACCTAATAGGCTCTCATAACGTTGACAATATATCTAAAAGCATTTTAGATACATAAGCAATGAGTGACATCTAGTAATGCATCATTGCTACCCAAGTGACGAGAATGTCGAGATCCGACCTAACCTTTTTGTGTCTATTATCTTGTATGACTCAATCATTCTATCCTTGATATCTAGATTGATCAATGAGGCATATTGATATCTAGATTGATTAATGAGGCATAAAACGTATCATCCTCCTATCAATCTTTGTGTTTCTTGATCTCTAAGTAAACACACTCAATCAAATAAGCTCAATATCACATATTGACTCATTTGAGCATGACCATGCATTCTTGTGTCCTACTAATTATGAGGTCCACATATATCACTTCTATTATATGGAAGGGATAGATCCCATCTACATCACTCACATCTCTCCACATAACTTATTGCATACCCAGTAATCGACTTTATAGTCCACCTTGTTACATGTGACATTTGCCGATACCAAAGTACACAACTCCTTATGTAGGGAACCGTAATGACTTCAGGTCTAAGGACTATTCATACCAATAGTCACATGAGAATGTTTATGACACTCATATAACGATCCATGAAACATTCTCATGGCAGGTCATTCAGTATATATTTTCTAATATATACTCATGTGTCAACCTGATATCTTATATCCATGACTTGTGAGATTAAGTCATCCGACATACATGCTAGTCTCAACACATTAATATTATCCTTGCATATTAATGCTTGACTAGAAATAGTTAATAGTAGTGTTCTATGTATATCTATAATATCTTATTATCAATTTAACCAATTGATATGTTGTAGATTAGAACCTTCTACTTTAGGACATTATTATACTTATTCATTCAACATTGAATTGAAATAAATATAATAACCAACTTTGACTTTTATTAATAATGAAATATGATACAAAAAAACTCTTTACAATCATCTCATAATTAGGGCTAATACTAACAATCTCCGACTAGCACTAGTGGAAAGTCTCACTTCTCTTCCGTTTCACTTCCTCTATGTATAATTTGCAGTTCCGCTTCCAGTGTCCATTTTCACCACAATGGAAGCAGGTTTCTTCCTTAGCAACCCCACCTTTGGATTTCAATGCATGAGTCTTGCCCTTGCCTTGGCTTGGGTCTTACCCTTACCTTTAAGCTTCCACTTGCCTTTGCCCTTTGACATTATCAAAATGGTACTAGGTTTTGCCTTCTTAAGGTTGAGTTCAGCAGTTCTCAACATGCTCAATATCTCAGGCAATGACTTGCCAATTTCATTCATGTTATAATTTATGGCAAATTGACTATAGCTTTCAGGCAATGATTGTAAAATAAGGTCAGTGGCCAATTCTTGGCCTAGTGGAAATCCTAATCGTTGTAGGTTCTCCACATACCCAATTATTTTGAGTACATAAAATCCTACGAGACTTCCTTCTTGTATTCAACATTGAAATAGAGCGTTGGAGATCTCAAATCTCTCATGCCTTACTTGTCCTTGGTAGGCGACGAGAACTTGAATTTTGTTTATAATATGATGGTTGAAGATGATTCATAGTAATTTAACTATGTTTTTTTATTTTACAAGACTTTGTTAATTTTAAAACTTAATGTTTTAAGTACATTTTATTTGTATTTATCTAGTTTTGGAATCAATATTTTTACATTAGTATTGCATTTGTAAATTTAACTCAAATGATTGTTAGATGGATAAAAATTAAGTGACATGTGGTGGATGCATTGTGATGATGTGGTGAATGAATTAAATATTTTGGATGTAAATTTTTTCTATTATATGTGATGGATGAATTGTAATGATGTGTATATTTTGAATTGAGATTATATATTTTTAATAAATATTAGTGATAATTTTTAATATCTTTATAAATTATTATAATTAATATTTAATAGTGTCATTATAGATTAATTAAGATGACATTTTAAAATGACTTTGACCTTATAAATTGTTTTTCCTTGACATTTTCAATTGTCGTTATATCTCTATAATTAAGACATTTTTAAAATTAAAATTGATATTTTATAATTATAATATACAAATGTCAGAAATGTAAGAGGCTTAAGACAACATTACTATATAAGGCATTTTTCGATAATATCATTATAACTTTAATATCACTAAAAATATACTATAAAGATGTTTATATGAGCCCTTCAAGAATATTATTCTTAGTAGTGTACAAAGAGATCCGCTCGGGAATTCTTTTCACTTCCTTGTGATAACATTTGAATACAATTTCATTCGCCATGATTTTTATATGGCGCTTGATTGTGATCATGATTTTATTGTTGCATCTTGGGAAATAGTTGTTCAATATAACTTCAAAGCACTGTCCGAATTGACGAATTTGTTTCAAGAAAAGATAGGCCTCCCTAAAACTTAGTCCAGATTTCCACTCGGGCTTGAAGCTTAGGCACTCAGCAATTCAATCCATCTCGACACCCGGCCAGCTTGCACTTAGCTAGCTTGGGCACTCGATCCGACACTTGACAACTCGGTCTAGTTTAACACTCGGCTAACTCGACACTAAGTAACTTGATCCATCTCTACACTCAGTCAGCTCGACACTCAACTAGTTCGGGCACTTGATTAGCTTTGGCGCTTACCAACTCAACTAGATCGAGCACTCGATCATACCAGACAGTCCGGCCTTCCCGGGCAACTCATCCTTTTCCAAAGAGAGTTTAGAACGTCAAAATCATAATTCGACTAAAAAAAAAACCAGTGCCGCAATTCTAACGGACAGCAGCCCACCGCTTGACATATAAAGTCGTCTATATGCACCTGCGGATATATACATCAAACATGCAGCCTTTTGACTTTGGTGGCCGAATTCGGTCAAAACCGTCGGGCTTAAAAGTGTTGGGATTTCTTCGATTAAAGATTTCTGAGCGATAGATATCGAAGAATAATCTTGTATCCAATTCCACGACGACAGCCCACGGATTACCAGTCTTTTTCCACGCCCACGCCTCCCTATAAATTCCCAGTTGTTCTTCAGCGATCGGTATAGCTAGCAGAAAATTAGACGAGGTCTTGTCACTTTTGAATCTTGATGGAGGGTTTGATACCGATGGTGATCCAAGCCATAAGGAAGAACATGGAAAGGAAGGCGTACCAGTGCTTGGCCGAAGGGGGAGCCGCGCCGGCGGCGCTCGCCGTCGAGTACTGCCGGCCGAGGGAACAGCGGGAGGAGTTCTCGCCGCCTTCGACGCCGTCTCCGTCCGTCGTCCGCCGCCGCCGCCGCCGCCGCACCGCCCGCTCCGGTTACGCCTCTGATTGCCCCTTCTCTTCCGAACCACTGGTCGCTGCCCCCGCCGACTTTGAAGGGTGAAGATGGGTCCCACCCCATCGCCGAGACACGAGGCCGCTGTTAATTTCGCGTGAGTGTTAGGACAAGTGTACAATGTGTTCGTGAAGAAAAAAAATATATTATTTTTATTTTTATTATAGAGTATTTTAAAAAAATATATATTAAAAGAGTCATTTTTCTTAAATGGAACGGGCCTTCGATGGCTTGATGAATTTGGCATCCGGACACGACACGAGACGCGATTTTTTTTCTATAGCATTTTTAAATTCACAGCACTCACTCAAATCATTAAACCACAATTCCCTTCTCTCTCTTCCCATTTCTACCGCCGCCATGAAGGGTCCAGGCCTCTTCTCCGATATCGGCAAGAAGGCCAAAGGTATGATCCGATCCAGCTCTTGATCCTTTTTTCTCGCTCAACCATCTTCGTCGAGCTTCTAATCTGGAGTTTCTTTCGTACCTTTTTTCTTTTCTGCTTGGATTCTGTTGTTGGGAATGCAGATCTGCTTAACAAAGACTACACTAACGACCAGAAGCTGACCATCTCCACCTGTAGTGACTCCGGATTGGTAAAACCTCTTCTGGACATTTGATTTTTCACCTTGAATTTTCCTTCCTCTTCCCTGTTTGTCTTGCTGGATTGGTTTGTCGCGGTGAAATCTCTTTGATTCAGTTGTTGTTTCGTACGTGTGAGAGGGAGAGACTTTCGAAAAACTCTAAATGATCCACAGTAGTGATTGTAAGAACAGGGGGAAAAATCTATAGAAAATTAAATTTACTCGTTAAAAGCATACCTAGCCTATTAGGGCATCAGATTAAGCCAAAAGTTTTGAAATAAATTGTGTCCGTTACAAGAATGAAGGATGGATTTTCTGTTTGAAAAATAATAAGGATTTCAAATTTGGTTTGTAAAAAAGAAAGCATTCCTCTGTTCATGTACCATGGTCTTGGCCTTCTTCACGACGACCAAGGTGGGAGGGACCATGCTTTTTCTGTGGTTAAAAGCATTCCAGAGTCTTTTGCCCATTTTATTTGAATCTTTATTGAAATGAAATAAAATAAATGATATGTAAGATAAACCTTTTAACTATTTTTATGAATAAATATCATATTGTAATCTATTTTATAATTTAATATCTATGAACCTAATATTTTACAATTGCAAATTTTGTCAAAATGCTTCATGATGCAAATCTTATTTGACAACCTTGTTAGCATTAACAACAGTGTTAACTCCAAACAGATTGTTCTCTTTTGGTTTTGCCTTTTTAACACCACCATGAATTAGTACACATCTATCAAATATATGATCGGTTAGCAACGCTAGTGCAATACAGTAACATTCTGTGGTTGTTTGAAACAAATTCTCTCAACTTAATAACTAATTTCCTGTGTTCTTCTTATAACTGTTTGTTTGCCTCTTCTTTCACTGTTTGAAAGAAGGGTATTTGTATTGCACCTTTAAAGAGGCATAATTTTATCTGGATCTTAAAATGATTTTTTTTTTTATTAAAATTCTTAGAATCAGTTATATTACCTATAAAATTTTGCTTATAAATTTTAAGGATCAGGCTTCCTCTATACTTTCTGATTTTTGTTTCATCTCATGCAGAATAAGAAAAACCCATATGCCACCAACTATTTGGGGTGCATTATATGGATATTATCCCTCTCTAGTCATGGTCACTATATATATGAATAAGATGCACGATCATCAAATTTTTTGACATATTTAATAGTTTTATGTTGATTGATAGAAGATTAATGCAACCCTGCACATAGGATTGGATTATGTCAGTGACATTAACTGATGACAAGCAAGCCTTGGTATGTATCTTGTTGACTTCTCTTGCTTAGGTCTGTGGAGATAACTTTTTTCTTTTTGGTTAAAGTCTATTACATTTCTTCAAAATTGTCAGATGCTCCTACACATACCATGCCAATCGTTAATCTGAAATTATCACTTTGCAATGAATGGTTTTACAGTTGGCTTTGTAGATCTTACTAGTGTAGATTACTTTGGGTTTGCTTGCTATCTTAATTTGGTTTCTTGTGGCAAAAAGGAATGCCCTAATCTGTTCTGAACGTCAATCAGGGACTTACTTCTGCTGCAGTCAATAAAGGAGGGCATTATACCTTTGATGTTAGCACACAATACAAGCACAAGAACACTCTTATTGATGTCAAAGTTGATACTAATTCAAATGTGCGTTTTCAGTTCTTTTCCTACTTGTTAAAAATCACATTATGAGCAACAAGTGATTCTCTTTAATTGTTTTTCAACAGATTTTGACAACAATTACCATCTCAGATGCTCTTCCATATACTAAGGCCATTGCAACTTTTAAGATACCTGATTATCACTCCAGAAAGGTAGCAAGCAATGTTCTCTTCTGAACTTACATCATGAAGAAATTTATACGGGATGTTTAACCTATCTTTTTTTTTATCTTTCTAGTTGGAGCTGCAATATTTCCACGATCATGCAAGTATTGCTTCAGTAGTATCTCTGAAGCAATCTCCAGTGGTCGAACTTTCTGCAACACTTGGTACCAAAGCGGCTGCATTTGGCATAGATGCTGGTTTTGACACTGCCTCAGGAAACTTTGGCAAGTATACTCTTGGGGTTGGATTCACGAAGCCGGAATACAATGTTTCCATAGTTTTGTAAGTCTGCTTAGTAACCATGTCAACTTAAAGCATGGCCTTCTCGCACAATTTATCAATCTGTCAACTTCATTTCCTAGGGAGGACAAGTTAGATACTCTGAGAGCATCATATCTACATCACTTGGATGCGGCACAGAAGACCTCTGTGGGTGCTGAGATTGTGAGGCAATTCTCCACGAACAAGAACACCATGACAGTTGGAGGGCAATACGAAGTTGATCCCCTAACAACTGTAAAGGCGCGGTTCAACAACTCAGGCAAGTTTGGAGCTCTTTTGCAGCATGAACTGAGGCCAAAATCGGTTCTCAACCTCTCTAGTGAGTTCGACACCAAGGCTTTGGAAAAGGCTCCTAAGTTTGGGTTGGCACTTGCTCTCAAGCCTTGAATGCACCTGCTAGCAGAGTTTCATGCATTGGTGGAGTGGGGTGGGTAGATATCAAGAAGTTAATAAATCGTTCCGAAAAACATTTTAGTGACTTTCGAAATTTTTATGTTCTGCCATTCTATGCAACTGAAATTTTCCATTTTCGCATGCAAATTCGAGCAGTTTTTCAATACTTGGAACATGTTCTCAAGGTTCATTTTTTCAGGTGGTTGCATTTTAGCCACTATATCACAAGTTCAAACAGTTTGTGAGTCCATAAAAGTACCTCCATGAGTTTTCCCAATTACAACTCGGGGGCTTTCAGGATTTTTACTTTGCGGATGAACGCGTTTTGCAGAGGTAAAATGCTGCTCATTGTTTTCTCGATCTCCTTTCCAATAACCTCAGGTCCTCGGATAAATTTCTATACTAGATCCTTAAGATCGCACGATGAGGCTTGGTTAACCATGATCTCTGTCATCTCTGTCATGGAAAACAAAATACCGGGAGTTTGCCTTCGCAAGAGGATGGATCTTCTAGGGACGGCGAAGACGAAGGAGATCTCGATGGCCAAAGTATTTCTGTGAGTTTTTACGGATATATCGGATTAGTTTGCCTGGACAATTATAAAAAAAAATATTAGTCATAGATATCCAAAGGGAATACTGAATAAAAACGATGATAGTAACATACGTTGGTTCATTGCGTCCTCGAGACAATTGTCTTCCCCGCATTTCTGAGTCTCACGATGATAGTAACATACCTTGGTTCATTGCGTCCTCGAGACAATTGTCTTCCCCGCATTTCTGAGTCTCTGACGCTGAAATGTGACGGAGCTTTAATATCATAAAAATCCTTTTTTGCAATGAAAAACCAGGAAAGTTTACATCTTTACGTATCACATGAGATCTAGAAAGACGGGAGCAATGGTAATGGAGTCAAAAGGTTACGTCTTTTTCTTCCATCCCTTCGCCTTCGAGATCCTCTTAACTTTGCTGCAAAAGGTACAAAACAGAGACGAAGTTGAGCATATCTCTTCCCGTTATAAAGCTCAGCAGTGAGCTATGAGCATTGCGACTTGCCCATTGAGAAAACGTCCATTAGGCCCAATAATTCAGGAAGGAAACAATCTTTTTTTTTTTTGTTTTTCCATAGAAAATAAATATGATTTTCTTAAGTCTAAAATAACAAAATAAAAGAGGATCAAGTTATAGTTACAAATGGTATTTATTCACTTTTAATTTTTTTTATTTGAGTAAAAATTAAAAGGGTTCTCAAATTATGTACATTGTCAAAAGAGATTTTTTTAAAAATTAAAATTAAAATTAAAATGATGAAACACCAAATGCATTATTTCCAGAATATCTTTATTTTTAATATCATAGTAATTATGACTACTTTCTACATTATGTAACAGTTACTCTACTAGAATATTATTCCTTACTTGAAGCGCTATTGTATTAATTATGACTAGCTATTACATGGTAGAAAAACTACTATGTAGCTACTGTAATTTAACAATTAATACAACACGTATAATATTAACTGTTTAGTAATTTCTACAACTGTATATTAATTGTTTGGTAGTTTTTATCATTATTTTAAAATGATTTTAATCAATTTAAAGTAATTTTGATAAAATTTAAATAATTTAAATTAAATTAATAAATATTATAGTATATAGTTATAGAAGTTGCTATAACAGCACTGGTATCCTTTTCATTTAAAAAAGAAAAAGGAAAAAAAAAGCCTTTTTGACTAAATGCATAATTGGGAGCACCCTTTGAATTTTATTCTCAAACTAGTATTAAATGAAACTAACTTAGATCCTAAAATCTGATTAAATTCATCACACGTGCTCTGTATTTTAAGCTTATTTTGCTTTCTGTTTGTTTATAAACATCCTTTAGATGAAAAACAGCAGAGAGCCCAACAAAACTTTGCATCAGACAATTGTCTGTCTTTATTTAATTTCTTCAATGTTGCTGAAGAAAGAAGAATTGCATGCGTATAAAAAGTTTCTCCATCACAGAAGAAACTAACAACTTTGTAAGGAAGATTGAACTACTGCTGATAATTCAGCAGATTTAGTTCATTAATGGCGAGTCGATCAAGGTGAGATTGATTGCACAAGCACGCCGGCTCTCACTTCAATCCAGCTGGAATCTGCGCGAGGAGAGGTCGCCCAATTAGGCGGCGCCGGCGACAAGAGCTCCAGGATTCGATCCGCTGCAGACAGATCGCATGAATCTGCCGGAATATTCTCGTCTTCCATCGGGTAAAATGAAGCATAGGAAGGTATTTCCAATACGTTCGTCGGAGAGGCTCCGAGCGGAGTAGCGAATTGCCATGGTGCACCTGCGATGTCCTCGACGGCGTCGGTCGAAGCAACGAATGGATGTCCCAGCAGCATCTCGGCCGTCCATCTCTGGGCAGGGTCTTTGGAGAAGCAGAGTCTGAGGAAATCCTTCCCTTTTTGGGATAAATCCGCAGGGATCTCCGGCGAAGCGTCGCTGAAGGCGATTTTGAAGAGTAACCCCCACGCGTCCCCGTCGGGCGGATTCGGCCACGGCGGCCGACCGGTAGCCATCTCCACCACCGCGCACCCGAGCGCCCAAATGTCTCCCGGCGCTCCGTGCTCGTCTCTGGCCGCCGCCTCCGGCGACATATACAGCGGAGTGCCGCGGAAACCTTTGGCGCGGTCGTCGGCCTTCTTGGAGAGGCCGAAATCGGATATTTTGACGGCGCCGCCGTCGAACACCAGAACATTCTGCAGCTTGACGTCGCAGTGGGCGTAGCCGCATTCGTGGATGTAATTCAGCCCGAGGAGAATTGCTCTGGTGTAGCGCCGGACGGCGGGCTCGGGGAACCGGCCGCCGGAGCGCAGCAGGAGGTCACGGAGCGAGCCGCCGCCGGCGTACTCGAGGAAAATATTGTAAGACTCCTCTGTGCAGGAGGAGACCACGTCGGAGTAGAAACAGCGAATCAAGTAAGGGAAGCCGTTGAGGCGGGAGAGGATGTCCTCCTCGTTGCGGAGGACGGCGGAGGCGGAGAGCGGCGTGGACTTAACGGCCATCAACGGAGGCAGAGGATGATCCCCTGAGAGCAGGCGGACGTGGGCGAGGCTGACGGTGGCGAAGCTGCCGCGGCCGAGGACTTCTCCACGGCTCCAATCCATGATGCCAAGACCGACGAGACGCCAAGCTAACAAGTTTGCGATGGCGTCTCTTCTCCATGGAGGCAGGCGTTTATAGATATATATACGTTCGGAAACGAGTCGACGTCACTTAACTGAAAATGGAAATTCGAATAATCAATTATTTGCTAGATTTGTTTTCCAAGATATTTAATTCGACAAATCCAATCAGGATTAGGAGTTCCAAAAATAGAAAGCATTAATTCCTAAAATGATTAGGAGACGGTTCCTTCGTTTATTACCGTTGGGAAATCTGGTAAATCTTTCCGATTACAGATGGCATTCCTGTATTTCTCAGGCAATTTGGATCGCGTTAGGATTTAATTAGGGAATTCTTCGAATGAGTTCCACTCTGTTTGGGATTCGCGGAATTCTCCCTATAAATAATGCTACCGCATTCACTCTGCAATTCCATTCGCAGCCTTCTTCTTCTGCTTCCGCCGCTAGAGACAGAGATGGCCGCCGGCTTCCTCCAACGCACGCTGCCGGCCCTATGGACGCCTAAGCGACAGCGAACAGAGCGCCCTCGTCCTTCGCCTCCGCCGCCTTCTTCTCTCCTCGACGAAGACGAGCAGGACTGCCTCCTCGGGCTCCTCTTGCTATCGCGCGCCTTAGATAGCGGCAGAGCGTTCTCCTCGTACAGAGCACTCGGAGGCCACAATTCCAGCCGCCGGAAGCGCCCAGCGGTGATATCCGGAGCAGTGGCGAAGAAGAAGCAGCACGAGTGTTCGGTGTGCCGCGTGTCATTCCCGACAGGGCAAGCGCTAGGCGGGCACATGAGGTCCCACTTCAATGGCGGCCGCCGACAAGCCAGGTCGAGGAAATCATTGGCCATTTCATAGATGTTTCGTCTGAAAATACAATTCATATCTTGTTTTGTCGTTCGTTGGTAGTTATGCCATCTGAACCGAATGCCTTCAAACATATAGATACATTAATTGTTACTTTGTGATCTTCATATACTACATTAATTGCCTTTTGTTGTTTGTTCTTATTGATACATGCATTTATTAACTATTGTAGCATTGTGCTTGCTTCTGTTGAGTTTATAAGAACAAAAGCATTGTAGCATTATGCTTACTTAAACTCTTGTACATTCAGTTAAAATAATTTAAGTCATTCCCCTACTGATTCAGTTGACCAAATTCTCCATGTGATTCAGCCACTCGATCGAGTCGGATCCCGATAAGTAAATAAGGAGACACCTAAACTTTTGGGGGATCTATGTTTTGTGCATTCAAAACCTTCTCTCTTCCATAAACATCGTGTGATCACCGTCGAACATAGAAGTTCTAGGACATCATTGGAAGAAAAGCCTCACCGGTGTGACTAACCAGAAAGCAAATTTGGGTCGCATCAATCTCAAAACTAAACCATCTTGACCATTTAAACTATACCAGTATACATACACCAAATCCAATTGGTCTTTCCCTTATTCTTTAAAGAAGAGCATTTGACTTAATTTCTGGTGAAACGAAAACAAAATTCTAGCGACCATCTGTTGACAAAAATGAACTACAGCTAGCGTAAATATAACTTTTCTCTTGATGAGTCATTTCTCACTTTCTAACAAATACTCCTCGAATGTTTACCATATTAATTTTATTTCTACGTTAAGCGAATACTCCCAATGAGTTTGATCTGAGCTCCAACATTGAATTTTTATTTTAGTTTTTAGTTTTCCTTTTGATTCACCTACCGAATAAATTTAAAACACAACTTATGAACATTAAGTATGTTCTCTTATTGCTCCTTTGAATACCATGAGAGTAGGCGAATCAAGTATGTTCTTGAGTTTCTTGAGCCAACTAAAAAATATTTAATTCATATATGAAATTATTGAATTTGAGCCGAATTTGAATATGTTTGATAATCTTTTTAAGCCAAATTTAAACTCATAATATTTTATTTGATTGATCATGAGTCACTCGCGAGTCAAACTTGAATCGAACTCTATTTATTTATTTTTCATAATTTTAATATAAATATGTTCAAATTAAACTTTGAATAACTCGAACTAAATTTGAATTTAAGTCGTTTCGAGTTATAATTCAATTCTGATACTTTGAATTCAAATTTTATTTCGAATCGAGCTCAAGTCATAATTATTTATTTTTTTGAGTTGCAAATTGAATTCGAATATATATATACTTCAACCCTTTTTTTTTTATCCTAATTACTATGAAGCTCAAAAAGTGCGCACCATGTATAATTTTGTTTTTTTTTTTTACAAATTCGGATCCAGAATTTAGGATTTAATGCTTACCTTATAGTACTTACCTTGTGAGCACTGTGTGTATTTTTTTTTTAACTTTAATACTATAACTCAAACTCTAAATATAAAGACTAAATTAGGATACCAAGACTATATATATATATATATATATAGAGGGTGATACCCTGTACATGCTCATGCATGCCCATGTTGACCATTGACCTCCTAAGTGCAGCACGACTATATATATATATATACACCTTGCACACCCCTCGTGTGAGCCTACGTTGGGCGCTTGAGTATAACATGATGCCTCGCATGCACTATAGAATTTTGATATACTATGCATCATCCCATGCGCACTTCCACTGCACGACTGAGAGTCGGGGCATCCAAAAGTGACTCAAGCACCTCGACTCACTCAGTCACGCAACATAAGCGAGAAGTAGTAGAGGTGAGAAAAATTCAATTAAACTGAATAAATTGATCAAATTTTATAATTCAATTCGACTATTTTAGAATTTCATTTTTTTTAAAAAAATGGTTATATAATTCAGGTTATTTGGTTTGATTTTAAATTTTCTTATTCGGTTAAATCAAATAAATGAAATTAATCTTAAAACCCCTAATTTCTACTTCTATGATCCTGTGACCAGTGCTCTCGCGACTCCCCTCTTCTCCTCTCCGTAGCTTTCGTCAATCTCCTTACAACCAACAGCCTCGTTGTTCTTGCCTCTCAAAGTCGAAGCCCTCCACTTTCCTCTCCTCCCCTCATGTAGCTCCTCTTCTCCTATCCCCTTCTATAGCTTGGCTTGACCTCAACAACTCTGATGACATCCTCTCATCGAAGGACCTCTCCTGTATACCTTCTCGTCGGAGGTAGGGTGGCATGCCACGGTTGACCAACGATGCCAAAGCCAGGGGTTGGGAATGGCAAGCATTGCGAGGTTCAAGGGAGGCATCGACAACGCGCTCTTTCTGCCCTAATTTTGAGGGGTGTGGCGGCTTGTCCTTGCATGTCGACAACTCAACAATCAACATTCTCATCACTTGAGTAGTAATGATGCATTGTTAGATGTCATTCATTACTTATATATCTAAAATGTTATTTTAGAGACATTGCCAACACTATGAGAACTATTAAGTCGCACACACACTAGTAGAAAAATCACTTTTTACTTCGTCACAGATTACTTCGGTAATTACGAATTTTGAAGTAGTATATAATAAATAACTTCGATAATAATATTGGAGAAGTAAAAAAGAATGTTTTACTTCGCATTTAAAAAAATGCGGGCTTCATCCTTATTTTTTGGTAGCCCATTACTTCAGCATGATATATTTGATAAAGTAAAAATGTAGTATAATTTATAGATGTTGAAGTAAAAAGATGAACCGGATATTTTTACTGGAACAAAATACAATTAGCGCCCAAAATGCCTTACGCCCAAACTACTAGCGCGCGACCCCCGTTCTCTAACCCTAGAAGCCAATCTCTTCCCTGTTCTTTTTGCTAATCTCTTTCCCCTCTTCCCTATAATTCTTTGAACTGCCAATCTCTTCCCCCTCTTACCCTAGCCTTTGAGGAGAGTTATTCATCAACATACATTTTCTCTGGACTTCCAGCGATTTGAGGTATGTAAAAACTACCAATCTCTTCCCCTAATGACGTTCTCTTGCTTTTCTTTCTTTGCCTTGTGAGATTTAGGGTTAGAGAACATAAATAGAAGGGGGAAAGCTTCTTTTGAGGAAAGGAAAGTTGAGGAAAGGAGGAAGGCGAGGATGTGAAGGAAGATGGAGAGGATGGAGAGCTTCCTGAAGCGGAACTTTAAGGTGGTGCACAAGAACCCGTCAGAGGACGCGCAACCCCAGTGGCAGAGGGCCATCGGTGCCTTCATCAAGAATTGTTGACGCTGCTTCCACATGGTCCCTGATCTCGACAAGCAATCGGTCGTCGAGGCTAAGAAGCTAAAGATCCAGGTAACAAAATCGATCCATAACCTCTCTCTCTCTCCACTATTTGACCGGATCGGGCTTGGTTCTTGTTGGATTCCGATGCGATTGTATTTTTGGTTTTTTTAATTTTTCTCATTCTTTGTTTTTCTCTTATTTGCGTACTTATGTAGCAAGTTAAAGTATCAACAAATGCTCATGCCATTTTTGTTAGAATATTTTTTTTTGCTTGAATAACCTCTAGTTGCCTGAAGTTGTGGGCACCTTGCAGTTTGCTCACCAAAAGTATGTGCAGAAGTGGTGTAACAAGAAAGGTGACACTACTTGTGAGATATGCCTATAGGTATTCTCTGATTTATCTGGTGGGCGATCGATATGTCTAGCTGATAACTTGCCTCTATTCTTGATATTGATTGTAACATCATTCCACCAATTCAAGATAGGATATATTGCACCTCCCAAGTTATTTCTTTATAGGACTATGCCTATACATTTCAGGTACTGACTAACTATTTTTCTTTAATTTGATCAAACATTCTTTGTTAGTATAGCAATGGTTGTATTCTCTGCTCTATGGTTTAGGGGAAATTGGGAGGTCTCATGTTAGAATATTCACAACCAACAATATTTTATGGTGACACAAACTGACCATGTTTTCTTGAGACCTAAATATGATCACACAGCTTCAAGTGATAGAAATATTACTTATTATCGCATAGCCGCCACAATCGTAAATGAAATTTCAAAAGCCTAAGTTTTCATATGATAGTTATGAAGTATAAATGAGTTTTTTTTTTATTTTACAGGTCATGATTATTTTGATTCTATGGCATTTTCTCTCTTTTATTACTAATGGAGTTGAAGAATGCTCGGTCTTGCTTTTCATAGTAAGTCTTTGCTTGAACTTTATTGTATGCTGTAAAACTTAATTTTAGCAAATGTCAACTTACACATCCATCAAAAATAAACTCAACTGTTGTTGTTGAGGGCTATTGGGGTTGTCCTACCTCTCTATGTTATGCTGAGAGCAGTGCCGATATTTTGTCAATGCAAACTGCAGGTGGCTCTGTTTTAATTTTACTAAGTAACATTTTAAGAAGGATAAAGTAGCAACTGAATTATTCCTTTCAATTTTTATTATTTGGATTGTGACTTCTTGCATGACATTTTCAATTTCATTAGGATAATCTTAAACAAAATGGTAGTGTTGAATATGGATATTATATGATGCGGTACATGAAAGAGATAGTCTTGGATGAAGATTCACAATTATAGAGAAAGGTGAATTTCTTCTTTATGAAATATTTTCTTTATAAAATATTGAGTCATTTTTTATTGATCCTCAAACTTCTGTTAATGTTTCAGTTTGCAGCATAAAAAAATAGACAGTATTACAATCAATCTCAGTATAATGAAGTCAAAAGTGAATGGAGCGAATTCGTCTACTTCTATGTGGGTGCCTAAGTGTAGGCTATGATATACATTTTAGACATGTATTTAGAAATTTATGGATACAAAAGTTTTTGGGTTATGGTTAGACATGTCTTTTATGAATACACTTTTAGATTGTATTTGATACATATTTATGATATATTTGTTTAATTTTGGTGGTAAAAAATATTGTGTTGTAGTAAAATATTATAATATAAATTTTCTTCAATTAAAATTGTATTGTAGTAAAATATGGTCAATTACTTTGATACTATAAATAAATGATGAAGTAATACAACAAAAAAGACTTCACTAAATTTAAATAGTGGTGTAGTTAAAGAAACTATTTATTTCACTACTGATCAAATTTATGAAGTAGTTCGTATAAATTACTTCACTACATTGATTTTTTTGTGTAGTAAAATATACTCTGTTGCTTCTATACTATGATGAAGTAATACAATAATAAATACTTCAACCAAAACAAATTATGCAGAAGTAAAATTAATCATTTACTACACCAGAATTCAAAAATTGTGAAGTTGTATACCTATTTTACTTCGTCAAACAATGAAACCTATGAAGTAATATATCATCAACTACTTCGGTCATTTTACTGGTCTCGATGAAGTAATAGAGTTTTTTTACTTCGAAAACGGTCCAATTTTGAACCGGTTTTAGACCGGTGATAGACTTCGGTAAACATGTGGTGAAGTAAAAAATTGACCCTTTTACTTCACGTGCGTCTACTTCGGTAATTATCTACCTATTACTTCGGATAATATCCGAAGTCTATTGTCGATTTTCACATAGTGACATAAAAAACATGTTGATTTAGAGATAGATTTATTTTAGTTTGACTAAAATACTATAACCTTAAGATTAGTGGGTTAATCCAAATAAATCCAGATTAGACTCAAATGAATTCACATTTTGATAATATTTTTTGTCCGGTCGCCCAAAGAGTTCCGGGCGCTCGGACGAGTTCGATCTAGCCCTCGCTGGGTGAGGCGCCTCGAGGGTGCTCGAACTAGATCTGGGCGCCCGGACCACGAGTAAACCTCTTGTTGACTTTTCGATCCGGGCACTTGTTCCAGTTGCTCGCTTGGGTGATTTCGTCCATCCGGAATAGGGCTCACCTGAATCTATTTTCCGGTCTTCTCGAGCAACCTTCCGCTCTGGCTTCTCGTAACTTGGAACCGCCGTGCACTTCGTTCTCATCCGCCAACGTACTTCGCTCGCTTGGCTGATTTCGACCATCCGAAATAGGGCTCACCTGAACTTATTTTCCATCCGTCTCAAGCAACCTTCCACTCTAACTTTTCGTCCCTCGGAAACGTCGTGCACCTCTTTCTCGTCTGTCAGCGTACTCTTCCGCGGCACCTCGTCTCTCTGACGCACCGAGTCCATCGACTCTCTCCTGTATTGTCATTGTCGCTAGTTGCGTCTTTCGCTTGATTTCCTGTGCTCCTAAGTTCCTGCACACTTAGACATATGGTATACATAACAGGACCTAACTTGACTTGGTTTGATCACATCAAAACTACTAGGAAGTACTTACAGTACCCATGTGCGGAAAAAATTGAGAGTTTGTCTTCATAAGCAAAGTACTTGATCGATTTGGCATCGGACAATTTTACAGGGACAACGCGACTATGGGAATTGATCGCCAACATATTAACGTTGTGTTTCCAGATATACTCGATGGACGAATTAGGAGAGGGTTGTCCACCTCCATAAATAGTAAAGCCCATATACTTGGATTAAAAAAAAAAAAGTTGCTGGTGATCATCGAGTGAGTCGATTCCCACAAAGCAACAACAGTTTACGATCCCGTGAACTCACTCCGTCAATAATGAGAAGATCTTGTTTCATCTCTTGGATCTTTTTCTGCTTACCGTTCCACCCTCTCCAATTATTCCATTCCCTCTCTTTAATTTCTTCTATCGGACCGGTAGTTGAGTAGATTCTTGGAGAACCCCACGAAACGCTGATTAGATTGTTCTATCTTTCCCTGCCAACTGAAATTTTGTTTCCTTCCTTAAATATGTGTTTAATTTGATTCATCGAAAACAATTGTAAATCAAAAGTGCATTTTCATTTTTATAAAATCAATTCTCTTTCCGTTATATCTATCGCAATGATAGATGGCTATATATATATATATATATATATATATTTCTCATATACAGAAATGTTAGCCTGCGGTGCTTATGCTGCGGTATTGGTGCGATTTAGTCCACGTATATATATATATATATATATATATATATATATATATATATATATATATATATATATATATATATATACTGCCTTCCTGATCGGTCTCTGGACCGATCAGGGAACCTCCTGATCGGTCTACAGACCGATCAGGGAAACTCCTGATCGGTCAGGGAACCTCCTGATCGGTCAGGGAACCTCCTGATCGGTCTGTACACCGATCAGAAAATGATCGGTTCCCTGATCGGTCCAGAGATCGATCAGGAAGGCAATCCGCAGCGATCCGCACGGCTTTGTCCGTAGCATAGTATTTCTCTCTCTCTCTCTCTCTCTCTCTATATATATATATATATGATACCCTATAATAATATAAAAGGGAATAAATTTAATCAAAGGAAACTATCCGATTTTTCCTTTCATCCCACAGCATTTCTACATTCTATTTTGAAATCTTAATCTTCTGAGGAGCCACACATCCAAATAAGATCTCGGATAGGAACTTGTTCTTTGATCTTGGAGGCATTGAGAAGCTCTCGACACTAAATATCCAAATTCTACCATATCAATACCCATATAATAATTTTTAATGAAAAAAATTATCCATGTCTATCGACGTTAAACAATGTAATTATTAGTTTACACCGTGCAATATAAGTTTAGACCAATTTAGGGTTTATATGGACTTTATGAAGTCATTATATAGTTTCTTATTTGATTCAAAATAATTTAAAAATATATAGTAATCTCTAAATTAGAAAAGATGAAAAGGGAACAACGTAAAATAATTTATAATCACGTAGAATATTTAAAATTATTATACCTAAAATATCTCAAATTAGATAAATTAGGACCAATATAATAGTTTTATATAAAATTAATATATAACCCTAAATAACTCTAAATTGTAAAATAAGGCGTTCTTTAAAAAAATTTAAATCTAGAAAATTTAAATATTTACAGTAAAATTCATATCAATTTATTTTCTATTTTTATTTTTTCAAAAACAAAATACTATTCTTATTAATTTACGAAAGGTTATAAAAATAAATATTTACTATCATTTATTAATGATGACTCAAATAATTCTTCGATTCCCTACAATATTTATGTTCTATTTATTATAGAGTGAAAAATTATCCTAGGAGAAGAGAAAAGAAAAGATCTCTTTCTTTGCATGTTTATTTATCTTCATAGAAGATGAATATATACGATGTAATTTTATAAATAAAAAATATATATATATGTTATTTTTTTTTAGTATATAGTGTAATTTTATGAGTTAAAAATGATATATGCATTATTTTTTATATAGTATAATTTTATAAATAAAAAGGGATATATGCATCATTTTTTCCCTCCGATTTAGAGATGATGAATTTTAGTTTCAAAACTATCCGTTAATGAATTACATTTCTCTTCAATCCGAAAATTTTAATGAAATAAACAATAGAATTTTTTCACTACTAAAACTTTTTCTTAATTTTACTTTATATTCTCTCAAGTAAATTGACCCCTTAATAATCATATAACGAAATGATCAAATAAACCAACTAATAGCGAATGGATCGATCCATAGTGTACCAGTCAATTAATAACGTGAGAAGAGTAGAATTATCATCTTGAGAGATTGAAAAATTCTAACCTAATCTAACTTAAGACGAGTTAAAGACTCGACAAGCCATAAGTCCGCTAAAAAATAAAAAAACATAAAAATATATATAGAAAACATTAAAATTTTTATATTTGAGTTATAAACAAATCCATGAACGTCTTAAATTTTCCATTTTAATTTAATTTTTTTAAAAATAAAATAAAATTTTCAATTCCCGGATCAACCAAGTTCGTTGCGGGCCCAAGAGACGAGGAATCCATATATGCCTTAGACCGGACCGGAGTGGGGTCAACGGCCGAAGTGTTCCGTAGGGACATTTATGTCCATTCGAGTACGGTGCGAAAAAAAAAAACTTCCCCATGCGGACGCGTCCAGAGGATTGGCGGGAAACGACGGCCGCGGTCTTTTCGTCCCCCACGAACCGTCGGATGCATCTCTTTTATCCTCCACGTGGACGACGGAGACTCTTAGCTGGCGGGCAACAACGCGAAAATAATGTTGCAGTCAGGATGACGTCGGCATCGCGTCATCCCGATCCCGTGAATGATCCAACGACCGTAATTAATTAAGCGGATATTAGGGACAAAATCACCGAGGCTCCTCTCTTAATCACAAAAATAATAAGGAGATTACATTCTTAATCCTTGGAATTTGATTTAATTACATTTATTATCGACGCTCTCCCCCAGTCGCCGGCGCTTGGAGCAACGCGGATCGCCGTCGCCCGGCCTCGGGCCGGTTTCGCAGTTGGCCCCGGGTTGGTCCGCGGTCTTCGCCGGCCGAGCTGCTGGGCACGTGCCGTTGGCGTGATCCTGCATTAGCTGGCGACACCTACTCACCACATCCTGCTCCTCGAGAACAGTCAAAAAAACAAACAGCTGCACGTTAATACTTTAACTGCCCGAAGTAAAAGTCTTCTGCCCGATTCGGTTGTCATAAAGTTGCGAGACAAGTCCCCGCCCATCGGTGTCCAGTCACCGCTGCTACGTTTACCAGTCTTTCACAATTCATATTATAGGCCGTTTATATTATTGTCCAATTGGCAATTGTGAATTGCGGTATTCGCACCGGAGGTAGTTAGGCTCTGCCATTTTAATATGTTAATTACCTTGCTTATCCACGCACCGAGGCATGGCGCCAGGTCGCCGATGTCCCCGGCAGATGAATCGGCGATTTCCTCCGCCGCGCGAAGCAACGCGGCCGCTGCGATGGCCGACGGCGGATATTCCAAGAAATCCACTGCTGGGGAAAAGGAACACCGAGCGAAAATAAGCGCGCGATCGATTCGAAAGGTTTACGGCATTGCGCGGATGGGATACATACCAAGGTGGCTGGAGACAACGTGCCGGGAGGCGCGGGAAATGAGTGCGGTGGCGGATCGGGGAAGGAGGGCGGGGGAGGCGGCGAAGTGGTGCAGGAAGTCGAAGGGGGTGACGGCGCGCAGGCGCCACCGCAATGCGGTAGCGAGGAGGAGCTCCATCCGTCGGATGGTGCGGGGATGAAACACGAACGGCGGATCCAGGATCTGGAGATCGAGAAGCGGCGGCACGTGGGTCTCCTCCATCTTCGCCGCCACCGAGACGCAGGCCACCGAGAGTAGCTGCATTGGCCACCCTCCCTTCCCGTTCTGCCCCCAAAATGCCCATCCACGTCAATTGATCTATAGATTGGTCGATGAATTAAAGAATGGTTACCGGCGGGAGATGGTCGGAGAGGAAGCGGTCGAGGTAGTTGACGGAGAGCCACGCCGTCGTCGGACGGAATCGGTAAAACTCGTTTACCTATGGAAAGCAATTGCGGGAAGTAATTGAGACACGAGGGGCATTTAAGGAATAAAAGGAGGAGAGAGAGCACGTGCTTTGAGGATCCAGTTAACGGCGTCGTGGCGGGCAGAGGCGTCGACGGCGCGCGCGCGGATGCGGGGAACGTAGTCGGGGCAGGGGAGATGGTCGGCCTCCGCCGCGAGGAGGGCGGCGATGGTGGCGGAATAATCATCATCGGAAGCCGTTGGTGGGGGCCACTCAGATTCTTCGGCAGCATCAGAGGAAGCGGCTCCGCCTGCCTCAATATAGTCGTCCTCCTCCTCCTCCAGCTCCTCCCAGGACGAGACTTCGCCGGCGTCCTCGGGGCAGAGCAGGAGGTTAGCGGCGGAGGCAAAGCGGTCGGGCGAGACGGCCATCGGCGGACGAGAGGCGAGTGTTTCCCGGCGAGGGGAAACGGGGCTTCGGGCATGGAACTCGCTCTCCCTCTCAGGAGGCCTCGCACTCACGCTCAGTGAGGCGGCGTTGGCAGTGGTGGTGAGCGGGATGGCCGAATAAGTCCCTATAATAGCATTGTCAGTATTACATTTTGATCCAAAAAGCTTACTAGTTCTTTTACGTTCAGGTCCATAAATTTGATAAAATTCACTTTACCATGTAATCTTTGCAGGCCGATTTGGATGGGTAAATTCGTATAATGTAAAATGATCAATTTAGCAAATAAGTACTAAGTGTTAAAAAATACTTAAAGCGCACAATTTAATTTTAGTATTTATTAAAGGACACTCGTTTCATAAAGTATTAGATTGATTTTCTTATCCCCTCGGATGGATTTAGTGACTAGCGCATGAAGTGTTGTCATCATGAGGTCTGAAATTTGAATTTCGACAAAGTTGAGATAAATATTCCGTTTATGTGTTAGTCACTATTCCAAAGACTAGTAGCTGTCCATGATTTATCTCCTCCATTTTGACCTTGGGACGGATTGATGGGAGTACTGGAGACAAGTATATTCATCTTTTGTCACCTTAGACTGATTTTCTTAAATAAACCAAATAATAATAAAAATCTAAGAAATATGGACACATCAAAATTGTACTCATTTATTTGACCTCTCCTAACTTGCCCTTTAGCCCTGAGATAATGATGCATTAGAGCGTGTTTTTAATTTTGTTCAGACATCTAAAAATCAAAATTTAAATTTAATAAATTAACAGATAAATTTCTTTTTAATGAATGATTCATCTAGAAATACTGAATTGATAAATCACATGTTGTTAACACTTTCTAATTTATCTCGTATAAAAAATTTTGATAACATCGAACCAGTTATTTTAAAATTAATTAGCAGTGTGTCAATAAAAACAAAATTGACACTTATAACTTCTAGATAAGAGCGTGGTAGAAAACGTGAGAGCCACTGAAGAACTGTGTTGTTGGCTTGTGCTCCCAGCTCGCAGCTTTTACTCTCTGCAGGTCTCATGACTAACTTTTGGCCACTATATTCATATGCATTCCTTCTCACTGGCGACTGGTCCATTCTCTGTACTATTTCTTCTTCCTCTTGGAACCGACTGAGAATATGAAAGGGCTCTGTGTGTAAATTCATTGTACTGCAATTGCGGATCCTCCGATATGATTGTGTTAGGAAGGTAGAAATGTAGACCCGACTCGAGTGGGCACGGCTGCTAAAGAGATGGATTGGGCCTTTTGGCCACCTTCATATGAAAAAGAGTCTTAGTTTTGGTTGAGGCAGGGAATGCTGATAAAAATATGAATGAATAAGAGACGGAAAAAAATAGAAATTCTATTATGAATATGATTTTTATCCCGTGTTAAAACTTTCAAGATATATTAATTGATTTATATTGATTCATAAATATTGATGTTGTGAACATGTCAACTTATAGGGTTGTAAATTTAGAGTTCGAATTATGTTAAATTAAGTTGACTCATGTACAAATAATTAGGATTACTTCACGAGTACCCACTTTCCCAATTGACATTTAACATCAGCATCATAAGAACTAGATCCTGAATCAAAATCTAATTAACCATTAGTTTAAATACAAGATCTAATGTGTCAAAAGGGATTACTAACTCCAAAAAATGGTAATTTATTAAGATCTCCTATGAACCAAAAGGTGAATACTTTATTTGAGTAAATGGGTCATGCTTGGGCTGAGACGAGCTTAGTTGAGTTTAATTATTTCATTCCCAAGTTAGCAAGAAGGCTTGGAGTTGGCCTATCACCTAATTTTATTAAGATGATTTAAGAAAAAACATTTAAAATTCTAACAAAATAATATATTTATTTTTTTAAAAAAAAATAAAAATAAAATACATAAATAATTTATCTTTTATATAAGATACAAACTGAACAATTGAATAATGGAAGGCGTAAGGTGTTTTGTTGATGATAAACTTTTACAAAATGATGATTAAACTTGTTATCTTATATGAAATTGAATTAATAATGGAAGGCGTAAGATATTTTTTTACGGTAAAATTTTATAAAATGATGATTAAATTTGTTATTGATAGGAAAAATAATATGTTACCGGAAATTTTTACGAACTTAGCTGAATTTAAAATTACACAGAATTTAAATTCAACTTATAATAGAAATAACCTGAATGAATAATCTCAGGCTGCCAGCAGGGGCTGGTTTCTCCTACTTGTCGAAGAGCGACAGATTGGACTCAGTCGTCGAGCGGGCAAATCTGCTGAGCAGCAGGTCTGTGTTGCCGAGCCGAGCAGTCGAGAGCATAGAGTCTGATCGGATAGAGCAGTCGTCCAACCAAAGAGACCGACCGAGTAGTACGGGCGGGCGGGTAGTAAGGTCGACCAGGCAATACGGTCAAGCGGGCAGAAAGGTTGACTGGGCAGTACGATCGAGCAGTAAGCTTCGACCGGGCGGTACGGTCGGGCAGGCAAATAGGCTTAGCAAGAGGCAGGTCGGGTGAGCAGACATGCCTAGCAAGAGGCAAGTTGGGTGAGCAGACAGGCCTGGCAAGAGGCAGGCCGGCTGAGCGAAGCGACAAGCTGGGCGTTAAGGCGAAGCGACAGGTCGAGCGGTCAGAGAAGTTGGTTGGGCGGATGAAGAGACCGACCGGGTGAGTGGAGAGGTCGATCGGGCAGACGAAGAGACCGGGCGAGCTGATCGAGGCCTGCGAGAGTTGCAGTTTCCTTGAAACAGATTCGCCCCACCTCTGGCTATGCTTCGAGACTTACTAAGGTCGTCTGTTTCCCAAGATACAACGACTGATCGTGAATCCCACCAAGCACTGGTGGTCACGACAAACTAAGAGGCACCCGTGATAGGGCACTCTGCCGAGCAGGAGTTGCACGACAGAGGAGGAGGGAACACAGGTGGAGAGCTTTTGTTGCTTTCTGTGTGTCTTCTGCCTGTGATCACAGCCTCCTTATATAAGAGCTCAGATCAACGACAGTGTTAATGGTCGATTAAATACCATTACTCGGCAGATAATCGGCGCGTGTAGGTCGTGCTCGCATATGAGTCAACATGGTTTAGTGCAATCCGGACCCTGGATTTGCACCCCCCCCTACGCACCCACATGTGAGAGAGAGCTTCTTCCCATGCATTTGTTCACATCCTCAATGCATGTGAATCAATACAAACTAACCAACATGCTTTGAAGCTCCCAATGTGGGACTAAAATCTCATTCACAATAGAGCTTCTATCCTCTTCCACCTCTTCTTCATTCACACGTATTCAACAATCCCCCACATGAATGGAGATGGGGTATGTGATAACATTCAGCAGGTGAGTCTGTTGGAACCCTAAGGTTATTTTGGTGTGAACAACAAATTAAGTTAGGTTCTGTGTGTTTCTAACCTTGTGTCTAAGTGTGCAGGAGCTTAGGAACACACGTAGTCGAGCGGAAGATGCAGCTAGCAAGAATGAAGGCAGTCCGAGGGACGAGGTGCTACGGAAGAGTACACCGGCGGACGAGAAGGAAGCGTGCGGTGGTTCCGAGGGACGAAAGTAGGAGCGGAAGATTGCTCGAGGAGCAAGAGACGCAGCTAGCGAGAAGGACGGCACGCGGTGCGTCCGAGGGATGAAGACTGCGGATGAGTACGCCGGCGGACGAGAAGGAAACATGCGGCGATTCCGAGGGACGAGAAGCCAGAGGGAAGCCCGCTCGAGAAGACCGGAACTTGGGTTCGGGTGAACCCTTTTCCGGATGGAAGAGATCACTCAAGCGAGCGGATCCGGAGTTGAAGATCCGGACCGAGACGAACTGAACCAGAGCAGTGGTCCCCTGATGAAAAAGTCAACATAGGTTGACTTTAGGCTCCGGGGCGCCCGGAACCATTCCGGGCGTTCGAAATAGCCCGGGGTGCCCGGAATGGCTCCGAGTGCCCTGATCCAATATGTTGACCAGATTGAGATTTATCTCGATCTGATCGTTGGGGGATAAAATTTATCCCCCCCCAGGGCGCCCGGAACCCTTCCAGGCGTCCCGACCAAGGCTATAAATATAGTCTTGGTCCAGAAGCTTTGAAATCAATTCAGAAATTGTACACCTGTGTGCTTCCACTATTTAGATAAGCTTTTGTCTTTCTGTACCTACACTACTGTAAAAGAGGCTTCTCCGCCTAAAGGAGATAATAGTGCGATCATCATCCTTGAATTAACAACCTCCCCGGTTGTAACCAAGTCAAATCCGGTGCCTTGTCTTTTGTTATTTTCTGTTTCTTTTATTATTCTGCAAGTGTTAGTTTAAAGTTCGAGGAGGGTGTTTTTGCTTTTATTTTTTTCAGGGCTATTCAACCCCCCCTTCTAGCCGGCCGCAACGGTCCTACAAGGGGACTTCGCTACCTGGAAGAGTCTGATGCAGGTATTTTTTACAACAGACTTTGAATTAACTTTAACAATGGAATCTGACTTTGTAGCTCCAGAAGGTAAGGAAAAATGTCAATGGACAAAAACGGAGCAGGCTGATTTCGTGGCGAATGGCAAAGCAGAATACCATCTGCTAAGTGTTCTTCCACCTCAAGAAGTCAACAGGATCGGGCACTATGACTCGGCAAAGGAACTTTGGGTGAAGTTCCTCGAGCTGCACGAAGGGACGTCCGAAGCCAAGCTCGCCAGAAGAGATCTGCTTCGCAATCAGCTCACCAGCCTGTGACTTAGGGAAGACGAGTCAGTCGCGCATCTGCACTCGAGAATAAAAGAAATTATTACCGGACTTTCGAATCTCGGAGAAAAGGTAAGTAATCGAGATTCACTCAGGTACGCACTGAATTCCTTTCCTAGAAATACCAAATGGCCATCATTAGTAGATGCCTCAACCCATCCAAGCTTTATCTTGGCCGGCCCTTGCTTGGGCTCCAAGCTTGGCTTGGCCGGCCACTTAAGGATGGGTAAGAAGGTGGGTATAAGACTTTATAAATAAGATGTTACAACAGGGACCGAGAGGAGGAATTGGTTTTGGTCTCCCGATGAACTTGAGCTTCCCGTGCTCGCCCCGAACACCCAACTCGAGTTCATCAATAATATCTCATTCCACTAAAGAGTTATTATTGAACTACCGCACTAATCTCATATTACTATATGAGCTCCTTCTTATCATGAGTGTGTTAGTCTCCCTGTGTTAGTCTCCCTGTGTTTGAGTAGTACCACTCAACTTCATCGTCATGGCGGACTAAGTCCACCTGCAGGGTTTACATGACAATCCTTATGAGCTCCTCTTGGGGACATCATCAACCTAGATTTCTAAGACACAATTTCCTTCTATAATCAACAACACACACTATAAATAATATTATGTCCCAACTTATCGAGCCTATTGATTTATCGAACTAAATCATATCCTTTGATAAATTAAAGAAATAAATATTGAGTATATGTGCTTGCTATTATATCATGATTAAGAGCATACACTTCCATAATAACAAAAGTCTTGTTCTTTTATGCAGTCAGTATAAAAAGAACTTACCTTAAATGGTCCTGCTCAATACACTCAGAGTGTACTAGTGTAATTTTATAGTCAAGATAAACTAATATCAAATTGTACTACAACTATTCCAATGGTTTGTTCCTATCCATCTTAGTCGTGAGCTACTGTTTATAATTTATAAGGAACTGATAACATGATCTTCTGTGTGTGACACCATACACCATGTTATATACAATATAAATTAATTGAACAAATACACTTAGTATATAAATGTAGATATTTGACCAATGTGATTCTTTATTTCAAAATAAATATTTACAAAAAGCTAGGCTTTTAGTATACACTCTAACTCTTCCTTCCTTCCTTACTCGCCTCCGACAATCCACCAGTCCATGATGCGGCTCCTCCCCCTGCTACTGCCACCAATTCCGCCCATCGCGGTGCCGTCGGAGATTTGGCGGGTGGTGAGGCTCACCCAAATTACCGCTCTCACCACCCTCGTCGATTACAGGATCTTCTTCTCCTTCGGCCTCCTCCGGGACCTCTTTCGGAAGCTTATCGACTAGAACAAGGCCGCCGACAACCTCAAGGTGTTTTCTCTTCTCTTCTCCCTCTGCCGCCAACCATTTCACATATTTCCTTCATTGCTACATTAATGGATCTGTGTTTCGGTTGGCGGTAGGGCTACGTGCCGATATGCTCGACGTTTGAAGAAACTCTTGGCAGTCATTGATGTGAAAAGAAGCTAGCTAGCGCTTGCATGCTCTTCATCTTCAACTGATGCAGGCTTCTTTTGGCAGAGGCAAGTTTCTTGGATCAAATTCACAATTTACTTGTATGAAATTTTTGGTTTTTCTTGAACAGCTAGAGATCTCCTAGGCTGAAGACAATCTCCATGATTTTGATGTTGAGCATTTCCCCCCTTCTTGTTTGGGTTGATATGGAACTAGAGATTTTGCAAAGGTTTTCTGTAACTTATTATTGGTTTTAGTTTGTAACCACTAGGGAAAGACAACACAGAATTGTGAAATTTCCTCAATTGAAAAAGATAATTGATACTGAAACACTTACTGAAGCAATGCCTGTTCAAATGATCAATGTGCATTTTTTACTTCTGTCGCCCCATTACAAGTGCACCAGATGTTGGGATCGATGTCGTCGAGCGTTGCTCTAGTGACAATAACAAGACTTTACAGTATGTTCCAACTTCCAATTGCTAGACACTAAGAAATGTTACTGATTGTCATTCATTCATTCATTCATGCAATCCAACCTCGAACACTCTGAAATGCCTCAATCTTGGATCATACAACTATCTTGGGTTCGCGGCAGGAGATGACTATTGCACACCACAGGTCATTGAATCTCTCAAGAATTTCACACCTAGGACTAGCAGTTCTCGAGCATATGCAGGTAAAGACATCTCTGATATCCTTAAACAAGCACAAATAGTCTAAATTTTGATTGATATTCTCAGGCGCCACTAAGTTGGTGGCAACCTGAGCTTGAGGAATTGGTGGCACGGTTCGTCGGAAAGCTAGTGGCTATTACTTTTGGCATGGGATACGTGGCGAATTGGACCATAATTCCTTCTCTAGTCAGAGAGGTTTAAACAAAATCTAACATTTTTGTCACCTGTTAGTCCCAATTTAGTATCCAAGACTCATTCTTTTGCACCTGAACAGGGTGGGCTAGTCATCAGTGATTCCTTCAACCATAATTCTATCGTCAACGGTGCTCGAGCATCCAGTGCCAATGTCTCGATCTTCCAACACAACAGTAAGCTCTGCACCTTATGACATGTTTCACGATTTCTAGGTCACTTTGTTTGTGGTGCCAGACCCGTTGTAATTGGAAGAGGTATTGAGAGAGAAGATAGCGAAGGGGTAGCCCGACACGAGGAAGCCATGAAAAAAGATAATTGTCATTGTCGAAGGAATATACAGTATGGAAGGGGAGTACTCTAAGCTGCCTGAGATTGTAGCCATTTGCAAGAAGTACAAGGTTTGTATCTTTTCATGAACATGGATATAGTTCTTTTCGGGGGCTACAACACCAATTGTCTTTCTCGATCAGGCATACATATACTTGGATGAGGCTTAGAGCATTGGTGCAGTTAGCAAATCCGGTAGAAGTGTTTACGAGCTCCTCAGGTGGATCCAAATGATATCGATATCATGATCGGAACTTTTACCAAGTCTTTTGGGGTCCTTGGGTGGCTACAATGCAACATCTGAGGTTGAATTTCTATTCACTTCATATTCTTTTGTATCGTAAATTCATGTTAACAAAAGTAGGACTGTAAATGAACTGAACGTTCATAAATAAACTTAGTGTCCAACTTGGTAAGAGCTTATTTATGTTCATTCAATACACACAAAATTAATTAAATCAACAAGTTTAATTTGAATACACATGTGTTTAGCTAGTTAATGTTTGTGAATAATATTCGTGAATAACGTTCATGAATAATATTTGTGAGCAACGTTCGTAAATAATGTTCATAAATTATGTTCACTAATAAAACTCTTATCAACGTACTAAATAGACAAAGAAACTTTTAAAATGAACAAATAAGCTTGTATTATCAAATTCAATAACCAACTAAACAAACTTAAAATATAAAAGTTTCAAATAAGTTTGAATTGAAAGCTCGATAGCATTTAAACAAATCAAACTCAAGTCATGCTTAAACCAAGCTCAAGCTCATAGAAATGAAATCAAATCAAGCTTGAACAATCATTTCAATGACTAGATTTATTTTAGACTCGACTTAGCTTAGATTAGCTTGTCTGCCTTATCAAACAAGTTTGAACACCATAAAACTTGACTCGACTTGGCTCGTTTACAACCCTAAGCAAAAGTATAGGATTGCAATGTTCAAGTTCTTAGAGTTAAATCTTTTTGTTCCTCAGGCAATCACACAGTACCTCAAATTCAATTGCTCGGTACATCTCTATGCTACTTCCATGTCACCACTTGCTGTCTAACAAGATATCTGCAATCAAGGTTGTCCTAGGAGAAGATGGATCAGACAGAGGTAACAACAGTTCTATCCCACACGAATCACCCCATGAGTGTTGTGTGATGGCGTCTAATCCCGTCCGGAAGCTGAGTCGGATGAAAGCGAGCTTCGATGTACTTGAGGTTGACGGAAAATCGCTGCAGCATCCGATCTACCTAGCACCCTCCGGAAGGGTTCACGTGGACGGATGACGAAGGGTGATGACGCTAGGGCTCTACGCACATTCAGACGAGCCCACGAGTTGTTAGAGACCAGAAACCAAGGAAAAAGTCCCTGGGTCAGGTCCTCCGACGCTCAAGTCAAGTACTTTTTCCCCAGAAGCACAGAGAAAGGACGAAAAGTAAAGATGAGTAAGAAATGACGAGTGAGCGTACCTGCATAAGGGACAAAGCATCCCTTTTTATACTACAACGGATGTTTCTTGGGCCTGGTGGGTGTCAGGGAATGTCGGCTGTCAGGCTTTGTCTGATGGTGAATGACACGCGACACCTCCTCATAGGCTGGCGACAGAGCCAAAGGCGTAATGAGCCCCGATTGTTAACATATTCCCTGACACACTGATTATTCTCTGACAGACAGTTACGATTCCCTTGCTTGCTTGTCCTATAGTGTCTGACATCTTCCGCTCGTGAATGCTACGCTGGACCTTTACACTTGCTAACCTCTTTTTGATATCTTGATAACCCCGATCTGACGTCGCCTCCAGACCTGTGCTTTGAACCTTGTCCTATGCATCTCCTATTGCCCACCCTGACCGGTCTTGTCTCTTATTGGCATTACATGTCGCGCCCTGTATACCTTAGTTCGGTTCTGTTTATCCCTAATTCCAGGTTGTACGTTTGACTTTGTTTATCCCGACCTGTATGTCTGCCTCCAACTTTGCTTATCTCAGACCATGAGGATATAAATCCTGACCTGTATCCTTGGCTAGCACATCCCGACCTGTACGTTTTATCGATCTACGTATCCTGAGCCATAAGACTATAAATCCTGACCTGTGTGCATCAGTCTGCTTCCACTAATCTTGAATTCCGACCTGTGCTCTTCGATCCCTTTATCCCATGCCGTGAGGATATAAGTCCAAACTTGTAAGCCAGGTCTGTAAACCGACCCGCTTCTGCCCTTCATAATCTCTGGTTTGTACATTCTGACCTGCTTCTGTCGTCAGTTATCCATGGTTTATACGTCCTGACCTGTACGCCAGGTCTGTATCCCGACCTGCTTCTGTCGTCAGTTATCTATGGTTTGTACGTCCCGACCTGTACATCAGGTTTGTATTCCGATCCACTTTTGTCGTCAGTTATCCATGGCTTGTACGTCCCGACCTGTACGTCAGGTCTGTATCCCGACCCGCTTCTGTTCTCTATTATCCATGACTTGTACGTTTCGACCTGTACGCCAGGTCTGTATCCCGACCCGCTTCTGTCTGTTGTTATCCCTGATTTGTAGTTCCCGATCTGTAAGCCAGGTCTGTATTCTGACCCGCTTCTGTCTGTTGTTATCCCTGATTTGTACTTCCTGACCTGTAAGCCAGGTCTATATTCCAACCTGCTTCTGTCTACTGTTATCCATGGCTTGTACGTTCCGACCTGTACGTAAGATTTGTATTCTGACCTGCTTCTGTCTACTGTTATCCATGGCTTGTACGTTCTGACTTGTACGCTAGGTCTGTGTTGCGCCCGAGGCCTTTCCTTCTGCACCTTTACCTGGCCTGTGGGTCCACTCCTTAGTTGTACTTGGCTTGTGAGCTACGTTCTTGATTGCTATCGAGGTTGGATCTAGTCCAACTTGTAATCCTATCCTTTGACTGCCCCGTCAGCTGAGACTTTGACCCCAGCCACGCAAGCTTGACTTCTGACTTCCATGGGGGCTAGACTTCTGACCTCCACGGGGGTTGGACTTCTGACCTTTACGTAAGCTTGACTTCTAACCTCCACGGGGGCTAGACTTTGACCTCTACGTAAGCTTGACTTCTGACCTTCACAGGGGCTGGACTTCTGACATCCACGTAAGCTTGACTCATGACCATCCTGTGGTCTTGACTCCTAACCACTTCATCTTACTGACCCCACGATCATGCACCGTATCAGCGACTGAATTCAGCTTGCTTTAATTGAACCAGGAGCCAAGAAGCTCACACGAGTTCATAAAAGCAGCAATTACTTCCGGTCGGAGCTAAAGAAGATGTGCATTGTGGTTCTTGGTGGCAATAACTCACCAATTACGTCTATCATGCTTTACAATTTAGCTAAACTCCCTGCCTTTTTAAGGGAATGTTTGAGTCAAAAAGTAAGCTAGCTTTCATGGAAGATATTCAACTGTCTTCCTCCTGGTTGATTAAGATTAATTGTTGGAGTTCATCGTAGGTTGCTGTTGTGATTGTAGCATACCCCGCGACACCAGTTCTCATTGCTAGGGTCAAGATTTGCATATCTACTTGTTGATAAAATGACTCAAAATTAACAATTGAGTTAGTGGATTAATGAGGTGACAATGAGCGGTAATAGTGGTAGTAGTGGTTAAAAGAAAAAGAAAAGTCTATATTTAGTGTATTTACATTTGTGGAGTTAGTAGGGTAGAATAGTTGAGTTAGTCGGGTGAATTGTAGTGAGTTGTGATGAGTTATGTAAGTAGTTTATAAATAGGCTATGTGTTTTATGATTTAATTGTTGTGAAAAAACTTATTGTGTTCCACTTGTCCATCATGTCCTCTTATCCTCCTAGTTTTGTCTAACAATGGTATCAGAGTGCTGGGTTTGATATGTCCTAGTTTGCTCACAATGGAAATCAACGGAGTTTCTTAACCCCTCATCCATATTTTCAAAGAAGAGTTTAACAAATTCTGGAGTATCAAAATGAAGACTTTATTTAGATCTCAAGATCTTTAGGATTTAGTAGAGAAAGGCTTTAATGACAAGGATGTCGATGAAGGTCGATTGAAGGAGAACAGAAAGAAAGATTCGAAGGCACTGTTCATTCTTCAACAAGCAATGCATGAGACGATTTTCTCAAGAATTGCAACTGCCACATTTTCTAAAGAAGCATGGGAAATATTGCATACAAAATTTCAAGGCTCCTCTAGAGTGATAGCAGTGAAACTCTAGACTCTCAGAAGTGAGTTTAAGACCTTGCTTATGAAGGGTAATGAAACTTTACAAGACTTTTTATTTAGAGTAATTTTGATTATCAGTCAAATGAGATCTTATGGAGAAAAGATCACTGATGCAATTATTATTTCGAAAGTTTCGCGAAGTTTGACTCCTAAATATGATTACATAGTAACTACGATTAAGGAGGCAAAAGATCTTTCAATTTTATCTTTTGATGAACTAATGGGCTTTTTGCAAGCTCATGAGGCAATAGATCCTTGAGAAGAATGAAGAAAAGATATTTCAAGTTTCTCAAGTGAAGGGGGAGATAGAAAAAAAGAAGAAGAAGAAGACCTCGCTAACGAAGGTCGTGGAAGAGGAGGTTTTCGTAGTAGAAGACGTGGCAGAGGAAGAAACCATTTTAGTGGACAAGAGAAGCAATTCAACAAAGATCACAAATGGAATAAAAATTCCATTCAGTGTTATGGTTGCAGAAGATTTGGGTATATAAAGACAAATTGTAGAAATGACTCACAAGCAAATTATGTTAAAGAAGAAAACGAGGAAAGTAAGTTATTTATAGTTTATTCTCATTCTAACGAAGTTCAAAATGATATTTGCTTTTTGGATAGTAGATATTCAAATCACATGACTGGCAATAAGTCATTATTTAAAGAGCTTGATGAATCACAGAAGATGCTAGTAAAACTTAGAAATAATAAGCAGATACAAGTCGAAGGCAAAGATACTATTGTCGTGGAGACTAGCAATGGTAAAGTAAAATTGCTTTATAATGTCTATTTTGTTCCTAGTTAGGCACATAGTTTGTTGAGTATTGAGCAATTGATGATGGGTGGCTATGCTATTGTATTTGATAACAGAGTTTGTGTTATTTCTGACAAAGATTCTAGACAGTCTATTGTTAGTGTGCAAATGACAGAAAATAAAATGTTTCCACTGAAGATCTCTAATGCGGGAAACCAAACTTTTATTGCTACCGAAGATAATGAATCCAAGATATAACACTTGAGATATGTGCATCTCAACATGCATGGAACTTTTAAATCAAAAAAGTATGATTTTTGGATTACCTCAAATTAGTTCTCTTGGTTTATATGAATAATGTATTTATGGAAAACAAATAAGGAAGTCATTTCCAAGTGAGCAATCATGGAGAGCTTCAGAATGCCTTAAGCTAATTCACACTAATTTATGTGGTCCTATGAGAATTACATCGTTTGGTGAGATTAAATATTTTTTTAATGTTTACTGATGATTTTAGTCGAATGAGTTGGGTAGATTTTCTAGCAAACAAGTTGGAAACTTTTGAAATTTTAGAAAATTCAAGGCGCTTGTAGAAAATCAAAAGGATACCTTAATAAAGGTTCTTCGTACAGATCGAGGAGGTGAATTCTTATCTAAAGAATTTAATAAAATTTGTGAAAAACATGGTATTCATAAGGAGTTGACAACACCCTCTACACTGGAGCAAAATGGTGTTGTCGAACGAAGAAATAGAACCGTTGTAGAAATTGCTAGAAGTTTGCTAAATATCATAGGACTTCCAAATCTTTTTGGGGTTGAAGCAGTGGCCACATCAGTTTACTTGTTGAATATTTCTCCAACAAGGGTTGTTTTGAATCAAATACCATATGAAACATGATAAGGGAGAAAACCATCGGTAAATCACTTAAAAAAATTTAGCTGTATTATTTTGATTAACTCTCAATTTCATCATAAACTTGAGAAGAAATCTAAAAGATGCATATTTGTTGGATATTGCAATCAATCAAAAACATATCGGTTGTATAATCCTCTTACTGGCAAATTAATTATAAGGAGAGATATAGATTTTGATGAAAATTCAAGGTAGAATTGGAATACATAAGGTGACGAGACTCAAGTTCACATCCCAATGGAGAACATAACTCCAACAATAGAAGGCGTTGAATCATCTCCTTTGGGATCACTAGCTTCTTCACCATCAAATTCAAAAAGTAGCAGTTCATCCTCCTTATAAGAATCTCCTGATGAAGCACTTCCAGCAAAGGTTAGATCTTTGAGAGAAATCTATAAGTCAAGTCAATTTTATCTTTTTGTTACAGATCCTACAACCTTTGAAGAAGTAGTAACAAAAGAAGAATGGAGGAATGCAATCAAAGAAGAGTTAATTGCAATCTATAAAAATGAAACGTGGGCGATGGTGGATCTACCCGAAGGCAAGAACGTGATTGGTCTCAAGTAGGTGTTTAAAACAAAATATCATGTTGATGGTTCCATTCAGAAACACAAGGCTCAGCTTGTTGCAAAAGGATATTCGCAACAACAAGGTATTGATTTTGAAGAAACTTTTTCTCCGATTGCTAGATTTGAAACTGTGAGAATTATCCTAGCATTAGATGCACAATTGCATTGGTTTGTTTATCAATTTGATGTTAAATTTACATTTCTGAATAGAGATTTGCAAAAGGTTTATGTAGATTAGCCAGAAGGTTTTTTAATTGAAGGTAAAGAGACAAAAGTGTACAAGTTGAGAAAGGTACTTTATGAGTTAAAACAAGCCCCACGGGCATGGTATAGCAAAATTGATGGTTATTTTCGACAATATGGTTTCACAAGAAATGAAAATGAAGTCACTCTGTATGTGAAGAAACAAGGTAAAGATGATTATATTATTATGTGTCTTTATGTCAATTGTATAATTTATATGAGTTTTCTGATTCTCTATTGGTCGATTTTAAATCTAATATGATGAAGAGATTTGAGATGTCAGATATGAGAATATTGCATTATTTTCTTGGTCTTGAAGTGAAACAATGAGTTGATGGGATTTTTATCTCACAAAGAAAATATACAGATTTTCTGAAAATGTTCAACTTATTCAATTGCAATCCAGCTACTACACCAATGAATATAAATGAGAAATTGCAACTGAAAGATGGTTCAGAAAAAGCTAATGCAAAAAAATTTCAAAAAGTCTGGTTAGAGATTTAATTTATTTAACTCATATTAGATTAGATATTACCTTTTCTGTTGGTGTAATTTTTAGGTTTATGCAAAATCCTACAAAATATTATCTTGGAGCAACTAAAAGGATTTTATGCTATATTGATGGAACCATAAATTATGGAATTTATTATACTAAAGTTTCAAAATTTAATCTTTGCAAGTTCACTAATAGTGACTGGGTAAGTTCAGTGGATGATCGAAAGAGCACCTCAACTAGTATTTTTAATATTGGATCAGGAGCAATTTCATGGAGTTCAAAGAAGCAAGTTACTACAGCCTTATCATCTTCGGAAGTAGAATATGTAGCAACAAGTTCAGCACCATGTCAAGCAGTTTGGGTTAGAAGATTACTAGCAGACCTTCACCAACAATAAAAAGATGCAACTACTATTTTTTGTGATAACAAGGTGACGATTACAATGATAAAAAAATCTGATTTTTCATACGAGGACTAAATATATTGATATTCGTTTACACTTCATTCGAGACTTAGTTGCAAATAATAAAATTATGTTGGAATACTACAGTACACATGAACAAATGCTGGATATCTTGACAAAGTTACTTTCAAGAGATAAGTTTATTTATTTTAGATCATGTTGTAGTGTTTGTAATTTTGAATCAAGAGGGAATGTTGATAAAATGACTCAAAATTAACAATTGAGTTAGTGGATTAATGAGGTGGTAATGAGTAGTAGTAATAGCTGTTAAAGGAAAAGTCTATATTCAATGTATTTACATTTATGGAGTTAGTAGGGTAGAACAGTTGAGTTAGTGGGGTGAATTGTGGAATTAGTGGGTTGTCATAAGTTATGTAAGCAGTTTATAAATAGACTATGTATTTTATGATTTAATTGTTGTAAAAAAATTATTATGTTCCACTTATCCATCTTATCATGTTATCTTTCTCCCATTTTTGTCTAACAGTGCTTCCCACACCGGGGAAGACCTGGTGAAAGGCTTAAAGGTAAAGAACAAAAGCAACAAACACTGTCTAACAATTGCCAATCAGTTTGCAGCGTTGCCATGCAGTTTTACTTGTTCAGTATTCGCCTGTTCTTCGAGCACCAACAACTTGAGCTGTTTGAGTTTTGATCAGGATTTTGTTAAGTTTCTCAGGTCATCATTGAAGTGGGTGAGCTTGTAAGGGTCAAGTGTCTGCCTCGGGAGCCTGAGAAGACTAAAGAAGCTGGACAGAGATGACAAAGACAGAGAGGAAGAAATAGAAAGAAAGCATCATCACCTTCATCATGGAAGAATGAAGACAAGATTGTTTGGTTGGCAAAAGCCTTTGATGAATTGTTCATCAGAAGTGAGCATTTTGTTCTTCTTTGGTTGATGTTGATATAATTCTTTATTGTCTTGTATGTATCAGCTTTGTCCAAATCGAAGTTCAAAGCCATGATCTTGAAGTTGCTGACTCAACCTCATGATCAAGAAGCAAACAAAAGAGGAAAAAAAATGACAGATTTGGGCAATAGGAAGGAATCAAATCCCGACGAGTGTATGTCCTTTGAAATTTTTTTTCTCATTTGACGATCTGTTATAAGTTAACTTCATAATTTATCTTCCTTTACATAATCTAGAGACAGTAGAAATGTCTAGATGAGCGTAATTATCATCATAGAATCTATTTTTATTATTATCCCATCAATAATAATAAAAAAAATAAATTAAGGATATTTATATACCTAATCCATATCTATTAAACCGAACTCACAATTAAACATAGATTTATTTATTGGATTTAATCTTTAATGACTAATTCGTGTGTTATAAATTCACATGTAAGGTAATGGAGAAATAAAATCTAACATAATAAACTTTATCAAATCAATAGACTTATCAATACACTTTGGAATTTATTTCCCTTTTACTTTTGCCTCCTATCTCGACATTTAGTTAATTTGTATCCATTCCTTATGAAAAGCAAACTTTATTGCATTTCATGTAAAAACATTTTCTTTTATCTAAAATAAATTATATATATATATATCTTACTATTTTATTAAAAATCTCCCCCCTTTACTAACTAATTTTGGTGAAGCCTAAAATACATTTACGTTAATGTCCTTTTTTCTATTTACACTAAAAATAATTCCAAGGTTTATTAGTAATTCCATAAGCGAAACAATCAGTGATCTAGAGTTCGAGACTCAGCTACAACGTATTATTATGAATTTTTCTCATCATTAATTTTCTCTGGTTGTTTTATATAAAAAAATATAGTTCTATTTGTTGATACAGTCTGACCTGGATGTTGTTTTGATGTTGACACTGATTTAAGTTTGAATCAGATATTAAATTAACTCAGATCAATTACTAATCAAGGTTGACTTGGTTGACCTGATTGACCTGATTGGGAAAAGTCCAAGCGAGGAGCTTGGCACGGGAAAGTCCTGGTGAGTGAAGCCAGGCAGTGGAAAAGTCCTAACTGGGATGTTAGGCAGTTGGAAAGTCCTGGTGAGTGAAGCCAGGCAGTGGGAAAGTCCTAACTGGGATGTTAGGCAGTTGGAAAGTCCTGGTGAGTGAAGCCAGGCAATTGGAAAGTCCTGGTGAGTGAAACCAGACAATTGGGAAGTCCAAGTGTGGAAGCTTGGCATGTATGGTCGGAGAGGGTTCGGTAGCACGCTCTCTGGACCGTCAGGGGTGAGGGCAGCAAGCTTGGAAGCTTGACTCGAGACTCACAGCTTTGGATCGGTCTGCAGACCGATCCAGTGGCACGGCTGATCGGTCTGTAGACCGATCCAGTTGCCTGATCGATCTGCAGACCGATCAGGCAACACTCAGTAGCACACTGAGTGTATACTGATCGGTCCGGGGACCGATCAGGCAAAACTCAGTAGCACACTGAGTGTATACTGATCGGTCCGGGGACCGATCAGATAACACTCAGTAGCACACTGAGTGGATACTGATCGGTCCGGGGACCGATCAGATGATCCTCAGTAGCGCTGGGTGGATACTGATCGGTCTTACGGACCGATCCAGCTGAGTCCTGATCGGTCCACAGACCGATCAGGCTTCGGTGGCAGATTCGCGTGAAGGGGTGGATCGGTCTTGGGACCGATCAGACAAGCACCTGATCGGTCACCAGACCGATCAGTGACGATAAATAGAAGCGTGGATCGGTCTGCTGACCGATCCACAGTATGGCTTGTTTTGCATGCGCTTTCTCTTATTGTTTCTGATTCGCAATTGCTTTTACCTATTTCGTGTCTAACCATCTGCTGTAAGCTTTCTCGAAGTTACAGGTTACAGATTACTTGATGTTGGGTGAATTCAAATTAAGGATCATTAGTAGAAGGCGACGAAAAAGCTTTTGCTGTGTCTCGCTGCGGACAAACCAGTTTTGGTAGCAACGTCTCGTTTGCGGTCTGCTGGCAGCCGTTTGGTCGAAATCAGCTTGACTTGTGCTGATAGGTTCAAGCTCAGAGGTACTAGTGGAAACGAGGATGCCATTGGTGGGAGCTGAGACAATCAGACAAGGAAGAAGCGTGATTGGCGACGTCGTGGATGGTTGCAGGTGCAGGGACTTGCTGCAGGTTTGGCAGAGATCCGTTACAGAGCAGAGAGGCATATGAAGGTGGAGAGGAGAGGCTCTCGTGATAATGCTGTGAAAACACTGGGAGAAAGAACTCTCTGGAAGATTGAAGCAGTGTGCTTGTTCTTCACTGATTGTGGCTGTGAGCTTCCTTTGATCATTTCACTTGAGCCACTACTGTAAGTCTTGTGCTTAATTTCTTACTGCTATTAAAGACTTTGTGGAGAGGTTACTCCACCGAGAAGGAGAATCCTTTAGCCGGATAGCTTCCGGGGTGTGATCTACCGAAAGATCAAGAGGATTCGTCCACCTTACGGACACGCCGAGGAGTAGGGGCAAGTTATCCCCGAACCTCGTAAATCTCTGAGTTAGTGTGCTGTGCTTTCTTGTTTTAGTTTTCTAATTCCGCTGTGCTAACAAAGTTCTTGAAGAAATTTGTGTTTAGTGTTTTTCAAAGAGGCTATTCACCCCCCTCTAGCCATCTAAGGTCCCAACAAGTGGTATCAGAGCCTGGTGCTCTTCATCTGGACTAACATTCCAAGGAGCAACAAGATGGCCATGAAGGAAGGTTTCAGCACCAACAGACCACCGTTCTTCGATGGAGCAGATTTCCAGTATTGGAAGAGTCGCATGGAGTATTACCTCAAGACTGATATCTCCATGTGGTTCTCGGTCAAGGAGGGATTCTCACCTCCAAAGGACGAAGAAGGTAAGGAACTTGACTCATCGAGATGGTCAACCGAGCAAACTCGCAAGGGACAAGCCGATGCCAAGGCGGTTGTCACTTTGCAATGTGGGATAGCCAAGGATCAACTTGTCAAGGTTGGTCCTTTCACAAGTGCGAAGGATCTATGGAACAAGCTCATCGAGCTCCAAGAGGGAACTCGAGACTCTCGGATCGCCAAGCAGGATTTGTTCCTAAACCAACTATAGAACCTTGTCATGAAGGAAAATGAAACTGTAAGTGAGATACATGGAAGGTTCAAGGAGATCATCAATGGTCTCCATTCGGTGGATGAACGAGTAGAAAACCGTGACCTCGTAAGGTATGCTCTAAAAGCTTTTCCTAGGAATGCCTTGTGGTCATCCATGGTGGATGCCTACAAGGTATCCAAGGATCTTTCCATTGTTAAACTAGATGAATTTTTCTGTGAGATGGAACTTCATGAGCTTGCTAACAAAGGTCAAAAAGAGAAGGGTATTGCTTTATTTGCAGGACCAAAGAGCAAGGATGGAAGAAGGAAGAAGGAAAAGAAGAAAGAAAAGGAGATTTCCTCATCCACCTCTTCTTCCGAATCCGATGATGAAAGTGGATCATCATCAAGCGAGATGGCGAACTTCGTAAGGAGGATTATGAGAAGAGGCCGAAGATACAAAGGAAAAGGTAAAACTAATGATCAAAATTTTGATAAATCTAATGTTACATGTTATGAGTGTAGCAAGAAAGGACACATTCGGAGCGAGTGTCCGAAACTAAAGAGGAAGGAGGAACGAGCCAAAAGGAAGGAGGAAAGAGCCAAGAAGAAGAAGGCTCTCAAGGCCACTTGGGATGAGTCCTCATCAAGCTCATCGGAGGAAGAAGAGAAGATGGAAAAGAGCACTCGGCAATTGGCACTCATGGCAAGGGAAGAGTCCGAATCCGAGAGTGATGACTCAAGCGCTTCAACCACGGCTTCATCATCTTCGGATGATGAAGAGGTAACCTCTTCTCATATAGAAAAGTGTTATAAAACTATCACTCACTTATCTACATTGCTTAAAAAGTCAAAAACAGAAAATAAATTGTTGAAAGAAGAAGTAAAAACCTTAAGGACCCTTAGGGAAGATGAGGTCGATGACCTACATCTAGAAGTCCTTGAGGATGAGAACAAGGCCTTAAAGGGTGAGGTTGAGAAACTCAAGAAAATGCTTGAGAAATTCTCAACTAGCTCTAAGACTCTAGACATGATTCTAAATGCCCAAAGGGCAGTTTACAACAAAGCCGGGTTAGGGTATCAACCCAAGGAGTCGAGTTTCATTTCTCTAATGTCTAGAACTCAAAATAGTAGATCACATGTTTCTAGAGTTCATGGAACTAGGAAAGGTATGACCAAGGCATGGGTTCCTAGGTCTTTCGTTGTAGAAGCATTAGGTCCCAAGATTTGGGTACCTAAAACCTCTATTTTTCGTGTATTGTAGGCATTGGTCGAGAGGGAGCATCTATCAACTTGGTTTGTTGATAGTGGATGCTCCAAGCACATGACTGGGAACAAATCACTGTTTACTACCATTCAAAATAAAAGTAGAGGTAATGTGTCTTTTGGTAATAATGGTAGCCTTAAGGTTGTAGGAATTGGAGACATTCATATATCCGAATGTCTTCATATCAAGAATGTCCTTCTAGTCAAGGGGATGACTTTTAATCTCCTAAGTGTCAGTCAATTGTGTGATACGGGTTACACAATTGAATTTCATTCAAGTCAATGTTTGGTTAAACACATTGACACACTTGACACGGTACTAGTAGGCACAAGGGTTGACAATATTTATCAAGTATCATTTAAAAGTGCTACTAATGCTTTGATTAAGTGTTTCATGTCGAAAGAAGAAGAGTCTTGGTTATGGCATAGAAGATTGGCACATGTAAACATGAAGAACATCTGGAAGTTGGCCAACCAAGGATTAGTGCGAGGCTTACCAAGCATCAAGTTCCACAAGACCAAACTATGTGATGCATGTCAAAAGGGTAAGCAAACAAAAGCTGTCCATAAAGGTAAAAGTAATGTAAGTACATCTACTGCTTTAGATTTATTGCACATGGACCTATTTGATTGGAGTAGTGTAATATCATTGAATGGAAGTAGATATTGTTTGGTAATCGTTGATGATTTTACTAGATACACATGGACTTTCTTCTTGAAACATAAGGACCAAACTATAGATATTTTTATTTCCTTTTGTAGAAGAACTGAAAATGAAAAATCGACAACAATTAAAACCATTAGAAGTGATCATGGTGGGGAATTTCAAAATCATAGGTTTTTAGAGTTTTGTCAAGAAAAGGGATATAGGCATGAGTTCTCTACTCCAAGGACCCCACAGCAAAATGGGATTGTGGAGAGAAAGAACCAAGTCCTACAAGAGGCTGCACGAAGCATGCTTCATGAGTACTCACTACCGAGCTACTTATGGGCTGAAGCTGTGAATACAGCTTGCTATGTGCAAAATCGAGTTTTAATACATAGGTTTTTAGGAAAGACTCCCCATGAACTTTGGTTTGGGAAACCGCCTACAATTAAACATCTTAGGGTGTTTGGTTGTAAAGCGTTTATCTTAAACACCAAGGACCATCTTGGGAAGTTCACGGCTAAGGCTGATCAAGGGATACTGGTCGGGTACTCTCTTACCAGCAAAGCCTATCGAGTCTACAATGAGAGGACTAAATTGATTGAAGAGTCCTCAGACGTAGCATTTGAAGAAATCCCTAAATCAAATGATCAATCAAGGAATGTAGGAGAAATTCAATTCGAACTTAGAAATCTAAGTTTGAATGATCAAAACATTGGAAGAGTCGAAGTTGACTCTGAAGATGATGAGCAAAGGCAAGAAAGGGCTCAATCTGATCTCTTGCCTGTGCCGAGTGAGACCACTCATGAGGCACCGCCAACTCCAAGGCAATCTAGGATAGTCTCTAGTCATCCACAAGACCAGATTGTGGGAGACATCCAACAAGGGTTAGGACTAGATCATTCTTCAGAAATGAGTCGAATGAGATTGCTTTGATCTCAGAAATCGAACCTAAACTAGTTGATGAGGCATTGCATGATCCTGATTGGGTCATAGCTATGCAAGATGAGTTAGGTCAATTTGAAAGAAGCCAAGTGTGGGACTTGGTTCCTAGACCTAAGAAGACCACCATTATTGGAACTAAATGGGTCTTCAAAAATAAGTTAAACCAAAAGGGAGAGGTAGTAAGAAACAAGGCAAGACTAGTAGCCAAGGGCTATAGTCAAGTTGAAGGCCTCGATTATGATGAGACCTATGCTCCTGTGGCACGATTGGAGTCCATTCGTTCAATGCTAGCTTTTGCTGCACATAGAGGTTTCAGGCTCTATCAAATGGACGTTAAATCGGCCTTCTTAAATGGTTTCATTAAAGAAGAAGTCTACGTTGAACAACCACCGGGGTTTGTGAATACCGAAGCTCCAAACCACGTGTTCAAGCTCAAGAAAGCTCTTTATGGGCTAAAACAAGCACCTCGAGCTTGGTACGAAAGGTTGTCAACATATTTACTAGAAAAGGGTTTTGTGAGAGGCCAAATAGACCCAACACTATTTCTGCGTAGAGATGGTGAAAATATTTTTGTAGCCCAAGTATATGTCGATGACATAATTTGTGGCTCAAATAACAAGGGCTATTTGAATGAATTTATTTCTCACATGGAAAGTGAGTTTGAGATGAGTCTAGTAGGAGAATTGACATTCTTCCTTGGACTTGAAATCAAACAAACTCGAGATGGAATTTATGTCCATCAGGCAAAATACACTCAAGAGATGCTTAGAAAATTCAATATGAGTGACTCTAAGGAAGTGTCCACTCCAATGGCGACAAGCACTCGCCTTGACAATGATGAGAGTGGAAAACCAATTGATCTAACGCAATATAGAAGCATGATTGGTAGTCTTCTATATCTCACAGCTAGTCGACCAGACATACTTTTTGCTGTGGGCATGTGCGCTAGATATCAAGTCTGTGCCAAGGAATCTCACTTAATTGCAGTTAAGAGAATTCTGAGATACCTTAAAGGCACAATTAGAGTAGGTCTTTGGTACCCTCGTACTGAATCATTTGACTTGATAGGTTATACCGACTCCGATTATGCTGGGTGCAAATTGGATCGGAAAAGTACGAGTGGGGGTTGCCAATTTTTAGGTTCATGTTTAGTTAGTTGGTCAAGTTGGAAGCAACATTGTGTTGCTCTCTCCACGACCGAGGCTGAATATATTGCCATGGGAGAGAGTGTATCACAGTTGTTGTGGATGATACACACCCTAGAGGATTATGGACTCTCTTATAAGGGTGTACAAGTGCTAACAACATTAGCACAATCAACCTAACTAAAAATCCAGTCCATCATTCGAGGACCAAACACATTGAAGTGCGTCATCACTTCATAAGAGATCATGTAGCTAGGGGAGACATTGTGCTCACATATGTTGAGTCAAAGTCAAACCTAGCCGATATCTTCACAAAACCCCTTCCGGAGAATGAATTTAGTCATTTAAGGAGGGAGTTGGGAATGTGTTTGGCTCCTTAGGTCATTAGAACTTCACCATGATCAATAAGGACTATTAAAATGACAAGAGTAATTGGGAAACTGATTTGGGCAATTTGGGGACATCTCACACAAACGATAAGGTTTAACAAATTGTTTTTGTTTGCTAGAAATGGGGTGAGATGCTAGGAACAACCAATTTATTCAAAATGTACTATGCATCCCTTGAATAAGTAGGTTGAAGAGACATAAATTGAGTATGGGGAAGGTCATTACATAATTCATGTGTATTTGACTCCTAGATCTTACTCATATATTCCAACCAAGGAATCTTGGTTGGACTTTTGTCTAGAAATTATCTAATCATGATTGATGTGTTGATTGATACTTTGGATTGGTATCTTTAATGATAAGATGAGTTGATAATGTAAGAATAGTAATTTAGGATATATTTTGACAAATTTGAAACTAAACATGACAGGGTTGGATATTTCAGGTTTTGAAACTCTGAAATGTCTGAAACTAACTTGTAACTTAATAAAAAAAACCTAGAATGTTAGGACTTTCAGAGCTTGCAATTAGAAAATGTTCTTGTTCGTAGATGTTTAAGTTCTGTGTTCTGAATTTGAGAAGTTCTGAATTTTCAGAATTCTCGAGAGAAACGACTGCGAAATCAGTTGCTCGAATTCAGATATCAGAAATCTGAATTATCAGACACTGATCGGTCTCACGACCGATCAGGAGACTCTCTGATCGGTCCACAGTCCGATCAGGGGTCCTCCAGATATCTTCGTGCTTTCTGTTGGCTCACTGATCGGTCCAGGGATCAGGAGGTTCGCACGCGACAATCACAAATGATCGGTCCAGGGACCGATCGGGAGGATCTCACGCGACGATTCACATCTGATCGGTCCAGGACCGATCAGGAGAGTCTCAACCTCTTCAACCTCTCATCTCTGATCGGTCCAAGGACCGATCAGCTCTCTATGGTTCGCAGGAAGGCCCCTGATCGATCCGAGCACCGATCAGAGGGTTTCCTGATCGGTCAAGGGGACCGATCAGACCCTTTTTGTGTGCGTTAAAATCGATCCTGATCGGACAGCCGTCCGATCAGATTACACTGTGCGCTACCCCTCATTAAATCCTCCTGACCTCCTCTCTTCCCGATCTTCTTCTTTCTCACAACCCTAGCCGACCGACGCCCCGACGCCCCTTTCTTCCTCCCGTATTCTCGACCCATCGTCTTCTAAAAGCCGAAGGTCAAAATGGCACCGAGGTAATCTCTCGATCTCTAATCTCTACTGTTATTGTCTTTGGCAGTTCACGTTATCATGTTTCTTACGGTGACTGTGTTTTGTGTTTGGTGGTTTGCCCATGGCCGGTGCTCTCTCTTTGTTTCCCATTGTCCAAATGGTTAGGAAGAAACCCACTAGTGGTGAGGGTACCTCTAAGGAACCAACCGAGAAATCCAAATCCAAGTCCAAAGCTCCTGCTACCTCCCGACCTCAACCGGCTAGTTCGGGGAGATTCCCCAACCAACAATTTGAAAAATCATTTAAGAAGAGGACTTTCAAATTACTCCCTTGTCGATCTGTTGATAAGAAGTTCATGCAGGAATCTTGTCCCTCTATTTTAGAAACCATTGCCTACTACAAGCTCGATTCTTTGGTTTTTCTAGAAAGGGACATCAACTTTGATCTAGTATCTGAATTTTATAACAACCTTCATCAGACTCCTGATGGTAGTTATAGAACAAGAGTGGCTAAGCAAAACGTTGATCTCAACATAATTGCCTTCTTTGAGTATTTAGGTTGTCGTTTGTGTTCGGGGACGGTGTTCTCCATCTATCCTGTTTTGCCTGAACCCGTACCTCATCCTCTTAATGTCTCTTCTGACTCAATCCATGAGTACTTCTTTGGTCATCCGAGACTGGATGGTTTAGATGAGTTAGATGACGACTTTCCTACATTTGCAGCCCTTAGACTCTCTGCTCCTGACTACATCCTTTTCAAAGTTGTCACACAATGTCTTCTACCTATCACCTCTAAACCGTTGGCAGAAATTCGACCATATCACTGTCTGATGCTTTATGGGTTACGTCGACGTCTAGATTTTGATATTATGTCGAGTGTCTATATGTCTATCATATCCCATAGCGAACCGAGCGGCGACAACATCTATATGCCTTTTGGGCATATAATTACTGATTGGCTCGAGTCCATGGGTATTGACGTCTCTAGGGGGAGGATAGTGGTCAGCAGATTGTCGACTTGGGAAACGTGCGTTTTCCAAGTCCGGAATCCTAAGTCAGGATGGGTCGGTTAGGTGGAAGGATGGGAGGGCACTGGGTGAGCTACCACTTCCACGACAGGTTGCTCGTCCTCCTGCTGCTGCTGCATATGGCGAGGAGGATCCAGATCTGCGCTGGCAGATCGCTGAGCTGGAGAGCCGGTTTGACCGCCACGAGGAGATGGTGGCTGCAGAGTTCGATGGCCTGCGCCTCCAGATTGATCAGCGCTTCTATACTCTACAGAGACAGCAGTTGGCGACACATCAGACATTTCTAGGATGGATGGCCGGCCATCCACCTCCTCAGCACTCCGCGGGCGAGCTACCCTCAGGCAGCAGCATGCCTCTTCAGGATTCCACTCTTCCAGCTGATGCTGCGGATGATCCTCTTGATGAGGATGTTGGCTGACAATCTCTATGTTTTGATTGTTTTGTTGATACTATGTCTTTGATACATTTATCTGAACTGGATGTTAGCTGTGTTTCTTATATTCATGCTATTTATGATGCTTCACTATTCATGATACACTTATGATGTTTCATATGCCATTGTTTTTCATATACCGTATTTTTTTTATGTGGATTAAGATTGAGGCGTTATTGGTTAAAAGGGGGAGGTGCTTGTCAGTCTTATTCATTATTTTACACCTTTTCGGTGTTTGACAAAGGGGGAGAGAATAATTAAGTTTAGAGACGATTTGACCTCTTTGAATCAATATAAAAAAAAAAAAAGAAGAGGAGAAGGTAACTGAGTTATATCCATCTTAGGGGGAGATCTTAATTTCCCTGAAATTATGGATATGAGAGTTTTTCTGATCTAAACTTAAATTGTGTTGTCAAACAACAAAAAGGGGGAGATTGTTGATACAGTCTGACCTGGATGTTGTTTTGATGTTGACACTGATTTAAGTTTGAATCAGATATTAAATTAACTCAGATCAATTACTAATCAAGGTTGACTTGGTTGACCTGATTGACCTGATTGGGAAAAGTCCAAGCGAGGAGCTTGGCACGGGAAAGTCCTGGTGAGTGAAGCCAGGCAGTGGAAAAGTCCTAACTGGGATGTTAGGCAGTTGGAAAGTCCTGGTGAGTGAAGCCAGGCAGTGGGAAAGTCCTAACTGGGATGTTAGGCAGTTGGAAAGTCCTGGTGAGTGAAGCCAGGCAATTGGAAAGTCCTGGTGAGTGAAACCAGGCAATTGGGAAGTCCAAGTGTGGAAGCTTGGCATGTATGGTCGGAGAGGGTTCGGTAGCACGCTCTCTGGACCGTCAGGGGTGAGGGCAGCAAGCTTGGAAGCTTGACTCGAGACTCACAGCTTTGGATCGGTCTGCAGACCGATCCAGTGGCACAGTGGCACGGCTGATCGGTCTGTAGACCGATCCAGTTGCTTGATCGATCTGCAGACCGATCAGGCAACACTCAGTAGCACACTGAGTGTATACTGATCGGTCCGGGGACCGATCAGGCAAAACTCAGTAGCACACTGAGTGTATACTGATCGGTCCGGGGACCGATCAGATAACACTCAGTAGCACACTGAGTGGATACTGATCGGTCCGGGGACCGATCAGATGATCCTCAGTAGCGCTGGGTGGATACTGATCGGTCTTACGGACCGATCCAGCTGAGTCCTGATCGGTCCACAGACCGATCAGGCTTCGGTGGCAGATTCGCGTGAAGGGGTGGATCGGTCTTGGGACCGATCAGACAAGCACCTGATCGGTCACCAGACCGATCAGTGACGATAAATAGAAGCGTGGATCGGTCTGCTGACCGATCCACAGTATGGCTTGTTTTGCATGCGCTTTCTCTTATTGTTTCTGATTCGCAATTGCTTTTACCTATTTCGTTTCTAACCATCTGCTGTAAGCTTTCTCGAAGTTACAGGTTACAGATTACTTGATGTTGGGTGAATTCAAATTAAGGATCATTAGTAGAAGGCGACGAAAAAGCTTTTGCTGTGTCTCGCTGCGGACAAACCAGTTTTGGTAGCAACGTCTCGTTTGCGATCTGCTGGCAGCCGTTTGGTCGAAATCAGCTTGACTTGTGCTGATAGGTTCAAGCTCAGAGGTACCAGTGGAAACGAGGATGCCATTGGTGGGAGCTGAGACAATCAGACAAGGAAGAAGCGTGATTGGCGACGTCGTGGACGGTTGCAGGGATTTGCTGCAGGTTTGGCAGAGATCCGTTACAGAGCAGAGAGGCATATGAAGGTGGAGAGGAGAGGCTCTCGTGATAATGCTTTTTGTGCTCTTGCTGTGAAAAACACTGGGGAGAAGAACTCTCTGGAAGATTGAAGCAGTGTGCTTGTTCTTCGCTGATTGTGGCTGTGAGCTTCCTTTGATCATTTCACTTGAGCCACTACTGTAAGTCTTGTGCTTAATTTCTTACTGTTGTTAAAGACTTTGTGGAGAGGTTACTCCACCGAGAAGGAGAATCCTTTAGCCGGATAGCTTCCGGGGTGTGATCTACCGAAAGATCAAGAGGATTCGTCCACCTTACAGACACGCCGAGGAGTAGGGGCAAGTTATCCCCGAACCTCGTAAATTTCTGAGTTAGTGTGCTGTGCTTTCTTGTTTTAGTTTTCTAATTCCGCTGTGCTAACAAAGTTCTTGAAGAAATTTGTGTTTAGTGTTTTTCAAAGAGGCTATTCACCCCCCTCTAGCCATCTAAGGTCCCAACACTATTTAGTCCCATATCTTGGAATTGACAATACTATGATCAAAAAAGCTTCTATAAATATTTTAGGCCGACGATGTTAAAAAATATACTTTTCTTAGTCTTTTTACTAAGACAAGTATAATATTAAATTAAAATAATTTTTTGCATAGAGAAACCCGTTACAGTAGTTTGTTGTTGCTGGATTCTCTAGCGTCAGTATGGGTCTGACGAATCTTACTCAAATAATTAAGTCAGTATGGGTCTGACGAATCTTACTCAAATAATTAATTCTTGGTTTATAAGGGTGACATTAGAAAATCCAAACAATTCAGATTTTCAAAAATTTAAATAATTTATATATTATTATATTACACACGCAATGCGCACTAGTATATATAATTTTTCTTTCCTTTTTTCACTAAACAAATAAAAACAATTATCATTATATATAATTTTTTTTCTTGAAAACCCTTATCTATTTTTGCACATCAATTTTGTATTAAAAAATTACTATAAAAAATAAATTAAATGAAAATCAAAGTCAATGAATTATTAGAATAATCAAACAAGTAAATCATCTTGTTGAAGTATTAAAACTATTTTAAAAAAAAAAACAATTTGTTACTTCTATCTATATAAAAAAATTAACTTATTTCTAATATGATATAATATAAGAGACATATATAAAATTATCTCATCTAATATGATATAATCAAAGATAAACAAATAATCAATAATAAAAATTAGAAAATTTATCTATAAAACAAGTTTGCAAGCAAATAAAAAGAAAAAATGACAACAACACATATCCATTTTTATATATTTACATATTTACTTTAATATCCTTATATCTATAATTCTCATATGTTCTGTACTCACAGTTCAACATTTAGTTTTATAGAATATAATAGATTTAATTATTCCCTTTTAAACTTTAGAAGTACTTAAGGGTATAAAGAACATATATATATATATATATATATATATATATATATATATATATATATATATATATATATATATATATATATATATATATATATAGCACAATATTTCTTTATATTTGTTGAATAAAAATGAATGGAAAAAAAAGGTGAAAGAGGAAAGAGACTCCATTATGAATAGGATTTTAGTCTCATATTGAGAGTTTTATGCTATGTTGGTTGATTTATATTGATTCATATGTATTGAGGATGTGAACAAATGTATGAGGAGAGACTTTCTCTCACGTGTCGGCGGGCACGACTTGTGCACGTCGAATGTAGAACCGATTAGCGCAAAATTTACCCAAGGAGAACAATCAATATTTTACCACGTAAACCTTTTTAACTTTTTTGCTGATGTGTAACTGACTAGCAATAATGAGTGAAATGGTGGTCATTGGCGTTTCACTGTTTGGCAAAGTAATGGTAATTAATCAACCATTAATATTGTCGTTGATCTGAGCTCCTATATACGGAGGCTACTATCACAAGCAAAAGACACACAGCAACACAAGCTTCTCTCCACCTTCATTCTCTCATTCTCTGTCGTGCAACTCCTGCTTCTCAAAGTGCCCGTGATAGCATTCGGGTGCCTCTCAGTTCGTCGTGACCACTAGTGTTTGGTGGAATCATGGTCAACCGTTGTATCTTGGGAAACAGATAATCCGAGTAAATCTCGAAGCACTGTCGGAGGTGGGCGAATCTGTTTCAAGGAAACTGCGTTAGTCGCAGGCCTCGGTCAGTTTTCCGGATCGATCTCTTCATTCGCTTGACCTGTCTGCTCACCCGATCGGCCAGTCTGCTCGCCCGGTCTGCCTTTCGCCAGACTTGTCTATCTCTTGCTCGGCCGGTCTGCTTCGTCCGACCTGCCTGTCCAGACCTGTCTACTCGCATGGTCTGCTTGTCGCCAGACTTGTCTGTCCGCCCAGTTTGCCTCTCGCTCGGCCAGTCTACTTCGCCCGACCTGCCTGTTTGTCTGCCCGACACCAAATTGCCCGACCTACCTCTCACTAGACCTGTCTGCCCCGCTCAATCAGCCTTTCTGCCCGGTCGACCTTTCTGATCTGCTGCGCCCGCTCGTGCTGCTCGGCCGATCAGCGTGCTCCGTCAACACTGTATAAACTACCTTCATCACTTGGCAGAAACCAACCTCTGCTGACAGTTTAAAATTATCCGTCCATATCATCTTTATTATAAATTGAATTTAAATTATGTCCAATTTTAAATTCAACTAAATTTTTAAAATCTCCAACCATATATTATTTTATCTAATAAATTTAATTATTCTATGTGTATTTTATATGAATATCTCTGTCAACTTTTTCGTCCTTCTACAAAAAATTAATCTGAAATACTTAAAAGCATTTAGTTACAAGCAATTTATCATCTTCCTATTTAATAATTATCTTCTTATTATGTCTATTGCTAGTGAATTTATTTCAAAGAAGATAAGGCACTAAGAACTAATAAAGTAGTTGCCTTTACCGTCCAACACGTCTATTCGCCTCCGAACATTTATAAATAAGTCTGGAGATCCCCTTAAATTTCCAGACCTTCTTATTTTATAGATATATATATAGAGAGATAATAAGAAAGATTATATCAGTATTTTTGTTGCTCGATCTAAGTTAAATCTGTATTAATGGAACAACAGATGCCATGTTTTTCCTCTGTCTCGGCTATAGAATTATCCTCTCAAAGTAATTATTCATCTATATATTTTCTTGTTTATCTTTGTTCAAATCAGTATTCTACTTACATTAATTGTTTTTCATGGAGGGAGCCAGACAGGGCGATGGCGGCAGCAACCACAGAGGAAGGTGAAGGAAAAGGAGGGAAAGAAGAGAAGATTGAGCGAGGCACAAGTGAAACTTTTGGAGACGAGCTTTCAGGATGAGAGGAAGCTGGAGTCTAGCCGAAAGGCCTTCCTCGCTTCTAAACTCGGCATGGAGGCCAAGCAAGTCGCCATTTGGTTCCAAAACCGACGAGCCCGGGGCAAGACCGAGCAAGTGGAGGCAACCCACAATGAGCTCAAGACAGCCCACAGTGCCCTCATCGTCGAGAATTGCCAACTTGAAGCTCAGGTAACAAAGTTTGGTGTGATATGATAAATCCAAATTAAATATGTTGATTTACTTGTAGAATTTCGAACATTTGTAGGTGTTGGAACTGAGAGAGAAACTTTGCAAAGTGAAAGAGGAGATTAGGAAGCTATCATCGTTAGGCATCAATGGAGGAGCTTCCGGCCGCAACAACATCGAGAAAAGCTACGGCAGCACAAGCTCATCCTTCTCGGTCGGAGATTCGGGGGTGGAAGTAGAAGCCAACATGATATACATGCATAACGAGTGCAACAATTTGTACTGTTTTTAAGGTTTTAAGGATTTATCATTGTTTATTACATCATTTGAGTTATCATTGTAAATTGAGGTTTTAATTTCTACTAAATTATTCTCTCCATATTTGATCAAATTATTCTACAAATATAATAATTTTAAATAAACCTACTATAAATTATAGTAGTTTTGAGCAAAATTACTAAAATAAAAATCTATGCAAGATACAAAAATTAAATGGATCATTATTTTGGTATTCTTAAAAATGGAGTGCTATTTTTTTTAAGGGTAATAAGAGCTACCTTTTGATTTTGTCCCAACAAACAATTTGAAAAGAAAATATATTAGAGAATACCTACTTTGGTCTTTCAAACATAGAGATTCTAGAGCAACCTAGGCATCAAATAGAGAGAATAATAAATACAAAACATTTTAGAGGCATTTTCTATGTTTTTATCACCCGATTCCTCTTGGTTCATCTATTGAGTAAATTCAGAACTGCACCATCTCTTGACTGTGGTGCATGAAGCCATGCACAATAAAGTACTTCTAGATGACAAATTAAAAGATTGCTAGAGCTTTATACAATTAGGGACAAAAAAGAATTCAAAGGTTGCCCATGGAGTGTGACTGTGTGGTTGCTACTTTCTTGCAAGTCACTACTCAACTACAAGTCATCAAAAAATAAGCAATTACTTGTCAAGACCAAACTACTTATCTTGCACCAACTTCAAGAATGCAGGTCCAAAACAGATGCATGAAAGAGAATGCTATGTTTTCCTAAATCTTGTTTGGTAAACATAGGAATTCATATTGACCAGAACAACTTAAAGTATTCTTAAAGACTGAAGCAATATAAAGACATTCCGAGCATTGAGTCATAAAATTGAAGTAGTTAAAGCACGCAGTATAGTTTGACAAGGCAATCAAATGAAGAAAATGAGGTGACAATGAATAATCAGCAACTTTAATTGAACTCTCCTATGATATCTACATAATGTGATGTGACATCAAACCTATACAGGCATTGATAAAGCAAGACTTCTGTGTTTTCATATGCTCTTTGCATCAGAGTTTCAAAGAGCTTCTATTGCTACTGAAGAGGTATTTTCCAAACATGATTTGCATTAGCCTACTTTATCTTTAGAATTAGACAGACAGTTCCTGTTTAGAAATAGTTGTTCATGTTGCATTGAAGCAAGAATGAATAATATGTTTAGAACAATTGAAATGGATCAGGAATTAGTGTTTCAGGAAAGGGGGCACAACAGTTACTCTAAAAGTTTGAGAATAAATCCAGACAACAAGCCTATGATGACCAAAGCTACAGAGCTCTATACAAAGGTCATTGAAATTTTCAAATGTGTCACTTGGCCCAAATGATCCAATCGCATAGGTGCAACAGCAATAGCATCCAAAACCCAAATGAAAAAAATTCACTTGCCTATCACAAAGGCAAAAACTATTCAGGGTAAAATATCACCACTACTTTGACTAGAAGTAGATATGGATATAAAATCATCACATTTGTTTATGATTCTGGCCGAGAAACTTACTCTACTGAGAACACTTCAATTATTTAAAATCATTTACAACTGATGAACTGGAGGATACAGTCAAGAATTCATTGCACAAATCATGCATGTGTTTCCATCTCCTCGACTACAACAATTCTGGCAACTTCAAGGGTCAAGGGTCAAGGATCAAATTGAGACATTTGAAACTTCAAGGTCAAACTAAGACGCATTTGATAGTTATTAGTTTCAAGGGCCCAACTGAGACATTTAAAACTTCTGATGTTAAAGTGAGTTTTGAAATTTCCAGTACCAAGCTAGAATTTCTCAAAAAAAAAAGGAAAATTTGCCAAAAATCTACAAACTTATACAACAAACTAAATCTTAAAGGACTATAGGCTGTCACTTGTCATTTTGTCTGATGATCGGCAATCATGACAAGTTTTCCTAATAGAAATAGATCTCTCGTTCAGAGATTGTGTTCATGCATCCTTTATAGGAACAGAACTGGACCTCCTTAACTCCGGGTGTGGAAGGGATTGTTTGAAAGAAGGTATGAAAAAAGAAGATGTAGAGAGCTGCCTGTGATTCATCGAAATTGAAGATAAACAGCTGAAAGCAGTCGTCAATCTCTGTTTCTCACCATCCTCTGTTTGAGAATCTGAATCATGTTGAACAGCAGTTATTTTAAGGGGCTCAGGTAGGATGAAGTTACAGAGGGAACCTGCGAAGAAATTCATCAAAAGGGACTAAGTATGTCAATAAGATAGATAATATATTGCATGACATTGAGCATAAAGATTAATGATTCAGTTGCTAAATTCATATTAATTATCCAATTAAGGATGCTCTTACGTTGAGGTTCAAGCAAAGTTTCTGAATACAAGCAAGGACATGATTAATAATAGAAGAAAGAGACCTATGTACCTTGAAGCAACAAGGGGCAAACATGTTCTTTCATTGCATGCATATGGATCTTTTTTTTTATGAAGCAAATGACTAAGTGGAAATACATAATCAAAGCTCTGTATATGTATATGCTACTAGTTCTAACATGACAAAAACAAACTGAAAATTTCTACTCAGGTTGTGCCTGCACACTTGTGAGTGGGTGTAGATTAAAAGTAAAAGCAACAAGTGTATCCCCTTTATCTCCTTTTTGTACAATTGCACATGTCCCTTATTGCTTCACATTTCTGGCACTAAAATTTTTGGCTTGAATTTCTTCAATTTATGGTTGTTCCTAATACTTATTTTGTTCCTGTGGCTATTATTATATGATTGAGCAGAAGCTGACTCAGCATTATCTCATTTCTGAGACAACTTGAAATCTGGATTGTTCCACCAATCTCAATTGATTTCCCTAATCTTAATTCACATATAATGCCAATAAATTAGGATATCATTGAATCCCTTCTTTCAAAAATAATTTTAAAGTGGCTACTAATCTCTTTAATCTAATTTCATACACAGCATAGTTAAGTGTCAATTAATTTTGAGTTATACACGTTTAGTAGGTTACAGAAACAAACTGGAACAGTTTAGGGCAACCATAAATACAGAATTTATTGAAGATAAGTAGTCACAGTTTGAATTGGAGGGAGCTATACCAATCCTAGCAAGTCGATTCACCCATTTAGGAATAGAGTTACCAGTCAAATTATAACAGATATCTTGACAGAAGTGGTTGCAGTTCTTTGTGATCAAGTGGTAAGTGTCTCCATTGTAACTTCCAGACTGAATTTCCACAAACTCTCTAATGTTTAAAGGGTCTAAACATGTTGTCCCCATGAATATTGATTTCCTAAATTGGTAGCCTGGACATTGGCGTGGCTCAACCTCAAATACTCCACTTGTTGGATAATCATGTGCTCCAAATGCATATTCGACCCCATGAACTGCAAGAATATATTCAAATAGAGAGGTAAATTTGATATTAATAGCTGACAGGAGAATGCTTATAAATCAAGAATCTTAAGAGAAACTCAAGGAAAAAAGACTTCTTCTGTAAAATTCACTCGTAGGTAGTGAAACAATCAGAAATCAAGGAAATATACAGAGGTAATCAAGCACTGAGATTTTTCTGTAGTCATAAATTATGTAATTTTTATTATACAGAAAAGATCTTCCTGTTCGTACCAAAATAGTTTGTTTTGGTATTTAGTTTAGTAACATTGAGTGATCTTTTACAATGTTTTGATTGGATCCTTTGCAAAATATGCAGTGTGATCTTGTTGTCTGGATTTTATGATATATTGCTTTGAATTTTTTTTATCAAAAATACCCTTGTAAGTCGTAACTTTGATGTGAACCAATAATGTAGATAGACTTTCTTGGTTAGTAATCAAGGCCTTAGTTTGCCAAGGAAAGGAGCCATACTTCTAGACATAAGCCAAAACAATACTTGTTTGTTGTCATTTTATGGTTAGAGTGCCTCTATAGTTACCCAACATCTAGAAGCAATTATTTGTAAGGGAGTAATCTATCAGTAAATTCTTACACCAGTTCTGTTGCAATGAAGCAGATGTGAAGCTTGAAATTCCATCTTGGTTCAGGCAGTCTTGATGACACAGCATGTATCATGCATGCAAGTTCCACCTAAAAAGGAAACTTTTTTTATTCTTGAAAGGCACTTAAACTACTTAGCAGTCATCTGACAAGCAGAAAAGAGGAACTTGAATCACCAGGCCTATGTAGGTACACAAAAAAAAAAGGGTAGCCCGATGCACGAAGCTCCCGCCATGTGGGGTCCCGGGGAAGGATCCATTGTATGCAACCTTACCCTACTTTTTGCAAGAGATTGTTTCCAGGATTCGAACCCGTGACCTTTTGGTCACATAGCAACAACTTTACCGTTGCGCCTATGTAGGTACACAAAACCTAATAAATTGTAATCTTACCTGAAGGGCCAGACAATTGAAGGCAAGTCATTTGAACACCATGACCTAGGTAAGATGTTCTCAAGCAGGTTTCAGACATATGCTTGTGCTGAAATCCTCACCACTACTGTCTATAAAGTGTGCTTATCAGTTTACCCAAGTAAATACTATTAACTGTATTATGGTATTGCTTTCCCCCACCCCCCTTTGTTTTCTCATTCTCAAATGTGATACTCTATGATTGGGTACTCTATTATTGGGTCGAAAGCAGCCTCTATCAAACACTAGATCATTTACATATCTAACTAAAGAATTCAAGGTATAGCTACAAATATGAGAAGACAGAGTCAACATTATCTTAACCAATTAAAATTAACCAACATATGTTGTAGTTTATCAGATGGAAGAGTGCAATGAGTTGAATGCAATGTCCATAAACATATACCATGTATTCACATTAATGGAAACTTATGAATGTTTAAGCAAATATCGAAGAATTTTCATTATTAAAATTTTAATAAAGCAACCCATTTATAGATAAGTGTATCCATAAAAACTCTTTCAACAGTATTAGTAAATAGTACCTTCAACACCTGTGTGAAATATCCCAAGGCCTGCCCAGTACATGTAGCCATTTATCGGTGTCAAGTCATAAACATTCAGATAAACTGGGGCATCTCCTGATGTTTGGCTGCCTAATCTAACTTGTGGGAACAAACAAAAATGCGTGGTTGTTCTACTTAGTCGAAAAGGCAAGAAGGATTTCTTCCCCTTCTTTAAGCTTGACTTCATGTTCCTGCATTCAAGGAAAAAAGGAGGAAAAGTTGAAAACACAGGCAACCGACTGTAAAAAAAACTAGAAACATTATCTGTTGCTGCACAATCGGTGAAACTTAGACATAGATGAATTATTCAAACAACAATTGTTGAACAAACAATGCTGAAATTTCCAATTCTAAAACCACAAGAGAGAAGAAAAGTTTCTGGAAGAAATTGACAGATCAGCTTCTCATGCGAAAAGCATTTGGACATTAGGAAGCCCACTTGTCTCAGGCGAACGCAATAAGATCTTCCCAAGAATCAAGATCCAGCTAAGACGTTGCCAGTCGAAAGGTGAAACGGGATAACCGATGATGCTTAAACGAAGAGAAAATAAATGACTCCGGGAAGCCCAAGGAATCAATGCATGCAATAGAAATAAACTTAATGAGCAGTTGCCAGCAAGCGTAAGCATCGAAAAACTTGAGTGCGAAAGGGGAAAAGCGCATAACAACAACTAGAAAGATTAACCTTTCCGAAGATCTGAGCAACATGGAACCCCCATAAAACATGGCCAATCGATAAACATTGCCAGTAAAAAAAGGCTTGATGACAGCATTCGAACGCCAAACGCAGCAAGAAGTATTAATCTAAGGTTCATGAACTATATACATCACAAGGCATAAATGGAAATTAGGAAAAGTTCTATTTCTTTGATCAAATCCACGTCCTCGAAAACTAAACACGATTTTTATCTAACAACATTCAGGAAGCGGAGCAAAAAAAACGACGATATCCAAATCTTAACTGAAACCCACACGAAATCCTACTAAAGGAAGAATCTTTCTCCGAATCATCGAACACATCCAATCAAACAAGTTCCTCAAGGACCTAAATTGCAAGAGAAAACAAGAGACAAACAAGGCAACAAGGTACCCTTGTCCAAGAAAACCCAGCGATCAGGTCATCGGCCGCCGCCAAATCGCGCAAGGAAAAGCCTCCATTTTGAGAATTGGAGTGAACACCCGTCTTCTCCTGGACAGCAGTCTTCGGGGGAGACAGAGATAGGGTTCGGGAGGAGATCTGACTGCCGCCTCCCCCGAGATGCGATTTCTGTCTTCCAGCTGCTGCGATCGAGGGAGAGGAGAGAGAGAGAGCTTGGCTGTCTTTCTGTTGGCTGTTGGTGCGCAGTGAAATCAGAAAGGCAATGCCACTTGAGAACGCGGTTCTTAAAATATTTTGTTTACACTTGCGACAATTGTATTGATTTTCACTTGCGTTATAAAAAAAAAGACAAAAGTGAGATTTGGTCCTTTAAAAAAAAATCAAACTAATATTAATAACAGTTTTATTCAAAACTAAGACATCCCCAAATAAGAGTTTTTTTTTTCCTTGAGTAGGAGACCTGACCACGGTTCGGAACCGACGGTTTGACGGTTCGGAACCGCCGGTTCGACGGTTCCAAGCAGTTCAACCCTTAACCTTAACCGCCCAAGACGGTTACGGTTCACGGTTCAAGATTAATATGTTAAAAAAAAATTAAAAATTAAAAATTAAACATTAAACATTAAAAATTAGAAATTAAAATTTATTAAAAAAAGGGCTTGCACTTATTTAAATTGCCTACGTATTCCTTTAGGGGAATCAAAGCTCACGTAGTTCTTTTACATTTTTATTCTTTTACATTTTCATTCACTTCCATTTCCTGTTCTTGTCGTATTTGTTCCTTCAGTATCAAAATCTTCAACTTCGTCATCTGAAAGTTGTATTCCTTGGATTCTTTTCTCCGCTCTGGTCCAATCGTCCAGTAATGTTTGGGCTTCCAATGAGTCGGGAGACAAAGTTGATCGTCGGCACTGAACGTCTGCTCCAGACACTGGACAAGTTAAAATTTCTTTTTCGATCACGGAGAGAACGGGAAAGCTTTGAGCCTTCTGTGACCACCACTTTAAGATATCAAAGTTTTCACTATCTGCTTCATTAAAATCAAAAGAAGTCGTAAAATAATTCTCAAGTTCCTGTGTGGAACTTGAGGATCCTCGTGGACGTTTTGTCCGTTCTTTTAATAAGAGTTGTGCTTTTGTAAGTTTTAAATTACTACTAGTAGTTTGTTGAATTTCAGAAATATTAATTTGTGTTCCATATTTTGCATAATATTGATTATAAATATCATATAAATAAATTCTAACATTATATATAATATTAGCTGGATCAGGGAAAGAAGAATCTTTAATTGAAATTAAAGCATCATAATATAAAGTTAACATTTCTTGTAAAACTTCTAATTTAAATCTAGGATCTAAAGGCTAAAGCAAATACAATTAAATAAATTTCAGGAATTAAATAAAAATATTTTTCCCATTTAGTTTTCATAGCTAAGATGCAAGGAGATAAAGATTCATTATTAATATGTTCATTTAAAACTAATACTATATTAGAAAAATTTTCTAAAACTAATTGAGCAGTCACAAATACTACTACAAATATTCCATTGTTGTGAAAATAAATATATATTAGTATTAGTGTTTTGTGCAAAAAATGAACATAATAATTCTTTATATTGAAATGAATCTTGTAATAATTGGTATGTTGAATTCCAACGTGTTGGTACATCACGTGGAAATTTTTTAGGTCTCATTCCATTAATTTTACAAAATCTACCCCATTGTTTCATTATAGATGGATGAGACCATAAATAAGAAATTGCAATTCTAATTGGTTTAATATAACTTTCTAAAATTTTTAAACCATCTTGAACACATAAATTTAAAACATGACATACACAACGAATATGAAAAAATAAACCTCCAATAATAGGTTGACAAACAAATTTTAGATCATCTATACAAGCGGTATTAGAACTAGCATTATCTAATGATATTGAAAATATTTTATGAGTTAAACCATATTCTTCTAAAATTAAACATAATAATTGTGCGATATTATGAGCATTATGTGATTCATCAAAACTCTATAAGCTAATAATCTTTTTGGAGGTTCCAAGAGTTATCGATCCAATGGCAAGTCACACCCATATACGAATGTGTTTCAATGATCACTCCAAATATCGGAACATAAAGAAACTTTATTATCTAATTTACTAAATTCATCAATTAAATTCTTTTTTCCTTGTTTTACTAATTTTTTAATTGTACGAGTAAGTGTAGTCCTAGGAACACGTTTAGCACATGGATTAAGAGATTCTTTACAAAAATCTTCAAATGTGCATTTAGATCCAAAACTAAAAGAAAGATGTTCTACGGAAACAAATTTAGCTAATGATTCTCTTAATTTATTATCCGAATATAAAAATAAACCGGAATCGGTACTACCGCTAGTTGAAGAAAATCTTGATAATTGTGTTTGAGAACGGTCGAGTCCATATTCCGTCGGGTGCTTCATTTCTACATATCGTTTCAACGACCCATAGCCACCGCCGACTTGGAATTTGTAGGAAGCATTGCAGTGCTTACATTTTGCACGCATTTCTCCCGACGGAAGAGTGACCTTCTCAAAATGTTTAGTAAAAATAGAAGACTTTAGAGGAGGAAGTTCCCGAACCTTAGAAGTAATTGCATCAGTACTTCCTTGTGTTTCGGGTGTCGGATTCGGAAGATGCTCGATCTCATCATCGGTGGATTGAATGTTGGGGTTGGGGTCCTCCTCCCGCGGATTCATTATTTGCTTTCCCTTCCGAGCTCGAGATGATGCACCTCCGCGGCCTCCTTCCATTGTAATTGAAAATTGAAAACGAAAGCGTGTAGAGATTAGAGAATACGAAAATGAGATTAAGAGTAGAGAAGATGTGTGTGAAAAATGATGAAATGAGCTCTCTATTTATAGAGTTTTGATAGTAACGGACACTAAATCATAGCCATTGATCAAAAAACGATCAAATGATCCTAACCGTTGAAAAAAAATACCTAAAAAACCCTCCCAACGAACCGCCGGTTCAACCCGCCGGTTAACCGACGGTTCGCCGATTTTTACACCCAATGAACCAGAACCGGCCCGACAACTTGCCGGGCCGATTCTGATTCGACCCGGCGAACCGGGTCAACGGGCAACCGGCCCGTTGACCCGATTACCGGCCCTAGCCAGGTCCGGGCCAGACCCGGCCCGTGGTCGGGTCTAAGTAGGAGTGGTTATATTTCTTTATTTACATAAGAGGGTATCCTAATTTTAAGTATCCTAATTTTAAAATTATTAAAAAGAATATCAAAAATAATATTATCTTTTCTTACCTTTTCTGTCCATCTCATAAATCCTCTCTTGTCTTACCGTTTTCTAAAACATCCTTTCTATCCAAAATTAAAAAAAAAAACTTGATATGGGAAGAACATCAAAAAAACTAATGTTATTCCTTCCTATCTCTACCACTAACCTCCTAAATCTTCTCTCTCTCATCATTTTCCAAAGTATCCCTTCTTTTCAGAATTAAAAAAAGGTATGATATATGATCATATCAGACCCAACTCTACCACTAACCTCCTAAATCTTCTCTCTCTCATCATTTTCCAAAGTATCCCTTCTTTTCAGAATTAAAAAAGGTATGATATATTCTCATATCAGACCCAACGTTGGGTCTGATATGATCATATATCAAGTCCACGGTGGACTTAATATTTTTCCATATCAGGCTTACTATGAGCCTGATATGGTCTAATATCAAGCCTTCTATGGACTTGATATCTTCCATATTAGGTCCAACCTAAACTTGATATTTTCCATATCAAACTCACACTGGACTTAATCTTTTTCCACATCATGCATGTTGGGCTTGATATCGTCCCCTCGGGGCGATGCGATGGTTAAGACATGGGGTGTTGCAACATGAGGTCTTAGGGTCGAAACTCAGCGTGACCGAGCATAACCTCCGCTATGTCTTGGTCATTTGTACTAATGGCTAGTAGTCACCCGTGATTTACCTCCTCCGTGTTGGTCTAGGGACGAGTTGACGAAGATGCTGGGAGTAAACGAATCACCTTTTGTCAATATGTTGGGCTTGATATCTATATTAGATATCAAGTCCAGTATAGGTTTGATATTTTTTTTCATATGACTCATATATTAAAAAATAGTTTGAGATTTAAAAGATTGACAAGAGACACAGGAATTAAATAATAATATTCTTAGATTTTTTTATAATTTTAAAATTAAGATGTTGCTTTTGATAAATAAGGAAAATCGTTTTTTTATATAATCTAACAATGTTAGATTATTCATTATAAACACTTTTTATTTATTTTAATGATCAATAAAAAAAATTTGGGCAAATGGATACTCCCAAGAGCATCCGTATTTGTACGAATTAATCTTCATTGATTAACATTTCAACTCCTCAAAAAGTATGGAATCACCGTACCACATACTCATTCTATTAAAACCTTCCCATTATTAATACACACCTACATTTATTTAACAGCAACTCTAGTTATTTATGAGTTTTACTGTCTGCTATTCTTATTTTATAATAAATAAATATCTTTTCATTTTTTACTTTCAATTTTAAAAATTAATATTATTTAAAATAATTATAATATTTTAAAAAATTAATTTAATTTAATTTCTATTTAAAATATTATTTAAAAATTTTAAAATTATTAAAGAGTGGCTATTTACTAAATATTATTATTTAAAAATATAAATCATTATTATTTAAAATAACATAATATTATTACTTTTAAGTTTAAATTAATGTTTAATTTATTAAATTGATCATGTCCGAACGCTGAATCAATGGACGCTGGGCACGTGGCGCTCTCCGCGTTGCTGACGTAGATCCCCGACCGATCGTACGGTCCTCCGGCGAACCTGCAGGAAAGTCGGGCCGGGAAGGGGTTCCCGGCGACGACCCTCCAACGCTCAAATCAGGCAAGCAGACAACGAAGAAGTGGCTCCAAATGCCGTAGAATGCGTACCTCAGGCGAAGTGTGAGGCTCCTTGTATAGAGCTGTGGAGGAGCTCACACACACATATAGAGGCGAATACGTGTCCTTAGCCCATACCTCGGTATGTGCTTGTCAGACAAGCTTACCTGACACCATACTGCTACAGTCCGAGCACGTCTCTGATGTGACAAGGGAACCCTCTGTCATAAGATCCTGCGTATGGTCAAATCGTCGAACATACCCACTGTCAGAAGATGTTCCTTTGTCCTTTTGTCTCCTCACTCCATGCCGAGTGTCCGGTCGGTCGCAGTCCCCTTGCATCCGGGCAGTCATATGTGTTGGTCCACTTGGGAGGTCCTAGTAGTGTACTTTGTGGAGACTGTTCGCAGTATTGCTATTTTATGCCTTCGGCCGAGCGGGCCACCCGCTCGGCCATACGTCCCTGTTCAACATGAGCGTCGGAACCCTGACTTCTCGCCGGGTGCCTTTTACTCCGATGAGATCCCGTTCGACCGACCGGTCTCCCCTTCTCCGGTCGGCCATTCGACCCTTTGACTTTTATGTGGCGTTGACTTTTTTACAAAGTGGGTTCCCTATCCTTATCACCATATCATTAAACTAGCCTTGGGGATTTTAATTTCATTTAAATTTAAATTTCGTAAAAAAATATTCTTATTAAATGAAATAGCCATTGACAATTTTTTAAAATTTTTTTAATAAAACGAATTGCTCTTTTTATGATTAAAAAAATAAATAGATAAATAATTAGACGGCTCTTTTTAAAATAATTTTAAAAAAAAAATAATTGGGAGAATGTGTAACTTTATCCCACTCCACATTCTCGTAGGGAGCAGAAAAAAAAGGATGGATCATTTATAATTATACTCAAATAGTAGTTACAATCTAAGTATAATTAATCATGTCAGGTTATATTTTGGGTCAGGAATTTTCGGTTATTCATTTCGATTCAAATTATAATATGAGGAAACGATGAACCCAGAAAAAAATCATAATCAATTATGATCGAATCGTAATCACAATCTAACTATAATTACAAATGATTTATTCTCTAATCCACCTTGTTTTTTCAATGCTAAGATGCTTGTGTTACATACGCCTACAACCACACCAGTCTAGATTAACAAATTAATAGTACTTAATTTCTAGACTGTCACATCAATTGAAATTATTAATGTATGCATCCAGATTGACACACATATTATTTGATGTTATTAAGCACGTATTATTTGATTAATCATCAACCAATGCGGTGCCCTAAACAGAATTAATTCTTAGGGCTATAAATGAATCAAACATTTGTGAATAAGTTTGATATTCAACTTGTTAAAAATTTATTTATGTTCATTCAATATACATAAGATTAATTAAATAAACAAACTTGAACAACTTGTTAAATTAAACAAACAATCTTGTATATATATATATATATATATATATATTCAACTCGTTAACGTTCGTAAATAATGTTCATGAATAACATTCGTGAACTATGTTCATGAACCCATTTATTAATAAATTTTTTTTTAATATGCTAAAAAATAATAAAATAAATAAATAAATAAGTTTAAATTATAAAATGTAATAACCAATCAACAAACTAAAAGTTTCAAACAATCAAATAAGCTTGATAATATCTAAACAAACCAAGATCGAACCAAGCTCAAGCCAAGCTCGAACTAAGCTCAAGCCAAGTTTGAATTAAGAGTTCGATAACATCTAAATAAGGCAAGTTTTTAAATAAGCTCAAACTCATAAAAAAAAAAATCAAGTCAAGTTTGAACAATCATTTCAAAAGCTTGGTTCATTTTAAGCTCAGCTCAACTCGATTCGATTAGCTTATCAAATAAACTTGAACACCCTATGATCCTGTCCGAAACCTGAATCAACGGACGCTGGGCACGTGGCGCTCTCCAAGCGGCTGACGTAGATCTCCCGACTATCCGCCCGGACCTCCGGTGAACCTGCACAGAAGTCGGACCGGGAAGGGGTTCCCGGCGACGACCCTCCGACGCTCAAGTCAGACAAAGCTCAACAACGAGAAAGTGGCTCCAAGAATCGTAGAACGCGTACCTCCGGCGAAGGATGAGGACCCTTTATATAGGGCTGTGGAGAAGCGAGTGTACACATACCGAGGTGTACACGTGTCCTCAGCCCATACCCCAGTAAGGGCCTGTCAGTGAGCTTACCTGACCCCATACTGCTACAGTCCAAGCACGTCTTCGATGGGACAGCGGAACCCCCTGTCGTAAGATTTGGAGTATGGCCTAAACGTAGAACATGCCCGCTGTCAGAAAAAGATATCCCTTGTCCTTTTCCCCTTGCTCCCGGCCGGGCGTCCGGCCGGCCAGCATCTGCCTTACGTCCGGCCGGACACATATAGTGGTCTACTTGGGAGATACTCGGTGATGTGCTTTGTGGAGACTGTTAGCAGTATGCTATCGTATGTCTTCAGCTGAGCATGTCATCCGCTCGGCCTTACAATCCTGTTCGATGAGCGTCGGAACCCTAACTCCCCGCCGGGTGCCTTTGACTCCGCTGGGACCTCGCTCGGCCGACCGGTCTCCTCTTCTCCGATCGGCCGACCGATCCCCTCTTCTCCGGTCGGCCGTTCGGCCCTTTGACTTCCACGTGGCGTTGACTTCCCTCAACGGGGGGGCCCTCCTCTTATCGTCGGATCACTTGCCTCCCCTTCAAGTCTAGTCGAAGGAGGCGATTAGTCTGACTGACTAGACCGTCAGTTTAGCCGAGCGGCGCGCTGCAACAACCATCCGCTCGAAAATCAAGGGTAGCCAAAACGCCAGTCAACGCCACCGTTACTCAGCATCTCTTCGAATTTTCCGCCAATCTTCATCATTAAGGTCTAGCACGTGCGCATTAAATGCGTTCCAGTGGTTGAATGCCACGTGGCGATGCTGCCGTCATCGTGTGGCGGTGGCATGGTGTCATAATGGGATCGAGGCGGTTCGAAATGAACGGCGCGATGAGTGCTCCGATTCTCGCGACCTGGATCTAACGGTTGAGGCCGCTCGGGCTCCACACTATGAAAAGCTTCGTTCTCTCTTCGCCGCACTATTGCTTTCGCGTGCCCTCAACTTCTCGCGTTCCAGTTCCCCGGCAATCTCCTTCTTCTGGTTTCGGCAATCTCCGGTGCTCTTTTCTTCAATCTTCCTCTTCGTTGCAAGGTTCTCTTTCTTTCCCTCTTTGCTTCCGGTGTTTTCTTTACATTTCCTTCCAAGTTTCCATCTTCGGGACACTGTTCTGTTGCCATTTCGCTTTTATCTTCTACTTCATCTTTTTTGGTTTCGTCCGCTCGGATAATGGCTAGTTCTTCTCATCCTGAAGACCAATCCCTCGGCCCTTGGTACACCACCATGCAGTCACGATTCGATCGGCGTGACTTTGATATTCTGACCGATAATTTTGAAATCCCCGGTGATTTTGAACTTCTGTTAGCCGGTCCCTCCGCTCGGCCACACAAGCCATCGCGCGGAGCTTTCTGTGTCTTCTGCGACCAGTTTACTGCCGGTCTGTGTTTCCCTGTACATCCCTTCATTGTAGATGTCTGTAACTTTTTTGGTGTTCCGCTCGACAGTCTAGTACCCAACACCTTTCGCCTTCTCTGTGGTGTTGTTGTTTTGTTCAAGATCCACAACATCCCCCTCCGACCGGAGGTCTTTAATTATTTCTATTACCCCAAGCAGTCCGAGCCGGGCACCTTCATGTTCCAAGCTCGGCCCGGCTTAGTCTTCTTCAATAAACTGTCTTCTTCTAATAAACATTGGAAGGAGTATTTTTTCTATATTCGTATGCCTGATCAGGCCAATTTCCGGACCAAGTGGCAGGTCGACCTACCCCTCACTCCTGAGCTGAAGAAGTTCAAGACCCGACCGGACTACCTCCATGCTGCAAATATGCTAGCCGGTCTGCGGCTTGACATCAATAAGCTTCTGCACGAAGGAGTGATGTACATCTTCGGCCTGAGTCCCATATGGACTCCTCTTCCGAGCAGCTTCGGTAAGAATTTTACTTGGGCATATGCTTTGATTGCTAACTGATTTCTCTTCTTTCCTTTGCAGCGGACATCGTCATGGAGTCGGTAATGGCCGGCATTTTGAAGAAAAAGGCGGCAACGCTCGAAGCCGCGGCAGCAAAGGAGATGGAAGCGCTCGGCATCCAGCCGGTCGGCTCGCATGAAGAAGAGAGTGGGACACATGCCGGGGAGTCGGCCGCTCAGGCTTCTCTCCCAGAGCCAATGGCTGGAGCAACCATCAGCCATGAGCCTTCCGCTCGGGGTGACGGCTCAGCTCCGGAAGAAGAGCAGCCTATCCCGAAATGGCACCGAGCGGAGACTCCCGTCCGCTCAGCCACATCTGTTGTTAAACCCTCCGCCCGAGCCACCGCAAGTGCTCGGGGAAAGGATCCGGAGGTCGAAGCCATTTCGTCCAATCGGACTCCTTCGGGATGGGACGAGCCGGCGGTCCCTATTGAGGTCATTCCAGTCAGCTCCCTTCCGCCCGCTCCTCAACCAGTCCAGCGTTCAACCATTCGATCTCAGTTTTCGGCGCCGGCCTCTGATCCTCTTCCGACCGGCGGTCAGACGACCCCAGGTCATGGCCGCACGATACAAGTCACTCTTCATCTTCCAACTGAAGAGTTGCTGCCAGAGGCCGACCAACCGACAGCGCCCGAGCATACCATCACTTTGAAGGGTCCATTAGCTGAGATGTGGACCGACGCTCGGGCACACGTCGCTCTGATCCCCCTCCGAAATTTGGCCAATAGCCATATGCAGCAGGCCACGGGGGTAAGTTTATTTTCTCCCAAGTTTTGTATGCATTCCTTCCGATCGGCCAATAACAACTTCTTATTTTTGTCAGAGATGGGTGGAGGAAATTGCTGTCTCCAACCGCCTGGCCTTGGTAGATGAAGAACTGAGGCAACTGAAGGCGGCAGTCGGTCCGTCCGGCTCTCAAGGCCCTTCGTATGCCGAGCTGCAAAAGGAGCTGAAGAAAACTCAAGATTTGTTGGCGGCCGAGCAGAAGAAGACGGCCGATCAGGCCCACGCCTTGGCCGAGTCCGAGCGACAGGTCAAATCACTTGACACAAAAATAACCCTGGTCACTACTCGCAAAAACACAGCCATCTCCGACCTGGAGAAAAAGAATGTGGAGGCTCGGGGTCTAGAGCAGAAAGTAAAGGAGCTGATGGACCAGCTTGATGGCGAGAAGGCAGGCCGCTCGGCTGATGCAGTCAAGCATACAGACGAGCTGAAAACTCTGCAGGAGTCCCTCGCTGCTTCTCAATTGGCCTTCAAAGAATACCAAGAGGCCGAACCGAGCCGGGTCGCTACTCTGAGACAAAATTACATCCGCTCGCCTGAATTTTCAGAGAAGGTTTGCGAGCGGATGTATACAGCCTTTGACCTTGCCATGACCGCCACCACCACATATCTGAAGTCTAAGGGTCTTCTTCCGGACTCCACTACTATTCCGGCCGGCGATCAAGTGGCGCTCCTGAACAACATTCCCAAGGACCTTTACGATTATATTGAGTAGACGTTTTTATATGTAATTAGGTCGTTCAGCCAAAAAATGATCCTTTTTTGTACTTAAGCCGTTCGGCTTAAAGTTTTATTTTTAATGCAATGCTTTCCTTTCGCGTACTTTGCCCGTTTGCTAGCCAATGTGTGTTGTCCGCTCATCTATTATCACACCTCTGGTATCCGAAAGGGAATTTTACAAAGTAGTTGGCGTGACCCTTCCGCTCGGCTAAATATGTAATATTCCGCTTTGATGGCAGAGATCACTCGCTAGATGCCGATGAAGTACCTTTGGGTACAGAGCCGAGCAGATCGGATAAAGGAGCGGTCGAACGACATTGACGCTTTGATGGTAGAATTCCTTGGACACTTGCCGTCCTTATTGCCCTCTTCCGCTCAGAGAGTTTATAGACGCCGGCTCGTCTCTCGATTTTTAACGTCGGGGCTCGACGGTCTTTCGCTCGGCTTATTTATAGACGTCGGCTCGTCTCTCGATATTTAACGTCGAAGCTCGAAGGTCTTCCGCTCGGCTTATTTATAGACGCCGGCTCGTCTCTCGATATTTAACGTCGAAGCTCGACGGTCTTCCGCTCAGAGGGTTTATAGACGCTGGCTCGTCTCTCGATTTTTAACGTCGGAGCTCGACGGTCTTCCGCTCGGCTTATTTATAGACGTCGGCTCGTCTCTCGATATTTAACGTCGGAGCTCGACAGTCTTCCTCTCGGCTTATTTATAGACGCCGGCTCGTCTCTCGATATTTAACGTCGGAGCTCGACGGTCTTCCGCTCGGCTTATTTATAGACGCCGGCTCGTCTCTCGATATTTAACGTCGGAGCTCGACGGTCTTCCGCTCGGCTTATTTATAGACGCCGGCTCGTCTCTCGATATTTAACGTCAGAGCTCGACGGTCTTCCGCTCGGCTTATTTATAGACGCCGGCTCGTCTCTCCATATTTAACGTCGGAGCTCGACGGTCTTTCGCTCGGCTTATTTATAGACGCCGACTCGTCTCTCGATATTTAACGTCGGAGCTCGACGGTCTTCCGCTCGGCTTATTTATAGACGTCGGCTCGTCTCTCGATATTTAACGTCGGAGCTCGACGGTCTTCCACTCGGCTTATTTATAGACGCCGGCTCGTCTCTTGATATTTAACGTCGGAGCTCGACGGCCTTCCGCTCGGAGGGTTTATAGACGCCGGCTCATCTCTTGATATTTAACGTCGGAGCTCGACGGCCTTCCGCTCGGAGGGTTTATAGACGCCGGCTCGTCTCTCGATTTTTAACGTTGGAACTCGACGGCCTTCCGCTCGGAGGGTTTATAGACACCGGCTCGTCTCTCGATTTTTAACGTCGGAGCTCGACGACCTTTAAGGCTAACTTTAACGCTGCCGTTCGGCGAAGCTATTTGTCATTCTTTAATCATTTTTGCTTCCTGCATTACAAACATAGGCGACCCAAGTATATGTAAAATTACATCAGCGCACCTCTTACCCAGCTCGGTACGGCTGGAGATGATTCGCGCTCCATGGTCGTCCCAGCTGTCGCCCGTCTTTATCCTCCAAATAATAAGCGCCCGAGCGGAGCTTCTCAATGATTTTGAAGGGGCCTACCCAGGGAGCCTCCAGTTTGCCGACGTCGCCGACCGGCTTTACTTTTTTCCAGACAAGGTCGCCCACCTGGAATGATCTGGGGATTACGCGCCGGTTGTAATTCTGCTTCATTCTTTGCCGGTACGCCATCAGCCGGACGGACGCCTTGGCTCGCTCTTCTTCGACCAAATCCAGCTCCATGTTCCTCCGCTCGGCGTTATCATCATCATAATTCTAGATCCGGGCGGACTCGACGCCAACTTCGACAGGAATAACCGCTTCGCCGCCATACACCAGATGGAAAGGCGTGACGCCCGTTCCTTCCTTTGGAGTGGTTCGGATGGCCCATAGAACGCCCGTCACTTCATCTACCCAGCTTCCTCCCAAATGGTCGAGCCGAGCGCGCAGAATACGAAGAATTTCCCAATTGGCTACTTCGGCTTGACCATTGCTTTGGGGGTATGCCACGGACGTGAAGTGTTGCTTAATGCCATAGCTTTTGCACCAATCTTCGAGCAACTTTCCCGTGAATTGCCACCCGTTGTCTAAAACAAGTCGACGAGGGATGCCGAACCGACAGATGATGTGTTGCCAGATGAACTTCTTGACCATCTGCTCGGTGATCTTGGCTAGCGGCTCGGCCTCCACCCACTTGGAAAAATAATCAACCGCCACCAGTAAAAATTTCCGCTGTCCGGTCGCCATAGGAAACAGACCTACAATATCCATTCCCCATTGGTCGAACGGACAGGATACAGTAGCTGCCTTCATTTCTTCCGCCGGTCGGTGAGAGAAATTATGATACCTTTGGCAAGATAGGCATGTCGCCACGATCTGAGCGACGTCTGCTTGTAGGGTTGGCCAGAAGTACCCGGCCAGCAAGACCTTTTTGGCCAACGATCGTCCGCCCGGATGCCCTCCGCACAATCCTTGATGCACCTCTTGGAGGATGTTGTTGGTTGCTACTCGGAAAACCTAGAGGTTCCACTGTACAAAAATTTTGTACAAAGGTCTGAACCTTTTCCTAGCTACCATGTGTTCTTTTAAATTAAATTTTGGATCGCCTACGGAACTTAACACGTTTGATCCAAAACTTAATCTATTCGTTCTTTTAGGTTTTGACTTGGGTCTCCTGCGGAACTTAACACGTTCGACCCAAATCACCTTAAGTTATTAATTCCATTAAATATTAATTTCTATAATTGGTTCCCAGTACTGACGTGTCGAGGCACATGGCCTTCTTGGATATGGGGGCAACCACCACCGACTAGACAAAACCTTTTATGGAAAGCTAATATTTAATTTCCTAAAATAACTTTAGGTTAACCGAAAAGAACAATCAAATCACAAGGAAAAGAAAAACAAAAGAACACTATATCGAAAACAAATTCGAAACACTAGAATCGTATGCCTCTTGTATTTAGTATTTTTCCAAAGAAATAAAACTAATATGATGCGGAAAAAAATTACTAGTTATACCTTTCTTTTGAAGACAAAAACCTCTTGATCTTCTACTGTATTCCTCTTCTAACCTCGGACGTTGTGTGGGCAACGATCTTCCGAGATGAGAACCACCTAGGCACCTTCTTCCTTCTTCCTTCAAGTTTCGGCCAAGCACAAGAACTTTCAAAGGATGAAGAATTTTCCACCAACCAAGCTCCAAGGGATGCATGCTTTCTCTCCTTCTTCTCCTTCCTTGATCCGACCACATCCTCCAAGCTCCAAGAGATGATAGATTTCGGCCACAACAAGAAGAGAGAAGAGAAAGAGAAGGGTCGGCCACCACACCAAGGAAAAGAGGGAGAAAAATAGAATAGAGTCCTTCGCCTTTTATAATCCTTGGTCTTGGCAAATAAGGAAAATTTAATAAAAACTTCCTTAATTCTTTTGCCATTGAAAAGAAAATTTTATTTAATTAAAATAATTTTCTCTTTCAAATTACGTACAATGGCCGGCCACAACAAATAAAATCTCCAAGCAAATAAAATTTTAAACACCAATTAAAACTTCCTTATTTGCTTCCGGAAATTTATAAAAATTTCTCTAATAATTTTATCCCTTCATGATTGGTTTATAAAAAAGAAATTTAATAAATTAAAATCTTTCTTTTAAACATGTGGATAAAAAGAAAGTTATCTCTATAAATTAAAATCTCTTTTAATCTACAAATAAGGAAAGATATCAAATCTTTTCTTAATCTCTTGTAGAAACTTATAAAAGAAAATATTTAATTTTAAACTCTCTTTTAAATCATGAACATGATTAAAAAGGAAAGTTTTCTTAAAATTTAAAATCCTCCTTTAATCAACAAATAAAGAAAGATTTCAAATTTTAAACTCTCTTTTAAACATGTAGATGATTTACAAATAAGGAAAGTTTTTACCAAGAATTAAACCCATCCTTTTAAACTACAAATAAGGAAAGAGATTAATCTCTTCTCTTAATCTTTGTAGAAAGTTATAAAAAATTTTAATTTTTAAACTCTCTTTAAAATCATGATATCCACATAAAATAATTTTAATAAAAATCATTTTAATATTCTAGTGGCCACCTAAGCTTGGGACCAAGCTTTGGCCGACCACCTCATCTTGGCCGTCCCTAGCTTGGGTTCCAAGCTAGCTTGGCGGCCCCATTGGATGGGTAAGAAGGTGGTATCACGGTGGGTATAAATCTCTATATACGGAGGCTACGATAGGGACCAGAGGAGGAATTGGTTTTGGTCTCCGATAAAATTAAGCATCCGTGCTCACCCCGAACACACAACTTAATTTTATCAATAATAATTCATTCCAAAAGAGAACTATTATTGAACTACCGCACCAATCCCAAATTACATTTTGGGCTCCTTCTTATCATGAGTGTGTTAGTCTCCCTGTGTTTAAGATAACAAATGTCCACTAATTAAGTAAGTTACTAACAACTCACTTAATTAATATCTAGCTCCAAGAGTAGTACCACTCAACTTCATCATCATGTCGGACTAAGTCCACCTGCAGGGTTTAACATGATAATCCTTATGAGCTCCTCTTGGTGACATTCTCAACCTAGATTACTAGGATACAGTTTCCTTCTATAATCAACAACACACACTATAAGTGATATCATTTCCCAACTTATCGGGCTTATTGATTCATCGAACTAAATCTCACCCATTGATAAATTAAAGAAATAAATATCAAATATATGTGCTTGTTATTATATTAGGATTAAGAGCACACACTTCCATAATAACTGAGGTCTTTGTTCCTTTATAAAGTCAGTATAAAAGAAACGACCTCTAATGGTTCTACTCAATACACTCTTAGTGTACTAGTGTAATTATATAGTTAAGATAAACTAAAACCTAATTACACTACGACCTTCCAATGGTTTGTTCCTTTCCATCATGGTCGTGAGCTACTGTTTATAATTTATAAGGTACTGATAACATGATCTTCTGTGTGTGACACCACACACCATGTTATCTACAATATAAATTAATTGAATAACTACATTTATCACAAATGTAGACATTTGACCAATGTGATTCTTATTTCTAGATAAATGTTTTATACTAAAAGCTAGGCTTTTAGTATACATTCTAACAATCTCCCACTTGTACTAAAAGACTAAGCTGCAATATCTGCTGCCATACATCTGATTCTCATGCCTTTCAAAAAGCTCTTGCCTTAAGGACCTTAGGTTATCATCTGATGCAATCTAGGCGGCAACAACTTCTCATCGTTATACAATTTCTCGTATTGGGTAGTACTTGCGCTCTATTGTGTTTACTTGCCTTATAGACTCATGGTTTCTTCAAGTTTGCTACTGCACCATTATTATTACAATAAATTGTAATAATCTTTGGACAAACTAGAAATCATATCTAAGTCTATCTTGAGGTTATTTAAGTCATTCAGTTTTTATGGCTACCTTAGAGGCTTGTCATATACTCAGCTTCTATGGACTATGGTGGAGTCCAGAAAAACACCTATGCTTATCACTCTTCCATAGTTATGACTTTTCCTCCTAAAGTAAACACAAAACCCCGAGGTCGACTTATTATTGTCCCTATCCGATTGGAAGTCAAAATCCGTGCAACCTACAGGAACCAAATTAATTGCCTTGTAAGCTAGCATATAATCTCTAGTGCCTCTAAGGTACTTTTAATATATGCTTTACTGCAGTCAAATGTCCTTGTCTAGGGTTACTTTGATATCTGCTAACTATGCCCTTGGCAAAACAGATTTCTGATCTCGTGCATAGCATACATTAGGTTGTCTAACTGCCGAAGCATAAAGAACTGCCTACATGTCCTCAATCTCCTTTGATGTCATCGTAGGCATCTCTTTAGATAAAGTCACTCCATGCTTAAAAGGTAAGAAACCTTTCTAAGAGTTTTGCATGCTAAAAACGAGCAAGGATTTTTCCGATGTATTAAGCTTGGGATAAGTAATATATATTTTTTTCTTGCGATCCCTTATTTCTTTGATCTCAAAAATATATACATTCTCCCAAGTCCTTTATATCGAATTATTTGGACAACCATACCCTTACTTCCGACAACATTTTAATATTGTTTCCAACTACCAAAAATGTTATCTACGTATAGTACAAGAAATACCACCACGTTTTCATCACACCTTTTGTATACACAAGACTTATCCGGTTACTAAATAAATCCATAGGTTTGGATTACTTTGATAAACCGGATGTTCCAAGACCTTGAAGCTTTGCCTCAGTCCATAGACTGATTGAGCTTGCACACAAGATGCTCTTAGTCCTTTGCAATGAATCATTCTGGTTGCTTTATATGGATGATTTCTTCAAGACTTCCATTAAAGAATGCTGTCTTACTTGCCAAATAGATAAAAGAATCCAGATAGAATTAATCATGGCTACCAGTGAAAAAGTTTCCTTTTTCATCAAGCCTTGCTTTGAAAGTTTCTACTTTCCTGTCTATTCCTCTTTTCCTATTATAGACCTTTTTACACCTAAAGGCTTTTACACCATTTGGTGTTTCTACAAGCTTCCAGATTTTATTAGAATACATATATTCTAATTCTGTTATTCATTACTCTTTGCCAAGATGTTGCATCTTTATCTTGGAGTGCTTCGTCATATGTCCGGAGATCAGGTTCATGTCCTCCAGGGATCGAGTCCAAAAACTCTCCCAAAACATGAATCCTTTTAGGTTGCCTAACAACCCTCCCACTGCGACAAGGCACTTTCTGCAATTGTGTATCATTTGTGATACGTGTTGCAGTTTCCTTGTGGTATCTCATCTTGTACAGTTGGTACTAGATTAGGCATGCCTTTTATTATTTCCTTAAGAACAAATTTTCTTATGGGCATATGGTTTATTACATAGTCCTTTTCTAAAAATTGGTCATTGATGCTAACAATGACCTTCTGATTTTTAAGACTATAAACCTACTTTCATTTCTCTAGGATAACCCACAAACAAGTGAATTCCTGTCCAACTTATTATTGTCTCTCTTCTGTATATATGCTGGACTACCTGAATCCGAATATGCTTCGAAATAGGTTTACACCTATTCAGCAATTCTATATGAGTAGAGAGTTCTGACTTGGAAGGTACTATGTTCACTTTCGTTTTCAGAGTATATCCTTAAAACAAATTTGGTAATTTTCTGAATAACTCATCATCTATCTAATTATTCCATAAGAGTCATATACCTTCTTTCTACTACACCATTCTGTTGGGGTGTACCAGGTGCAGTTAGTTAGGATTGAATCCCAACTTCTGATAAGTGACTCCTAAAATCTCTCAAGAGGTACTTGCCATTATGATTTTACCATAGTGACTTGATGCTTTTACTTTGACGTTTCTCCACATCAGCCTCGTACTCTTTGAAAGCACTTAGACTTGCGGCACATCAAGTAAATGTATTTGTATCTTGACTATTCGATACTACCTCTTGCCTGGATAGTCATAGGATCACACAAATCAGAATGAACCAATTCCAACATATCTTTGGCTCCATACCCCTTTGACTTAAAAGCTTCTTGGTTATTTTTCCTTCCAAGTAAAAATGGCAGGTTGGAAAGATTTCCACTACTAATGAACCCAAAAGTTCATCAGCTACCAATGAATCCTACTTAAGTTAATATAACTTAGCCTTACATGCCAAAGATATAAATGGTTCATTTCCAAAGGTTGCTTTCTCTTAAAGTTAGAAGATGTGTTACTAATTTCCATTTGTTGCATCGTGGGAGTTATTGGATTATAAATTGTCAACCAACATACCAGAATAGATAACTTCTCTATTTTTCTTGATAATAACTTTGTTATCAAAATAGACACAATATCTATTCTATAATAGTTTAGAAACTGAAATCAGGTTCTTTCTAAACTTAGTATGTAAAGACAATTTCTAATAATCCAAATTTTATTTCTATTAGAGAATAAATCTCTCCCACTGCAACAGCTGCTACTTTTGCAGTAGTGCTCATGTGGATGGTGTTTTTTATTTTCATTTAGTTGTCGGGTTTCCTGGAACCCTGCAATGAATTGCAGACATGATTAATGGTATCTGTATCTATAATCCAGGTTCTGGTAGATAACACCACTAGACAAGTTCCAACTAATGAATTAAATACACCTAAATTGTTCTTAGTTCTAAGAAGACAGTCTACCTTAATGTCCAAGTCCTATTTCCAATCATTACTATTGGGACTACTAAGTCGTTTGTATAGTATAACAACTAGGGAATTGACAATCACAAAAATATTTGGTCAAGATCAATTCCTTAAAATCCCCATGAATTTTATATGCCACGATAGTGTGGATGTATACAAGATCAAAGAGGAGATTTTATCCATTAATTTTATTATTTCGTCAACTTTACTTTATGACAAATAAAATTAATAATTGATCTGTCTTTGATTAAATATTTGGTCAAAACTTTTGAATTTAAAATAACATTGATTCCTCAAACAATATTATTTAAATTCACCAACACCTCAAACACCGTGAATTTTGCATGTCACGATAGTGTGGACGTATACAAAATTAAACATTTGTAAGAGGAGGGGTTTACCCATTAATTATCTTGTCAATAAATCTTTATGACAAATAAAATTACCTCAAACACCGTGAATTTTGTATGCCACGATAGTGTGGATGTATACAAAATCAAACATTTGTAAGAGGGGTTTTTAATTTTATTATCTTGTCAACCTATTTATTTGATAAATTAATAGTTGGTTTTCTTCGGTCACACAAATAATAGCAGTGACTCCGATGGGGAGGATACAATTAGACGTGCCTAAGTGTATACCATTACTTGACACTAAGTCCATTAATAAGATTATGCCCCTTCCGATGGGGAAGATCACACACTCTTAATTAACTTCCTATAGTCATCCAAAATGGAAGTTTAATCTAATGATCTACAAACAAGCTCATCCGATATGGAGGAAGGCACTCAGAGCCAACGCGCAAACTTGTTACATCACTTATAAACTTGTAATGGAGACCGTGGAATTTATTTAAAATAAATCTCTCTCCCACTTAGTTATTTAAAGTGAGGAATTTTGACTATGCTAGTCTACCTAACATGCATACTAACAAGCACACACAACACAGCATAAAAAGCAATAAATAGAAAAACTAATTTTCAACTATTATGGCTTTTATCTATTGCTGTCCTCCGTGCGTCGCCAACCCTAGCTGCTGCCATCTTTGGCCACCGCCACCGGGTCTAGTTGTCGCATCCATCTTGCTCCTTGTTCCGCTGCGCCTCTGGTCCTCAAAAAAGTTCCACGCCTTGCAAGATTCGATCCACGACATAAATAGAATTTTACATTTTTCGATCCTATATTCCTCGAAGGAATGTACATGTAAACTAAATCAAAAAATAAAATCCTACTAAAACTAAATACAGCTCCTGCTGTATTTTATAATACAATCATGCACACACAATAAATGCCCTTGACATGTCCAAGGGTCCAATCACACACATAATAACTATAAGCCATAATAGTTGGATCCTGCATCCACAAAGTTAGCACATCCTACTATTATCCTGCCTAAATTATGTATGACATGTGCATAATTAAACTAATACCAAATACACAGAGGCAAAACCCTAGCTCTGATACCAATTGTTGGTTGCTACTCGGAAAACCTAGAGGTTCCACTGTACAAAAATTTTGTACAAAGGTCTGAACCTTTTCCTAGCTACCATGTGTTCTTTTAAATTAAATTTTGGATCGCCTGCGGAACTTAACACGTTTGATCCAAAACTTAATCTATTTGTTCTTTTAGGTTTTGACTTGGATCTCCTGCGGAACTTAACACGTTCGACCAAAATCACCTTAAGTTATTGATTCCATTAAATATTAATTTTCATAATTGGTTCCCAGCACTGACGTGGCGAGGCACATGACCTTCTTGGATATGGGAGCAACCACCACCGACTAGACAAAACCTTTTATGGAAAGCTAATATTTAATTTCCTAAAATAACTTTAGGTTAACCGAAAAGAACAATCAAATCACAAGGAAAAGAAAAACAAAAGAACACTATATCGAAAACAAATTCGAAACACTAGAATCGTATGCCTCTTGTATTTAGTATTATTTCCAAAAATAACTAGTATGATGCGGAAAGAAAAATTACTAGTTATACCTTTTAAAAAAAACCTCTTGATCTTCTACCGTATTCCTCTTCTAACCTCGGATGTTGTGTGGGCAACGATCTTCCGAGATGAGAACCACCTAGGCACCTTCTTCCTTCTTCCTTCAAGTTTCGGCCAAGCACAAGAACTTTCAAAGGATGAAGAATTTTCCACCAACCAAGCTCCAAGGGATGCATGCTTTCTCTCCTTCTTCTCCTTCCTTGATCCGGCCACATCCTCCAAGCTCCAAGAGATGATAGATTTCGGCCACAACAAGAGGAGAGAAGAGAAAGAGAAGGGCCGGCCACCACACCAAGGAAAAGAGGGAGAAAAATAGAATAGAGTCCTTCGCCTTGAAGCCTCCTCTACCCCCTTTTTTATAATCCTTGGTTTTGGCAAATAAGAAAAATTTAATAAAAACTTCCTTAATTCTTTTGCCATTGAAAAGGAAAATTTATTTAATTAAAATAATTTTCTCTTTTCAATTTGTAATGACCGGCCACCACATAAATTCTCCAAGCAAATAAAATTTTAAACAAAAATTAAAACTTCCTTATTTGCTTCCGGAAATTTATAAAAAATTTGTCCAATAATTTTTAGCCCTTCATGATTGGTTTATAAAAAGGAAATTTAATAAATTAAAATCTTTCTTTTAAACATGTGGATAAAAAAAAGTTATCTCTATAAATTAAAATCTCTTTTGATCTACAAATAAGGAAAGATATCAAATCTTTTCTTAATCTTTTGTAGAAACTTATAAAAGAAAATATTTAATTTTAAACTCTCTTTTAAATCATGAACATGATTAAAAAGGAAAGTTTTCTTAAAATTTAAAATCCTCCTTTAATCAACAAATAAAGAAAGATTTCAAATTTTAAACTCTCTTTTAAACATGTAGATGATTTACAAATAAGGAAAGTTTTTACCAAAAATTAAAACCATCCTTTTAAACTACAAATAAGGAAAGAGATTAATCTCTTCTCTTAATCTTTTGTAGAAAGTTATAAAAGGAAATTTTTAATTTTTTAAACTCTCTTTTAAAATCATGATATCCACATAAGAAATAATTTTAATAAAAATCATTTTTAATATTCTAGTGGCCGGCCACCTAAGCTTGGGACCCAAGCTTTGGTCGGCCACCTACATGGCTCATCCACTTGGTCTTGGCCGACCCTAGCTTGGGTTCCAAGCTAGCTTGGCCGACCCCATTGGATGGGTAAGAAGGTGGGTATGCGGTGGGTATAAATCTCTATATACTAGAGGCTACGATAGGGACCGAGAGGAGGAATTGGTTTTGGTCTCCCGATAAAATTAAGCATCCCGTGCTCGCCCCGAACACACAACTTAATTTTATCAATAATAACTCATTCCACTAGAGAACTATTATTGAACTACCGCACCAATCCCAAATTATATTTTGGGCTCCTTCTTATCATGAGTGTGTTAGTCTCCCTGTGTGTAAGATAACAAATGCCCACTAATTAAGTAAGTTACTGACAACTCACTTAATTAATATCTAGCTCCAAGAGTAGTACCACTCAACTTCATCGTCATGTCGGACTAAGTCCACCTGCAGGGTTTAACATGACAATCGTTATTAGCTCCTCTTGGGGACATTCTCAACCTAGATTACTAGGATACAGTTTCCTTCTATAATCAACAACACACACTATAAGTGATATCATTTCCCAACTTATCGGGCTTATTGATTCATCGAACTAAATCTCACCCATTGATAAATTAAAGAAATAAATATCAAATATATGTGCTTGTTATTATATTAGGATTAAGAGCACACACTTCCATAATAACTGAGGTCTTTGTTCCTTTATAAAGTCAGTATAAAAGAAACGACCTCTAATGGTTCTACTCAATACACTCTTAGTGTACTAGTGTAATTATATAGTTAAGATAAACTAAAACCTAATTACACTACGACCTTCCAATGGTTTGTTCCTTTCCATCATGGTCGTGAGCTACTGTTTATAATTTATAAGGTACTGATAACATGATCTTCTGTGTGTGACACCACACACCATGTTATCTACAATATAAATTAATTGAATAACTACATTTATCACAAATGTAGACATTTGACCAATGTGATTCTTATTTCTAGATAAATGTTTTATACCAAAAGCTAGGCTTTTAGTATACATTCTAACAGATGTACGCCGCGTCTTCCGAGCTTACGCATTTCAACAGTGGGCGGGAGAAAGCCTTCTTGTAGAGCTGGTCTCCAATAAGCGTGAACCGACCGCCTCTCCTTCTTAATTGCTGGGCTGCTTCCCGATCGGACGGTGTAGCACCCGAGCGGAGAAACTCTATGATGGGTGTCCGCCAGTCGCTTGGGAACGAGAGGCCCTTCATCTGGTCAACGTGCGCCACCAAGGATACTTGTTCAACTGGCTACTGGATGGCGACCGGCGTTATTGAGCTTGCGAGTTTGGCTAACTCATCGGCCGCCTAGTTCTCCGCTCGGGGTATCTTCTGGATAATAACCTCTCTGAAGTCGGCCTTGAGTTTCTCGAAGGCTTGAGCGTAAAGCTTGAGCCGAGCGTTGTTGATTTCAAAAGAGCCTGAGAGTTGTTGAGCGGCCAATTGGTGTTAGGATCTTCGGATGCGGCTAGAGAGGGGGGATATGAATAGCCGACCCCAAATTCTCGTTTCTTCCTACAATTTGAGTTAGCGCAGCGGAAATAAAAGATAGAAACGAAACGGGAGAATATCAAACCTCAAACGCGACGATATAACGAGGTTCGGAGATGATACTCCTACTCCTTGGCGTGTCCGTAAGGTGGACAAATCCTATCAATCCGTCGGTGGATGAGACCCCGGAAAATCGGCTAATGAAAACTCCTTCTGGGTGGAGAAACCTCGCCACAATTTCTCTTGCAACAACAAGATCAGAGTACAAGAAATACAGCAAGAAGCCAAGAACAATATGAATGTAAAAACACTAGTTTACTTGCCTTCTCGTCGACTGTTGATGAAGCAGCAACTTCACGGATGCCAACCATAGCAGCAACTGATCAGTTGAAAACCCAGCCGAGGGAAGCTCACACGAAGCTTCAGCAATGGAGAGCTCAGCAAAGCTCAGATCGCAGGAGCAAGAAGAAGTTCACCAGAATCTCTAGAGGCCCTCCACCTCCACCTCTTGATTTATATGAAATAACAGAAAAAGAAGAATCAGACACTGATAGGTCTACGGACCGATCGCTCCACCCATCGGTCGAGTAATCTGATCGGTCGGGGACCGATCAGGTCGGCCTAGCACGCGGAGGTCCCAACCGATCACTCTCAGATAGGTCTGCAGAGCCATCGACGCCTTCTGGATCATCGTCGATCGGCGGATCGATCCAGGCCGATCCCCCCTATTCCTTCTCCCAATCTTTTTGGTTCTTGATCGGTCACGGGCCGTCGAGATGACCGATGAGAATCGATGTATCCTTTGGATCGGTCGTGACCGATCCGGATACCAATAGTATCCTGGATCGGTCGTGAGACCGATCATTTCCAACCTTAAACCTAAAGCCTTCACGATCTAGAGAACGAGCTACCGAGTCCTCTCCGACTTCCACGTCCGGTCCAGAGAGCTACCGAGCCCTCTCGACCTAGTCCGGAGAACGAGCTACAGGCCCTCTCCGACTTCCACGTCCGGTCGAGAGCGAGCTCTGAGCCCTCTCGACCTGGTCAGGAGAGCGAGCTACGAGCCCTCTCCGACTTCATCGATCCGGAGAGCGAGCTCTGGGCCCTCTCCGGCCTAGTCAGGAGGCAGGCTACGAGCCCTCTCAGACTTCCACGTTCGGTCCGAGGCGAGCTCCGAGCCCTCTCAGGGCCTAGTCAGGAGGCGAGCTCGAGCCCTCTCAGGCTCCATCCAATCCGGAGAATGAGCTACAGGCCCTCTCGGACCTAGTCCAGGAGAACAAGCTACCGAGCCCTCTCGACTCCATCCGGTCCGAGAGCGAGCTCACAGGCCCTCTCGGCCTAGTCAGGAGAGCAGCTCACAGAGCCTCTCCGACCTCCCATGCCAAGCTTCCATACTTGGACTTTTCCCCGTGCCCAGCTCCCTGCTTGGACTTTTCCCGTGCCAAGTCTCCATACTTGGACTTTTCCCGTGCCAAGCTCCCTGCTTGGACTTTTCCGTGCCAAGTCTCCATACTTGGACTTTTCCGTGCCAAGTCTCCATACTTGGACTTTTCCCGTGCCAAGCTCCCTGCTTGGACCTTTCTGTGCCAAGTCTCCATACTTGGACTTTTCCCGAATCAGGTCAACTCAAGTCGGGTCAACCAGGTCAACCTTGACCAAAGGTTGCACCCACAATCCCCCAAGTTCTTATTCTTGTCATACATCAAAATATAACTTCTCTATTCTTGTCAAACATCAAAATATACCTCGAGTCAGGTCAACTCGAGTCGGGTCACCCAGTTCAACATTGACCTAAGGTTGCACCAACAATTGGGAGTCTGAATGTAGTGTCACCCGTTCGGCCCCTATATGCCGGGCGGCCTGTAAGCCGGCTATAAGAGCCTCATACTCCGCTTCGTTATTTGTAGCTCGATAATCTAGCCGGACGGACAAATGCATCTTTTCTTCTTGAGGAGAGAGTAATAATACGCCAATCCCGCTTCCGAGCCGAGTGGATGATCCGTCCATGAATATTTTCCACATGGCTTCGGGTTCTGGCCTTTGTACTTTGGTGACGAAATCTGCCAAGGACTGCGCCTTTATCGCCGAACGGGGCTGGTATTGAATATCAAATTCGCTCAACTCCGTTGTCCATTTGATGAGCCGCCCGGACGCTTCTGGATTCAACATCACTCTTCCCAACGGGCTGTTCGTCCGGACGATGATAGTATGAGCCAAGAAATAGGGACGGAGGCGCCGAGCGGCGAGGACCAAAGCGAAAGCCAGTTTCTCGAGCCCAGTGTAGCGAGATTCAGCATCTTTTAAAATATGGCTCAGAAAATGTACAGGCTCTTCTTCGCTCGCCCTTACTAGTGCCGAGCCGACGGCTTGCTCGGTTGAGGATAAGTAGATACAAAGTGGCTCACCCGCAGCTGGCTTGGCTAGTACCGGAAGAGAATTCAAATATGTCTTCAGATCTTTGAACGCCCGATCGCATTCTTCATCCCAGTGAAACTTGGTGGCTTTGCGCAAGATTTTGAAAAAAGGCAGGCTCCGATCGGCAGTCTTGGAGATGAATCTGGACAGGGTAGTTATCCGACCGGTCAAGCGCTGCACTTCCCTCAGATTTCTTGGAGGCGGCATATCTTGTAAGGCTTTCACTTTGCTGGGATTTGCTTCGATGCCCCGCTCGGTCACTATGTAACCCAAGAAACGCCCTCCTTTTGCTCCGAACAGGCACTTCTGAGGGTTTAACTTAACGCCATATTTCCGCAACGTTCGGAAAGTTTCCTCCATATCTTTAAACAGGTCGGCCGCTCGGACGGATTTGATAAGAATGTCATCCACATATACTTCGAGGTTTCGCCCGATCTGCTCCTTGAACACTTTGTTCATCAAGCGCCGATAAGTGGCTCCCGCATTCTTCAGTCCGAACGACATCACATTATAGCAATAGGTGCCGTTGGCTGTGACGAAGCTAACTTTTTCTTGATCTTCCCGGGTGAGCGGCACTTGATGATATCCCTGATAAGCGTCGAGCATGCATATTAACTCGCAGCCGGCCGTAGAATCCACCAGCTGATCGATCCGGGGCAGAGGATAAAAATCTTTTGGGCACGCCTTGTTAAGGTCCCGGAAATCGATGCTCACTCTCCATTTATTGCCTGGTTTGGAGACTAGTACCACGTTCGCCAGCCAGCTAGGGAACTGGACCTCGCGTATGTGGCCGACCTCCAAGAGTTTCTCGACTTTCGACCGGATGATTGCATTCTGTTCGGCGCTGAAGTCCCTCTTTCTCTGCTTCACCAGCCGAGAGTCCGGTCGGACGTGGAGCTCATGCTGCGCTATACTCGGTGAAATTCAGGGCAGCTCATGCGTCGACCAGACGAAGACATCACGGTTTCTCTGGAGGCATTTGATCACCTCCTCTGTCTGGTTGTTCTCCAGATCGGATGCAATGAATGTCGTGGCTTCCGATCGGGTCGGGTGAATCTGCACTTCCTCTTTTTCTTCATAAACCAAAGAGGGAGGCTTTTCAGTTATAGCGTTCACCTCGATTCGTGGCGTCTTCCGAGCGGAATTGGCTTCTGCTTGGACCATCTCCACGTAACATTGCCGAGCTGCTAGTTGATCTCCCCACACTTCTCCCACTTTGTCCTCGACGGCGAACTTGATCTTCTGGTGGAAGGTGGAGACGGCCGCTCGGAATTCACTGAGAGCCGGTCGTCCCAATATGACATTGTACGCCGACGGAGAGTCCACTATGACGAAGTTTGCAGTACGTGTCCTTCTGAGCGGCTCCTCTCCCAGCGATATGGCCAGCCGGATTTGTCCGACCGGCTGAACTTCATTGCCCGTAAACCAGTAAAGTGGGGTTGTCATGGGCAGCAGCTCTGCTCGGTCAATTTGTAGTTGATCGAAGGCCTTTTTGAACATGATGTTGACCGAGCTTCCTGTGTCAATAAAAACGCGATGTATTGTGTAATTGACTATTACCGCTTTGATGAGAAGAGCGTCGTCGTGGGGGACTTCAACTCCTTCCAAGTCCCTGGGCCCGAAACTGATTTCGGGTCCGCTTGCCCGTTCTTGGCTGCAGCCGACCGCATGGATCTGGAGCTGCCGGACACTCTCCTTCCTTGCTCGGTTAGAGTCGCCTCCGGTCGGCCCGCCAGCAATAATGTTGATCTCGCCTCGGGAAGTATTACTTCTATTTTCTTCTTCCCGAGCGGACGGTCGGGGCCGTTCCCTAGACATCCGGAGATTCTCCCGCCTCGGAGAGCGATGCCGCTCGGGAGTCTGTTGTTGTCGCCTGTCGGCTACCGTCCGATCGGCTTCACGAGGCCTCTGTCGCTTGTCGGCTGATGGCGATCGACGACCGCCACTTCTGGGAACGGGATGGGCGATTAGAGGAAGACTCCGGCAATCCCTGGTGTTATGTGTGTTCGTCCGGTGGAAGGAGCAGAACATTGGGGTCCATTTCTTCTTTGGCTTGGGCCGCGCGGCAGCTACCTCTTGCACGTGGGACCTAGCATGGGGGGAGCGGATTGCTTCGGCCCTCGGTCCTCTGGGTGGCTGATGAGCAGCGTGCGGCTTCCGCTCGGCAGGAGGAGCCCGCTCGGTTGAAATTTCTTTTTTCCGGGCCGCTTGGACTTCCTCTACGTTGATGTATTCGTTGGCCCGGTGTAGCATGTGGTCGTAGTCTCGGGGCGGCTTCCGAATGAGTGATCGGAAGAAATCCCCATCCACGAGGCCTTGAGTGAAGGCATTCATCATGGTCTCCGAGGTGGCCGTTGGAATATCCATGGTCACTCTGTTGAACCGCTGGATGTAGGCTCGGAGTGATTCGCGGGCTTCCTGTTTGATAGCAAACAGACTAACACTAGTTTTTTGATAGCGTCGACTGCTTGCGAAGTGGTGGAGGAAGGCCGTTCGGAAGTCTTTGAAACTTGAGATAGATCCGTCCGGCAATCTCCGAAACCACCGTTGGGCCGATCCCGAGAGGGTGGTAAGAAAAACTTGACACTTCACTCCATCTGTGTACTGATGAAGAGTAGCTGTGTTGTCGAACTTACCCAAATGATCATCCGAATCGGTGGTTCCGTTGTATTCACCGATCGCCGGAGGCACATAGTGCTTTGGCAGAGGGTCTCGTAAAATAGCCTCTGAGAATTGACGGTTGATCCGTTCGGGCGAGGCGTCCGCTCGGGGGGCTTTCCCTTTCTTGCTATCTCGTTTGGGCACTTCATCTGAAGAGGATCCTCGATCGCGATTTGTTGCTGCGGCTTCAGGAGGAGTGCGGAATAGGGCCCGATGGAATGCAACTGTGGCTTGCGGTGCTTCCGCTCGGCCGCCTGATGCTGATGTCGCTTGCTGCTCCGCCCGCTCGGCTTGTGACTTTTGTCTTTGTTCCATAAGCTTGTTGGCTCTTGTCTTGATCAAAGCATCGAGCTCCTCTGTGGAGAGCATCACCGAGTGCTGTCGTCCAGCTTCGTCCATTGCTTCCGATCGGATGCAGGAGCGTTCCCACAGACGGCGCCAAATTGATCCTGTCCGAAAGCTGAATCAACGGACGCTGGGCACGTGGCGCTCTCAAAGCGGCTGACGTAGATCTCCCGACTATCCGCTCGGACCTCCGGTGAACCTGCATAGAAGTCGGGCCGGGAAGGGGTTCCCGGCGACGACCCTCCGACGCTCAAGTCAGGCAAAGCTCAACAACGAGAAAGTGGCTCAAAGAATCGTAGAACGTGTACCTCCGGCGAAGGATGAGGACCCTTTATATAGGGCTGTGGAGAAGCGAGTGTACACATACCGAGGTGTACACGTGTCCTCAGCCCATACCCCAGTAACGGCCTGTCAGTGAGCTTACCTGACCCCATACTGCTACAGTCCAAGCACGTCTTCGATGGGACAGCGGAACCCCCTGTCGTAAGATTTGGAGTATGGCCTAAACGTAGAACATGCCCGCTGTCAGAAAAAGATGTCCCTTGTCCTTTTCCCCTTGCTCCCGGCCGGGCGTCTGGCCGGCCAGCATCTGCCTTACGTCCGGCTGGACACATATAGTGGTCTACTTGGGAGATACTCGGTGATGTGCTTTGTGGAGACTGTTAGCAGTATGCTACCTTATGTCTTCGGCTGAGCATGCCATCCGCTCGGCCTTACAATCCTGTTCGACGAGCGTCGGAACCCTAACTCCCCGCCGGGTGCCTTTGACTCCGCTGGGACCTCGCTCGGCCGACCGGTCTCCTCTTCTCCGATCGGCCGACCGATCCCCTCTTCTCCGGTCGGCTGTTCGGCCCTTTGACTTCCACGTGACGTTGACTTCCCTCAGCGAGGGGGCCCTCCTCTTATCGCCGGATCACCCTAAAACTCAGCTCGACTCGACTCGTCTCGACTCGACTCGTCTCGACTCGACCCATTTATATCACTATCAACTATAAAATCATCTCTTTTATTTGAAATGTTAAAAGAATATATTTTTATTTATTATTAAAATAATATTTCATTTGACTTTAGTTTATTTATTTAAAAAATACTTTTATTTTTTATACTATGTAATGCAGTATACAATTGTATCTGGTATTATTTTATAATCACTATAATATAATATTGATATGGAATATGTTGTAATAATTAATATTCATATATACTACAATATAATATTAAACAATACTAATTAAAAAAATGAAGTATTTTTTATATTACATTGTCATATGTATGAATCGATATAATATAGTATTATTAATATTGGTGAAAATTAAAAATTTTATATATTGTAGTAGTGGTTTGGCGTCCCACGTGCGTCCTGCGTGGGTGCCGAAGTGCATATGGGAAAATTAAAAAAATATATCATTATAGTAGTCATTAAAAGTATTTATAAATTATAAATATCATTGTATTTTCAAAAATAAAAAAAATGAAAATTTCCGTTTTGACAATTCTAATTAAAAAAAAATACTCTTTTAATTTTTACCCAACTTCTATACTATACACCAATTTAACCAATTATTTATAATAATTTCGATCAAAATTATTATGCATTATAATAACTTTAAAAAAAACTCTTATTATATATAATAATTACTGACAAAACTATTATAATAATATTAAAATAAATTTGATGAAGTTGAAGAATTTTAATCAAATCAAAGTAATGTTAATTAAGTTAAAAAAAAAATAATTTGATACTATGTAATAATTTTAATGAAGTATGAGCAATTTTACTTTAAGTTGTAATTTTAACCAAATTAGAAATTGCCATAAAAATATTAAAACAAGATTATTTTAAAAATAAACCAGAAAAAAAATATTTAATATATTTTAAAAACTGGACCCCTTCTTGATAAAAATAAAGTGTGTCTTTCTATTTTTTGCCGCTAATCTATTAGAATAAACATATGAATTATATTTAATTAATAAATGAGTTTTAAATATTTATTAGTTTAACGCTACTACTGCAAATTAATGAACCTGTCAAAATTATAGAATATCCAAATCATAAATTTTAAAATTACTGGATGGCATATCCCCACTTTTACTTCTCCGTATTCATGCGTACCCATCCGAATAAATTGTTAAAATGTTCACACTATTATAACTAGAATTGTCAAATGGATCAATTAGATGAGCAAGATCAATCCGTGGTGAGAGGGATTGATCTATAATGAGTCAATCATTTGACAAGCAAGATAGAATGGGTTAGACTGACCCATCATCTTGACGATTTAAGAGATTCTCAATTCAACTCGATTCAAGATGAGTTGTAGGTTAGACAGATCAATCCGGAAGCTCCGTCAAAAATAAAAAAAATACACACACATAATTTTATATTTCTAATATTTTACTTCGAAAAATTTACATCAATTAAATGTATTCAGAAAAAAGATATTTTAAAGTATAAATATATACAAAAGAGTATTTATATCAAATTATTATTTTTATTTTAAAATTATAACAAATAAAGATAATAAATTGACATAATACCTTACTTATATATATTTCTCAACCTGCGGATCAATCCAAGCCCATCATGGATTGATTCACGTGAGTCACAAGCCTAGGCGGATCGGCACATGACGGACTTAAGTTGATAAAATTCTAACTCAATCCATTTAAATTATTTAGCAGGACATGTCAATCCGATGAGCGCAACCTAAATTGACGACTCTAACTATAGCTATCGATTAAAAAATATAATTTATATTTAAAAAATTATTACTCCTAATATGATATATGAAATTGATATTTGAGAATATGAATATAATCAGAAGAACTAGACGAACACATATGACATAATTTTATATCATTTAAGTTCTGTATATTCATTAATTCATTTCGACGAAGAAAATCAACTAATGGACTTGGAATGCTCAGAATGACATAGAATCAGATCCTATATATTCGTTTAATTCTCCGAATTATGTTCATACGTTCAAATATCATTTTCATACGTCATATTAAGAGCGATAATTTTTTAAGCACAAATATATTTAAATGAATTAATATACTACAACCATCGATTAAAAAATTCAATTCAAGTTTAAAAAAATTCATAACAATCGATTAAAAAAAAAATCTGATTTAGGTTCGAAAAATTAATGCTCACATATTGAAATAATATTATAAATATAAATATAATCAAGAAAATTATACAAACACATAAGACATAGTTTCATGTTATTCCAAGTTATTTAGATCCGCCCGTTGATTTTGATCAAAATTAATTGATAGACTAAAAAAGCTCGGAATAATATGGATTAGACTTAATGTACTTATCTAATTCTCTTCATTATATTATACCCTCATATATTATTATATAATACCCTCATATATTATTTTCATACGTCGTATTAATACAAATTAAATTTTTTTAATTCTATTCAGCACAAATGATCAGTGTATATAGTATCCCAAACCAATTGATATACTTGTAACAAACAATTATTGCGATAGGCACGAGCGAATGGGTAGAGACAAAATCGAAATTGAACACGTGATTTTGTAATCCCTGAAATTAACTATGTGATAACTTAGACTATGTGTTCAGTGATTTACCGGCCCGAATGTAACTATTTTAAACCAATTTCTATTATATAGCCCATGGGCTTACCGCATTATAGACATGAGAAAAATGGGCCCCACCGCATCGGCCCAATCAATAACTCGACGACAGAGTCGCCTCCGACCAGCCACGCTCACCGTCCCACAAGCGTCGTTCACCCGACCAGGCCTGGACTCGCCGCTCGCGACGTGGCGTCCATGCGCTTCGCCGCCTCACGAGACCCACGCATGTCCCAGGTTTCCTTCTTCTCATCCACCATCATTCTTATGCCTCTATGTTCTTCCAACCCCTCCACATATCACAGAGAACGGCAGGGATATGCTGGTGACTTTGAAAGCTCTGGTTGTGGTCGGACTGGCCGCCCTTCTGTGTGCCCTCGCGACGGCTACAAATGGAGACGACATTCATCATGCGCAGCAATTTACTCCGCTCGTGACCAAAGAGAGCAGGAGAACACTGGCGCTGACGGAGTCGGGGATGATCACGGCCGTCGACGTGCATGACGGTTACAGGAATGCCCACCACCTTCAGTTCATCACCATGGAGCCTGGCTCGGTCTTCCTCCCTGTGCTCCTCCACGCGGACATGGTCCTCTATGTCCACACTGGTATTTATCAGTCCCTTCGTTCCTTTAGTCTATCTTTGCACATACGCGCGGTACATGAAGCTTGCGTGTGCAGGTAGAGGAACGGTGACATTCATCGGCGAGGGCAGTGAAGAAGAGATTGACGTCGTTCGCGGTGACGTTTACAGGCTCGAGCAAGGTACGACCTTCTATGTGAAAAGCCACCCTGATCCAGCGAGAGAGCGCCTCAGAATTCATGCAATCTTTGGCACTGAAGAGGTTGATCGTTACAGTCCCTTGGTAAGTTCAGAGATCGATCACTTTGGATAGTTGGCAGCACTGATTGCTTCTTGGTTGCAGGGGCTTTCTGCAGGAGTTTACTCGAATATCAGCGACTTAGTTCTAGGATTCGATGACAACATTCTCCAGATGGCTTTTGGGGTATCTTAATTTGAATATGTCACCAGGCATATCTGAATTTGACATCTGAATGATCAATTTCTGTGATGGATGTGCAAGGTTTCGGCGGAAACAATTCGAGGCATCAAATCTGCTCCGGCAACTTCTCCGATCGTGCCCTTTTCCCCATCGAATAAGATGGAGGAGCCGAATTGGAAGGAAGAAATCATCGAAACTCTTTTTGGCGTCAGAGGAACATCTGATTTGGTGAACAAGAAGAAGAATAAGAAGAAGAAGAAGAGCGAAAGCAAGGCATTCAATTTCTTCAAGGCTAAACCGGATGTGAAAAACGCAAATGGATGGAGCATCGCGTTGACACACAAGGACCTCAAAGCTCTCAAGGGTTCCCATTTAGCCCCATTCATGGTCAATTTGACGAGGGTAAGGGATTATTTGCTTGTCAAACTTGGAAAAATCTCGACTTGTGTTGATTTGCTGGTGACATTTTGAAGGGCTCGATGATGGGACCGCACTGGAACCCTAGGGCGTCGGAGATCGCCATCGTGATACGAGGGAAAGGCATGGTGCAACTGGTGTGCCCTAGCGATGCATCTGGGAAGAAGATTAAGGGCGCCGCCGCCGCCGCCGCCAAATGCCAGAGGGCGAAGTTTAAGGTGGAAGAAGGGAGTGTGTTCGTGGTGCCGCGATTCCACCCGATGTCGCAGATCTCGTTCAACGACGAGACCTTAGCGTTCGTGGGATTCAGCAGCGCGACGAAGAACAACCACCCGCAGTTCCTGGCGGGCAAGAGATCGGTGCTGCAGGTAATCGACGCCGACGTGTTGGCGGCGGCGTTCAACGTGAATTCGAGCGTGGCCGAGGGTTTGTTGGCCGCTCAGGGCGAGGCGGTCGTGCTCCCGTGCACGTCGTGCGCGGAGGAGATGGCGGCGGAGATGGAAAGGGAGGAAGTGGAGGCGAGGAAGAGAGAAGAGGCGAAGAGGGAAAGAAAGGAGGAAGAGGAGGCGAAGAAGAGAGAAGAGGCGGAGAGGGAAAGAGAGGAGGAAGCGAAGAGGAGGGAAGAGGAGGAAGCGAGGAAGAAGGAGGCTGCTCGAAGAAGAGAGGAGGAGGAGGAGGAAGCAAAGAAGAGGGAAGAGGAAGAAGAAAGAAGAAGGGAGGAAGAGGAAGAAGAGAGGAGAAAGGAGGAGGAAGAAGAAAAGGAGAGAAGACGGGAGGAAGCAAAGAAGAGGGAAGAGGAAGAAGCGAGAAGCAGAGAGGAAGAGGAGGAGAAAGAAGAGAGGAGAAAGGAGGAAGAAGAAGAAGAAAAGGAGAGGAGGAGGGAGGAAGAGGAAGAAGAGAGGAGTAAGGAGTAAGGAGGAGGAAGAAAGTAGAAGGAAGGAAGGGGAAGATGAGAGGAGGGAGAAGAAGAAGTAAACGGGTGGCTCTGTCTTTGTCTTTGTAGTTGCTAGTTATAAAATAAAGAAAGGATGAACTAAAGTACTAAAACTCCTTTCATTATGTAAATTATTAAAATAATATCTCTTTTTCAAAAAAAAAAAATTAAAAAAACTCTATTATCCTTTTTTTTATTTCTGTTTTATTATGGTAGTTATTTACTAATTGTTATAACGAATAAGTAATGTAAATAATAATAATTATTTTATTTTAATTAAAATTATTATACATAACAAATATTATTATATTAAAATATTTTTTATTAACTTAATTAAAATTTTAAATTTGTCAACATTATTTTAAAAATAACTAATTAATTAAGTTAGCTAAATAATTGGTATATAATTATAGCTGACCTTTAAATTTTATCGACATTATTTTAAAAATAATTGCAGATAACTGCTATTGTAGAGATTATTTTATAGCTGATATACAACCGTATTGAAAGTAATTTTTTTTAAGATAATGTGTGTTTTGACCCCTAAAAATTATTCATCTAAAACAAAGTCTGATTATGCTCTATTCCTTTTTCTTATGAATTAATAGAAATCTTACAATACACTAAAAGTCATACCAAGGAGGATCAGTTAACTAGAAAATTATCTAGGATACTTAAAAATACTATAGAACTCTTTTTATTTGATATACGGAAAATTTTGCTTTTCCTAATTAATAAAATCACAAGCATAACTAATTTGTTGTTCATTTGAATAGAAATATTTATAATATTTATTGTTATTGTTGTTTACATAATTATTATTAATGTACATAGTTAATTATTATTTTTTCAAATTATTGTGCTCTTCTTAGGTGTTGTTGTAATATGTGTTATTGTTCTAAACCTTAATAAAACTATTGTTACTATTTTATAGTATAACATTTGTAAATTGATGTTAATATAATAATTATTTTTTATTAAATTAGTATTGTTATTGAAATATTATAGTTACTAGTTTGTTTATGGTAAATTATTATTTGATATATTATAAAATTATCTTATACTTGCATTTAAAAACATTATTATTTAATATATATTGGTAATAAAATTATTGATGAGATTTTATGTGATAACTTTTTCTATGAAATGATATTGAGTATGACATATTAAAATATAAATTTATGTTGTTGGTTTGAAAAAAAAAGTTCTCTCAATATGGTGTATTGTATCTATGATTGAGGATATGAAACTATAACAAAAATATCAAAAGACAATAGATAAAATTTGTTATCATAGCTATTTTAAAATTGTTGTAATTGACAGTGTTGTTAAGAGTGTGCTAAATGACAACGATTTTAAACCGTTGTTTTTGATAACAGTTCTGCAATGATTTTAAACTGTTGTCTTTTAATATCAAAGACAACGGCTATAAATCGTTGTCTTTAGATATTTTTGACAATAATTAAATATCGTTGTCTTTCTTGATAATTTGGTATTAGATGTTGATTTAACAATCATTTAAAATCGTTGTCTTTAATTAGCTTTTATAACAGTTTAAAAATCATTATTATAACTTGATAAAAAAAATGCATTGTGTTTGTACACAATAAATTGTGTTTGTACACAATTTGGTATTAGATGATGATAGATAAAAAGTCTTTATCTTTATTTTTTTACACAATATTTTAAAATTATTGTGTTTGATCAAAAACATCTATAGTTAAAAATAGTTGTTGATTCTGTCGGAAATCTGAGAAGACGAATCTGTCGGAATGACATGTCTGGAAGGTTGGCCGCATCCCCATGACTCGGTTGATGAGTTGTCTCCTGTGTTGACTAAGTCATCCGATGTCTTCTGGTCAACAACGCCTGCAACCAGTGACCAGGTTGCCCCGCTTCCTGGTACCTCGATGCTCAAGGTGGGTCTCGCGAACATATGAGCATCCACATAATAACGGATAATAAAATAAGTACAAAATGAATACGGTGACGTACCCTGGCCCCGGGGGGTGCCCTCGGATGGATGGATGAGCTGGTCGTGGCGCTGATCGAGTTGTCGTGGTCGTGAGGACTAGGTAGATGCCTGCGAGATGAGTAGCTGGCCCCGGTGGCTAGAAGCCGGACGTGATATGGATCCGCAAGGCAACGGACAACCTGACTACAACCTCTGCTCGTAGGCCGGCATACAACAGCGGCACGAAGGTCGGACACCATATTGGCTCGCAGGTCGGAATAGACAAATAGTACAATATCTGGGCACTCAAACGACGGCTGCCCGAAGGGCGCCGGAGGAGGCTGTCCGAAAGCGTCGGCAGTGACACTCGTAGCCGTTATAGGCTGCGGTGGGTGCCGGAAGGAGCGGCGGCAGGCTCTGTGAGCTGTGAGTCGACCACTGTGGCTGCGCAAGGAAAAGGAGAGCTTCCTCCTCTCTGCTCATGATGGCTGCGGCGAGAGGAGGAGAAGTAGAGGCGGCGGTCTGGTCCTTTGGCGGCGACGACCGGCGAGAAGGCCAGAGGCAGTGTTGTCCACCAAGCCACGCCTCCTTCCTTCCTGTTGACAGTCTAAGGGCGATCGCCGGTGGTGGTTGTCGGTAGATGGCGTCGGCGAGAGACGAAGGCTCCCTATGTTCACTGCGCGTCGGGAGGCGGGAGGAAAAGAGAGAGGAAAGGGAGATGGGTCGTGGCTTGCCAGTGATTCTGGCGTGGGAAGGGCGAGGGGGTGATCGGAGATGGTCGCAGCCAGCTCCCTATCGAAAGCAGCGAAGGTGGTTTCCTCTCCTTGATCTCTGCCGCCGACTGAAAATCCCCC